>NC_052152.1:23975777-24275777 GCF_902713615.1 Scyliorhinus canicula | reverse complement strand
ATACTCTATGGTAACTTACCCACCACAGATATTAGGCTTACCGGTATATAATTCTCAGGTTTTTCTTAAATAAGGCCACGATATTTGCTACCCTCCAGTCTTCTGGTACATCACCCGTGGCTAACGATGATGCAAATATCTCAGCCAGGGATCCCACAATTTCTTCTCTAGCCTTATGCTGAGTTCCTGTATATACCTGGTCAGGGCCAGGCGATTTATCCACCTTCATACATTTTAATACGTTCATCACCTCCTCTACTGCAATGCGAACTGTCCCCAATATATCACCACTAACCTTCCCTGGTTCCCAAGTCTTCATGTCTTTCTCCACGGTAAACACAGAGGAGAAATATTCATTGAGAACCTCGCCCATTTCTTGCGGTTCCACACATATGTATCCACTTTGCTCCTTCTCTCTCCAGTTATTCTTTTTCCTTTAATATGCTTAAAGAATCCCTTTGGATTCACCTTAATCCTCTCAGCCAAAGCTACCTCATGCCCCCTTTTTGCCCTCCTAATTTCCTTCTTGAGTAAACTCCTGTATCCCTTGTACACCTCCAGGGAATCCCTTGATTCCAGTTGCTTGTACCTGAGCCATGCCTCCGTCTTTTTCCTGGCCAAAACCTCAATATGTTTTGTCATCCAGGGATCCCTACTCCTGCCAGCCTTGCCCTTCACCCTAACAGGTACATATAGACCCTGAACTCTAGCTATTTCACTTTTAAAGGCCTCCCACTTGCCGGAGGCCCCTATGCACTCAGACAAGCTACTCCAATCAACCCTTGCAAGCTCCTGTCTAATTCCATCAAAATTCGTCTTGCCCCAATTTAGAACTTGCACCTGTGGACCAGTTTTGTCCCTTTCCAAAACTATTTAAAAATTAATAGAACTATGGTCACTAGTCCCAAAGTGGTCCCCCACCGTCACCTCAGTCACTTGCCCTGCCCTATTTCCCAAGAGTAGGTCAAGTTTTGCCCTTTCCTGAATAGGACTTTCCACATACTGCCTGAGGGTACTCTAACTGGAAGAGGTATTGCTGATCATGAAACTTCCAAAGCTCATATCAGAGCAATGTGTGCGTTTGTTTAAAGGTGGAAGAATTGATTCTACATTAGCGGCTCGGTTTGAAAAGGAGTGATTTTCTTTGTGATTTTCTCTAAGAGGACACGATGAGTCATAGTGTCAACTCAAAGAGATTTTTTTTTTAGTTTGCCTTGAATATCTCAGATGTGTTGATGAGGGTTTTCAAAGGGCATTTGAAAGTTATCAATATTCTGGCTGAGGGAGGACCGATTTCTTAGTGCACAGAATCTACAACGACTTCATCACTATAATAGTCGGGCAGCTCAGAAACCAATTCACTAATAAAGTAAAAGAAGCCAAACACTATTCCATAGTAGTTGTTTCAACACCAGATGTGAGTCATGTGGAACAATCAACATTAATTTTAAGATATGTGACCAAACATGATGAAGCTGCAGAGCAATTTCTCTATTTTACCCAGCTACAATCTCTCACACTTCTGACTGAAGACAACTGTTTTGAAAATCACTGCCAATTCAGATTTGGACATCGAAAATTGTCGTGGGCAGAGCTTCGCTAATGCCTCAAATACGGCATGAAAATATTCAGGTCTACAAGCAAACTGAACAATTCAAGAACCTGTGCATCATCGATCCCATGTTCCAGTCACTCCTTGAATTTAACCAGTAAAGCTGCAGCTGAATCCTGTGAGGCAGCCATGCGTCTCTTTGATTTGGTGGAATATGTTTCAATCACACTTGGAGCCCGCACAGGGAAAACATTTGTTGGTCAAGAGAATTTGTGACACCGGGTTTCCCACTTCTGCAGGTGCTGATTTGGCTTTGCAACTGAACTTTGTTGATATAAAGGAAAGCTTATCAGACATAGCCACATCAAATTCAGAAAAACTAGGTGTGAAAGCTGGAGCAAAATCCTTAGATATTTGAAAAGTATGATATTTCATTTTTACTGTTTTGAGGAACTGTTTACTTCCAAGAATTAATGTCATCAGCAAATCATTGAAAAATGTTGATATAACTTTATTGAATGCTGCACAATTATAAGTCTCAGTTTAAAAGTTTGTCATGGACTATAGTTAGGTGGAATCAGGGGATCAAGCATTAACAAAAAATACAGGTTCCCCTGGTGATGAGAAGCATACAAGATGCAGAAAGTTACTTTCCAAAGAAGCTAGAGACATTGAGGTCACTTTAAGAGGTAAAGAGAAGGTCATCCATAAGACCATAGGAGCAGAATTAGGCCACTCGGCCCATCGAGTCTGCTCCGCCATTCAATCATGGCTGATATTTTTTTCATCTCCATTCTCCCCATAACCCCTCATCGTTGAAACTGTCAACGTTATTTGTGACAGAATAGTCCTTCAATTGCAGTGTAGAAGTGAATCTCTGAAGAAAACTTGATTTATTTTGCATGTTTTTCGACAGAGGTGTGGATGCGATTGCTAATAGACACTGCGGTAAAAGAAATTAAGTGAATTCTACCAGGCGGACATAGACACATATTTCTCCATATTGCAAATGAAGTGAAACAATTAATTCATTTCACCAAGAACGAGATCTGTGTTTCGAGTTCTGTGCTTCGAGATCACCAGCGGATTAGTACAGACTTGCATGTGATGGTTTTGCAGGCAACCTTTCCAAATGTGGAAATCATTCTGAAAATATTTTCAACAATACCTGTCACAAATTCTTCCGGTGAATGTTCTTTTACTGTATCGAAAAGAGTGAAAAATGATTGGTGAAGTACAATGAGTCAAGAATATTTGCCAAGTTCAGCATGTGGATGATTGAAAGAGCGTCTTTACAAGATTTTACCAGCATCATTTCACCAAGAAACATATCTTCCCCTCCCCCATCAGCATTCCAAAGGGACACCCTGGTCCACTTCTCAATCACCCCCTTTCCCATGCAAGCAAAGAAGTTGCAAACTCTGCCCTTATGACTCCCCCACACAGTCCAAGGCTCCAAACACCCCTTCCAGGTGGCAAAGTGATTCACTTACCCATCAATTTAGAATACTACATTTGCTACTCACAATGGGTTCTGCTCTAAGGAGGCCAAATGCAGATTTTCTTCATAGAATTTACAGTGCAGATGGAGGCCATTCGGCCCATCGAGTCTGCACCGGCTCTTAGAAAGAGCACCCTACCCAAGGTCAACATCTCCACCCTATCCCCATAACCCAGTAACCCCACTCAACACTAAGGGCAATTTTTGACACTAAGGGCAATTTATCATGGCCAATCCACCTAACCTGCACATCTTTGGACTGTGGGAGGAAACCGGAGCACCCGGAGGAAACCCACGCACACACGGGGAGGATGTGCAGACTCCGCACAGACAGTGACCCAAGCCGGAATCGAACCTGGGACCCTGGAGCTCTGAAGCAATTGTGCTATCCACAATGCTACCGTGCTGCCCACTAAATTAGGTGATCAATTTGAGGAACATCTCCATTCAGTTTGCAATCATTGACCTTCCAGTCGGTTGTTATTTTAATTCTCAACTTTGGTGTCAAGATGACTTCTTTGTCCTTGGATTCTTGCAGTGTTCCAATGAAGCTTAACATAAGCTTGAGGAACAGTACAAGAACAGAAGGACGGAAGAAATAGGAGCAAGAGTAGGCTATATATCGCGCCGTGGATCACTTGTTGGCCTGGTATAGCCGACTCCGGTCGGTGAGGAGTGCCACCCGATGCTGACCTGGAGCCCCGCTGGATGGGCTAGTTTTTTGAAGAATAAAGGGATTAAGGGTTATGGTGTTCGGGCCGGAAAGTGGAGCTGAGTCCACAAAAGATCAGCCATGATCTCATTGAATGGCGGAGCAGGCTCAAGGGGCCAGATGGCCTACTCCTGCTCCTAGTTCTTATGTTCTTACATGGCTCACCAAGCCTGCTTTGCCATCAAATACAATTGTCTACACAACACGTCGACTTCAAAACAGAACAGGCCCGCACCTAATTTGGACTCGTCTTGATTTACGTTTATAAGCATCACTCTATCTTCATTTGTAACTAATCTTTGTGCATGCGTTAGGAACTTAATCTTTTCCTAGGTAAATTTCAGAGCAATAATGTGAAAGAAACGGAGCTATCTTTTTTTTTAAGTAAGATAGCTTTGTTGCTTGCTAGGTTATTTTTAAATGTAATTTCTCACTCTACGGGTAAGAAACAAATACATTGTTCATGGGCATCTTTGTTGGAACACCTTTTAAACCATCTGTGAGAATAAAAAAGGGAAAAAGTAGAATATGATATTAGAGCTTTTACAAGTATATAAAAATCAAGAGAGCAGTTCACGTTAATGTTTCCTTCGAAGCAAAGACTGGGGAAATTATCATGGGGAATGACAAAATGGCAGACACTTATGTTTATATAAATACATTTTATCTGCCTTTTTATTTTTTTTAAATTTAGAGTACCCAATTCATTTTTTTCAATTAAGGGGCAATTTAGCGTGGCCAATCCACCTAGCCTGCACATTTTTGGGTTGTGGGGGCAAAACCCACGTAAACTTGGGGAGAATGTGCAAACTCCACACGGACAGTGACCCAGAGCCGGGATCAAACCTGGGACCTCGGCGCCGTGAGGCCGCAGCGCTAACCCACTGCGCCACCGTGCTGCCCTTTTTATCTGTCTTTAGAGTAGAAACACATGTAACATGCCAGAAATAGATGGTAACCTCGGGAGGAAAAAAAGAGCAAGGAAATAAAGTAATGAATACCATCAGAAAAACAGTAAGGGAGAGCTTGAGTGACTAAATTCCGAGAAATCCCCAGGACGTTTTGGCCTACAATCCCGGGATTCTAAAAGAGATAGTCGATGTGACGATTTTTCCAAATTCCCGAGATTCTAGAACATTCTCAGCAGATTGGACGTTAACAAATGTAGGACCGCTTATCCATGAAAGGGGAGAGGGAAAAATAGGAAAGTACAGGCCAGTTAACCTGATATCAGTCTTTGGGGAAGTGCTGGAATCTATTATAATAATAACCTTTTATTGTCACAAGTATAGTTACTGTGAAAAGGCCCGAGTTGCCACATTCCGGCGCCTGTTCGGGTAAGCTGGAACGGGAATTGAATCCGCGCTGCTGGCCTTGTTCTGCATCACAAACCAGCTGTCTAGCCCACTGAGCTAAACCAGCCCTAGGAACCAGTAGTTGTCGCGTACTTGGATTTCCAAAAAGGCGTTTAATAAGGTGCCAAACAAAAGATTCATAGATTTTTTTTTTTAAATTTAGTGTACCCAATCATTTTTCCAATTAAGGGGCAATTTAGTGTGGCCAATCCACCTAGCTTGCACATTTTTGGGCTGTGGGGGCGAAACCCACGCAAACACAGGGAGAATGTGCAAACTCCACACGGACAGTGACCCAGAGCCGGGATCGAACCTGGGACCTCAGTGCCGTGAGGCCGCAGTGCTAACCCACTGCGCCACCGTGCTGCCCTAAAAGATTCATAGATAAGATAAAGGCTCACGTCACAGATCAGACTTGTGAGCAAAATTCTAGCTCATGGAATAAGATGGAATTTTGATGAGCAATTGGCTGAATGACATGAAACAGAGAGTAGTGCGAAATGGCTTCTTTTCAGATTGGAAGGTTTATGCTGGAGTCTCGCAAAGGTCAGTGTTGCTCTTCCTGATCTATATTAGTGACCTGGATTGTGGTGTTCCCAACATGATTTAAAAATTTGCAGATGATATGAAGATTGGAAAAGTTTTCTTGACAATCATAGACATGTTGATGGATTAGGCAGACAAATGGGAGAAGTGAGGTGATTCGTTTTGGCAGGAAGAATATGGAGTGTGTATAAAATAAAGAGAGAAACTCGAAAGAAGGTGCAGGAACAGGCGGTCCTCAATGTATATGTACATTAGTCATTTGAAGATGGCAGGTCAAGTTGAGAGAGCAGTTCGGAAAGATTATAGTATATAGGCTTTATTAATAGGGGGATGAGTACAAGAGTAAGGAGGTCATGTTGAACGTACACCTCAGGGACTGCAGCGGCTGAAGAAGGTAGCTCACCACCACCTTCTGAAGGGCAACTAGAGATGGGCAATAAATACTGGTCTGACCAGCGACGCCCACATCCCTTAAATTAATGAATAAAAACATTCTTGTGACTCTCATCTGTACTCTGTCCAATGCCTTTACATCCTTCCTCAAGTATGGATGCAGTACTCCAGATGAAGTCTGACTATTGTCTTATACAGGTTCAGGGGGCGGCACGGTAGCACGGTGGTTAGCACAATTGCTTCACGGCTCCAGGATCCCAGGTTCGATTCCCGGCTTGGGTCACTATCTGTGCGGAGTCTGCACGTTCTCCCCGTGTCTGTGTGTGTTTCCTCCGGGTGCTCCGGTTTCCTCCCACTGTCCAAAGATGTGCAGGTTAGGTGGATTGGCCATGCTAAATTTCCCTTAGTGTCCATAAAGGCTGGGTGGGGTTACTGAGTTACGGGGATAGGGTGGAGGTGTGAGCTTAAGTAGGGTGCTCTTTCCAAGGGCCGGTGCAGACTTGATGGGCCGAAGGTCCTCCTTTTGCACTGTAAATTCTATGATTCTATGAACAGTCCCTAGAGATAAAGATCTGTACCTCTGAGGATAGATTGGAGAGGTTGGGACTGTGTTCTTTGGAGAAGAGAAGACTGCGAGGAGACTTGATAGCAGTACTCAAGATACTGAGGGGTAAGGACAGGGTTTAAGGCCATAAGGCATAGGAGCAGAAGTAATCTATTCTGCCCATCGAGTCTGCTCCACCAATCAATGGGATCATGACTGATCTGATGTGATCATCCTCAACTCCACTTTCCTGCCGTATCCCCATAACCCTTGATTCGTACTGATTGATGCGCTATCAATTGCACTAAAGACTCGAATGGGTACAAGAGAGGCTTTATTACAGTAAGATGTTTATCCTCCGACTGCAGCTGGTAGAATGGCTGCTCAGGAGAACTCATACATATTTATACGGCTCCTTGTGGGCGGAGCTAGCTGGCAGGGGCTACCGGCGAACCTGTAGTACAGATATTGCTGTACGTCCCCTAATACAGGCACACACACAATTACACAGTGGATCACCACATTCACCCCCTGTTAAAAATGAGTCCAGCGGGGGTGGCGTGGAACTATATACAAAATTGTGAATTATTTACAGAGGGGAGGAAAAAAAATGATGTGTCCATCTTGAAACCCGGTGCCCGTCAGAGGTTAAGTCTGTCCGGCGGTCTGACGGTTCGCTGGGAGCAACGTAACAGTGGTGGCGATGTCTGTACAGGTGGTGGTGGCGTCGATGGCGTTGGTGCTGGCGGTGTTGGTGCTAGCGGTGTTGGTGCTGGCGGTGTTGGTGCTGGCGGTGTTGGTGCTGGCCAGTAGCTGGATGACTCTGGGAGCATGCCAAAATCGTCCTCGTCCTCTAGCGCGGGCAGGGGAAGGAGGGATGGACCTGGTGGGGCTGGTGTTGGGAGCGCGGGTGGTGCGTGGGTGGGGAGGTGTGTGGGAGTGGGATTGGCACCCGAGGGAGCCAAGTCCCTGAGTGAGACTGTATCCTGGCGGCCGTCAGGGAACTCCACGTAGGCATACTGGAGGTTTGCATGGAGCAGGCGTACCCTGTCCACCAAGGGGTCCGACTTGTGGAGTCAGACATGCCTACGTAGTAGAACCGGTCCTGGAGCTGCGAGCCAAGTCGGGAGCGACACCCCGGATGTGGACTTCCTAGGGAAGGTAAAAACACGTTCATAGGGTGTGTTATTTCTGGCGGTGCACAGTAGAGACCGGATGGAGGGTAGTGCACCCGGGAGGACCTGCTGCCAGCGAGAGGCTGGGAGGTTTCTGGACCGTAGGGCCAGCTGGACGGCCCTCCAAACCGTCCTGTTCTCCCTCTTTACCTGCCCGTTTCCCCGGGGATTATAGCTGGTCGTCCAGCTGGAGGCGATACCCCTGCTGAGCAGGAACTGACGCAGCTCATCGCTCATGAATGAGGATCCCCTGTCACTGTGGATGTAGGCGGGGAAACCGAACAGAGCGAATATGGAATCAAGGGCCTTGATGACGGTGGCATATCCGGGCATGGGATGGCGAATGGGAACCTAGAGAATTCATCGACCACACTGAGGATATAGTGTTGCAGTCGGTGGAGGGGAGGGGCCCTTTGAAATCCACACTGAGGCCTTCCAAGGGGTGGGACGCTTTCACCAGGCACTCGCGGTCTGGCCGGTAGAAGTGCGGCTTGCACTCCGCACAGACCTGGCAGTCTCTGGTGATTGTCCGTACTTCCTCAACGGAGTAGGGCAGATTGCGGGCTTTGACGAGGTGGTACAACCGAGTGACCCTGCTTGGCAAAGGCTGTCATGCAGGGCACAAAGCTGGTCTACTTCTGCGCGGGCACATGTACCTCGGGAGAGGGCGTCTGGGGGCTCGTTGAGCTTGCCGGGGCGATACAAGATCTCGTAATTATAGCTGGAGAGCTCAATTCTCCACCTCAAGATTTTTGATCTTGCCCCGCTGCGTGTTGTTGAACATGAAGGCTACCGACCGTTGGTCAGTGAGGAGAGTGAATCTCCTGCCTGCCAGCTAATGAATGCCTCCAGTGCCGCACCGCTTCAATGATAGCCTGGGCCTCCCTTTCAACGGACGAATGTCGAGTTTCGGAGGCATGGAGGGTGCGGGAAAAGAATGCCACGGGTCTGCCTGCCTGGTTTAGAGTGGCGGCAAGGGCGACATCTGAAGCGTCGCTCTCTACTTGAAAGGGCAGTGTCTCGTCTACTGCATGCATCCCGGCCTTGGCTATGTCTGCTCTAATATGGGCGAAGGCCTGTTGTGCCTCGGCCGTGAGGGGAAATTGAGTCAACTGTATCAGTGGGCGGGCCTTGTCTGCGTATTGTGGGACCCACTGGGCGTAGTAGGAGAAGAACCCCAGGCACCGTTTGAGGCCCTTGGGGCAGTGGGGAACGGGGAGCTCCATGAGGGGGCGCATGCAGTCGGGATCGGGCCCCAGAAGTCCGTTTTAGACTACGTAGCCGAGGATGGCTAAGCGGTTAGTGCTGAACACGCACTTCTCCTTCTTGTAAGTTAGGTTGAGGAGAGATGCGGTGTGGAGAAATTTGGCAAGGTTGGCATTGTGTTCCTGCTGGTCATGGCTGCAGATGGTGACATTATCTAAGTACGGAAACGTGGCCCGCAGTCCGTACCGGTCAACCATTCGGTCCGTTTCTCTTTGGAATACCGAGACCCCGTTAGTGACGCCGAAGGGAACCCTAAGAAATTGATAGAGGTGACCGTCTGCCTCGAAGGCAGTGTATGGACGGTCCGATTTGCGGATGGGGAGTGGTAGGCGGATTTCAGGTCAATCGTCAAGAAGACCCGGTACTGTGCAATCTAATTGACCATATCAGATATGCGAGGGAGGGGGTACGCGTCGAGCTGCATGTACCGATGGTCTGGCTGTAGTCCATGACCATCCTGTGCTTCTCCCCAGTTTTAACCACGACCACTTGGGCTCTCCAGGGGCTATTGCTGGCCTCGATAATACCCTCCCGAAGCAGCCGCTGGGTGCTGTACTGTCTGCTCCTGGTGGCGACGGGCTTGCAATCTGCAGTCAAATTGGCAAAGAGGGAGGGAGGGTCAACCTTGAGGGTCGTGAGGCCGCAAACGGTGAGTGGGGGTAGGGGCCCGCCGAATTTGAGGGTGAGACTCTGGAGGTTACATTGAAAGCCCAGGCCCAGTAATAGTGTAGCACAGAGATTGGGGAGAACGTACAGGTGGAAACCACTGAATTCAGAGCCTTGCACGGTGAGGTTGACCATACAGAAACCCCGGATCGGGACAGAGTGGGATCCGGAGGCCATGGAGATCCGCTGGTTGGCGGGATGGACCGCGAGGGAGCACCGCCTTACCGTGTCCGGGTGGATGAAGCTATCAGTGCTCCCGGAGTCTAGTAGGCACGAGGTCGCGTGGCCGTTGATTAGCACCGTCGTCGAAGCGGTAGCCAGGTTGTGAGGACGGGACTGGTCCAGCGTCATGGAGGCCAGCAGCGGGCGATCGTCTGAGGAGTCCGATGAGGAGCGGCAGCGACCTGGGTCCAGCGGTCCAGTCCCAAGGGGGAGACAAAATGGCGGCGTCTGAAGGACCTGTGGGGGAGAAGATGGCAGCGCCCAAGCAGCGCACGTTGCGGGCACGGGGCAAGATGGTGGCACCCATGGTGCGCGCGTTGTGGGGGCGGGGCAAGATGGCGGCACCCACTGGCCGCACGTGGACCTGGGGGGAGAAGATGGTAGAACCCACTGTTCGCACGTGGCCCTGGGAGCAGAGGATGGTGGCGCCCATTGTGGGATCAGCTGAGAGAAGGAAGAGAAATCGGGCACGATAGCGGCAACTGCGCGGGCCTGGCACACCGCCGCAAAGTGGCCCTTCTTGCCGCAGGATTTGCAGGTGGCGGCGCGGGCTGGGCAGCGCTGGCAGGGGTGCTTCTGTTGGCCGCAGAAGTAGCAGCGGGGACCCCAGAGTGCGCGGTGTGGCGGGCTGTGCAGGCATATTGTGCAGGAGCGGCCCCAGTCGGGGGGGGGTTGGTTGCGGGGTCCACGAGGGGTAGGATGGGTGGGCCGCGCGGCGACTGGGGTAGGACTGAACATTACGAGAAGCGACCGTCATGGAGAGCACTAAAGCTTTCGTCTCCGTTAGGTCGAGCGCGGCCCCTTCCAGCAGTCGTTGTCGGATGGGGTCTGATGCAATCCTCGTCACAAACGCATGAGGAGATTGGAATGTTCTGTGGCCGTGACGGCCTGGCAGCTGCAGTCCCATACGAGAGGGATAAGGGCCCGCCAGAAGTCGTTAATCGACTCACCAGGTAGTTGTATGCGAGTGGCGAGTACATGCCTTGCAAATAGAGTGTTCGTCTTCTGGACGTAGTTTTCTTTAAGGAGTTCCATGGCGCCTGCATAATTCGGCGCGTCCTGTATCAGCGGGAACACGCTGGAGCTCAACCTTGAGTAGAGAACCTGGATTTTCTGAGCTTCCGTCGACTCGGGAGTCGCTGAGTTGATATAGGCCTCGAAGCAAGCCAGCCAGTCATTAAAGTCCTTTCTGGCGTTCGGCGATTGCGGATCCAGCTGCAAGCGGTCTGGTTTGATCCTGATGTCCATGATGCGGAAAATCTTATTGTAATAAATTGATGCGCTATCAATTGTACTAAAGACTCGAATGGGTACAAGTAAGATGTTTATCCTCCGACTGCAGCTGGTAGATGGCTGCTCAGGAGAACCCATACATATTTATACGGCTCCTTGTGGGCGGAGCTAGCCAGCAGGGGCTACCGGCGAACCTGTAGTATAGGTACTGCTGTACATCCCCTAATACAGGCACACACACAATTACACAGTGGATCACAGTACTGATTAAAGATCTGTCTAACTCAGCCTCGACAGCACTCTGCGGTGATGAATTCCACAGATTTGTACCCGCTGAGAGAAGCAATTACTCCTCATTTCTGTCTTAAATGGATGACCCCTTACTCTGAGATTATACCCTCTGGTCCTCGACTCTCCCACAAGAGGAAATTTCCTCTCAGCATCTAACCTGTCAAGCCCCCCCAGTGGAAACATCCTCTCCACATTCACTCTATCCAGTCCTCTCAGTATTCTGTGGACTCTTTGCGTTATCCTCACCACTTGCCCTCCCACCTATTTTTGTGTCATCCACAAACTTAGCAATAGTGCATTCATTCATCCAAGACGTTCATATATATTATTGATAATTGTGGCCCCAGCACGGATCCCTGTGGGACTCCACCTGAAAATTCCCCTCTTATCCCAACTCCCTGGGTGGGATTCTTCTGCCTCCGAGCTGCGTGTTTCTTGGCAGTGGGAGGCGACGGCCATTCACTGGTCACAGGATTCTCTGTTCCTGCCACGGTCAAACAGAATTCCCACTGAAGCTATCCCACGGCGCCAGGAAATCCGTTGGTAGGGGTGTTAAGTAATGGGTTAAGGGACATTGCAATTAGTTGTCTCATTTATGTTAAGTGTTCAATGATTGTCTCATTTATGTTAAGTGTTCAATGATTGACACTGATATGTAAAGGGGCTTCAGGTGGACTCTGGAGATTGTGAAGATCTGTAGAGTTCTGTGCAGAGTGAGTTTGAACCATTAAAGGTGTGTTGGTGGAAAAGGAGCTGAACTCTTGCCTCTTCATACCACAGCATCTAGTACATGTTAACAGTGGTAGCAGAGGATGGTTGCTGTGTAAATGTGAAGGCTTGAAAGATACAATTTTTCCAGATCAAACCAAGGAGTGAAAAAAAAGGGAAATATGGCTGAAACCAGGACAAAGATGGCTGGTTATGATTATCCTCCCCTATTTTCTGAAAGGGAATCATACGACCAATGGAGAAGTGCAGTAGTTATGTGGACTAAGGTGACTGTTTTAGGAAAGTGAAAACAAGGTATGGCATTGGCTCTTTCTTTACCATATGGCAGTAAAATCCGAAACAAAGTGCTTTCTGAGCTGGAGTTGGAAGAGTTAGACTCAGAAGAAAATCTGGTGACTTTATTACTTTATATGGACAAGATTTCTAAGAAAGATGACTTATTAAGTGCGTACGAAGCATGGTCGGATTTTGATAAGTTTCGGAAAATGGAGGATTTTTATATGGAAAACTATATAATGGAATTTGGCAGACTATATGAAAGGCTGCAGAAACACAGGCTGGAATTTCCGCAGTCTGGATTGGCCTTTAAATTACTTGACTGTGTTAGAGTGAGCAACATGGATAGGCTCCTGGTTTTGACAGGAGTTCAGTTTACGGATAACGATACCTTATTCGAACAGATGACAACAGCTTTAAAAAAAATTTTGGGGAAACATTCAATTCCAATGGCTCTGATGACCCAAATAGGTCAGCCTGCTATAAGGCAGAATATGGAAGATACACTACTAACAGGATGGCAAAATCGTATGGCTATGAACAGGCCGCAAGACTATAAAAGAAGACCGAGACAAGGAAATTATGAAGACAGAAACCCAATTAGAACCTACAATAGGAGGATGAACCCCAGAAATGCATGGGGCATGATAAATCGATGTTTTCGATGTGACTCTCAATACCATTATGCTTTCAACTGTCCAACTCGTTATGACAGAGTATTTGAAGCAACACATGATACGGAAGAGTCAGAAGAGGAAAACGATAGTGACCAGAAAGAAGGTATTGTCCTATTAACAAGCTGTTTTACGCCAGTAATGAGGGTGTTGGTTGCAGAATCTTTTAACTGTGCTGTATTGGACAGTGGCTGCACATCTACTGTGTGTGAGATTGACTGGTTAAAATGTTATCTGGACTCATTGGATGCTGAAAATCGTAACAAGGTTAAGGAATTTAAAAGTTCCACAAATTTCAGGTTTGGGGATGATAGTACTCTGAAGTCGCTGAAAAGAGTGGTGATCCCTTGCAATATTGCTGGAGTGAAATTGTTGTTGTATCAAGTGAGATACCTTTGCTTCTGAGCAGACCGTCGATGAAGAAAGCACACATGAAGCTGGATATGGAACAGGATAAGGCAACAGTTTTTGGAAAGAGGGTGGACTTACAATTTACACAGTCGGGACATTATTGTATTCCATTATTGACAAATAATGTTTCAAGTAGAGTGGTTAAGGATGTATTAATGACAGTTGATAATGCGACTTTAGCTGGTAAAAAGCTTATTGTAGTAAAACTGCAGAGGCAATTTGCTCATCCGTCTCCTCGGAGGCTGAAAAATGTATTAAAGGATGCAGGGGTAAGGGATGAAGACTATACTAAGCTAATAGAACAGGTTAGTGATCGCTGTGAAGTTTGCAGGAAGTACAGAAGGACACCAGCACGACCGATAGTAACCCTACCTTTGGCCAGGGATTTTAATGACATTGTGGCCATGGACCTTAAGATCTGGGATAAAGCAAATAATATATTTATTTTGCATTTTGTAGATTTAGCTACCAGATTTAGTCAATCAACGATTGTACGAAGTAAAGAAAAGAGAGTAATTTTGGACAAAATTGTGGAAAAATGGATCGGGACAGGAATGGGTCCACCAGCAAAATTCTTTACAGGCAATGGGGAGAATTTGCTAATGATGAGTTTAGGGATATGTGTGAAAACATGAATATCAGAGTTATGAACACGGCTGCCGAAAGCCTGTTTAGTAATGGTGTCTGAGAAAGAAATCATGCTGTTATCGATGACATGCTTCGGAAAATTTTGGGAGATCGATCAAACTGCATGCTAAATTCAGCTTTAGCATGGGCGGTACATGCAAAGAATTCATTGCAGATGGTTGGGGGCTATAGTCCTTATCAATTAGTGTTTGGTAGAAATCCTAAAATTCCCTCCATTTTGGATGACCAGCTTCCAGCTTGGGAAGGGACTACAATTAGCTCAGGTTTTGCTGAACATTTAAACGCGTTACATAGCAGTCGAAAAGCTTTTTTGGAAGCAGAAGTCTCTGATAGAATTCGCAGAGCTTTAAGACATAATGTGCGGCCATCAGATGCCGTTTTTCAACAAGGAGAAATGGTATACTATAAGAGAGACAATTCTCATGAATGGAAAGGCCCAGGGAAGATCATAGGCATAGATGGCAAAACATTTATTTTGCAACATGGTAATCAAACTGTTAGGGTACATTCATCAAGGATAATGGGTACTGATTACAAATTTTCAAATTTAGACAGAGCAGACAGACAAGACGAGGAACCAGAGTCATCTGGTACGCATGTGTTACAGAACTATGAGGACCAGTTAACTGATATAGACAGGGTTCCTGTAGAGGAACACGACACTTCTGATAAATTAGATCAGGCCATTTTTCCGAAAGGGCAACTGCCAAAAGTTGGTACAAAAGTGACATACTTGCCTGAAGGGTCTAGTCAATGGAAGGATGCAACTGTTATTAGTAGAGCAGGGAAGGCCACTGGAAAGTATAAACATTGGTTAAATGTACAGCATTCAGGGGAGGAAGCTAAGACAATGGATTGGGAAAACGAAGTTCAAAAATGGAGGGCACAGAAACGCAGTGCCAGTTCAGATAGTACATCGGATAGTGAACAGGTTCGCAGGAAAAGGTCGAGAACTATTGAAAGGACATCCCGCTATAGAAGAGAAAGATCAAGCAGTAGCAGTACAGAACGAGATACCAGGCAGGAAAGGGGACGTAGTTTATCGAGATCTCGGAACAGGAGTAAGACTACGAATACTAATAGAAGTAGAAGCCCACATGCATGTGAGATTTTGGTGGCTTCAAATAAATTAGATGAAAAAGTTATCAAAGATGCTAAACAGCAAGAATTGCATAGTTGGAGTGAATTTGGGGTATACACGGAAGTGCCGGATGGGGACAAAAAGCTCTATCCCACAGATGGATTTGTACAGAAAAGGTTCTTCCAGATGGAACTTATAAGGCAAAGGCCAGGCTTGTGGCAAGGGGATTTGAAGAAAACTTAGACGATCAGGACTGAAGGGTAGATTCACCTACAGCAGGAAAGGTTATTTTAAAGATCTTCTTGGCTCTATTAGCCACAAAGGCATGGGAATGCAAATCTATAGATATAAAAGCTGCCTTTTTGCAGGGGCATCAGCTCCAGAGAGACATTTTTCTCCGTCCTCCTAAAGAAGCAGCTAACACAGAAGGGGTACTGTGGAAGTTGAACAAATGTGTATATGGATTAAATGATGTATCTAGAGTGTGGTACTTTTCGGTGAGGTCAGTCTTGTTAATGTTAGGCTGTTGCCAGTTGAAAGCAGATCCTGCAATGTTTTACTGGCACTATAAAGGAAATCTTGCTGGCATCTTCATGATGCATGTTGATGATTTTTTGTGGGGTGGGACTAGTGATTTTGAAGCTATTGTAATCTCTGGTTTGAGGAAAGAATTCAGGGTTGGAAGTCAGGCTTCCGGTGCATTTAAATATATTGGTTTGGAAATCGGACGACTCAGTTAGGGGCAACTTTACGTCAGCAATCTTATTTGGAAAGCATCAGTCCAATAGCAATTAGTCGTGGCCTGGTTTCACAAAAAGACGCAATGGTTTTGAAGATAGAAAAAGAACAACTGCGAAGTTTAATTGGGCAACTGAACTGGTTAGGAAGACAGACTAGACCAGACGTGAGTTTTGATGTTTTAGAGTTGAGTACAAAGATGAATGTTCCCAAAGTGGAAGACATAATAAGAGCAAATAAAGTGTTGGCCAAACTAAAAATACAGGAGTGTGTTTTGAAGTTCCCTGTTTTAGGTGATCCTAGGCATTTGAAACTCATAGTTTATAGTGATGCGTCCTATGCAAATTTATGTGATGGAGTTTCAAGCGCAGGAGGTTTTATAATTTTTCGTTTGGGGAACAATGGTAAATGTGGCCCTCTTGTGTGGGAAACAAAGAAAATAAGGAGAGTGGTCAAAAGCACTTTGGCTGCTGAGACATTAAGCTTAGTGGAAGCGGTGGATATGGCCTTTTATATAAGTCAGATATTGACAGAAATTTGGGGATTAGAGGATTTAAGTAATATACCTATTGACAGTCACATTGACAATAAATCTCTGTGGGAAAATGTGCACTCTACAAAAAGTGTCAATGAAAAGAGGTTACGGATAGACATCGCAAGTTTAAAGCAGATGTTGGACAGAGGGGAAATAACTAAAATTAAATGGGTTGACAGTAGCTATCAACTGTCAGACTCTTTCACGAAAAGAGGGGCTAGTTCACAAAAACTTTTAGATATCGTGAATGAAGGGCGCCTGTTTCTGTGAATGTTTTTTTTCTTCTACTTAAAAAAAAGGGGAATCAGGTGTGTGTTTTAGTTTCTTGAAATTTTAGTTTCTTGAAATTTTGTTTTTACCTAATTGTTTTTTTTCTCCAAGGAAGGGGAGACTGTTAAGTAATGGGTTAAGAGACATTGCAATTAGTTGTCTCATTTATGTTAAGTGTTCAATGATTGTCTCATTTATGTTAAGTGTTCAATGATTGACACTGATATGTAAAGGGGCTTCAGGTGGACTCTGGAGCTTGTGATGATCTGTAGAGTTCTGTGCAGAGTGAGTTTAAACCATTAAAGGTGTGTTGGTGGAAAAGGAGCTGAACTCTTGCCTCTTCATACCACAGCATCTAGTACATTTTACAGGGGTGCGCTGCCGGTGGGACTAGACAATCCCTCCGCTAGCGAATAGCCGGAGAATTCTGACCCCTGTCTTCATTCAATAAGCCAATCATCAATCCATATCAAAACAAAACCCTCAGCACCATGGGCTCTGATCTTATTAAGTAGCCTTTTGTGCCATACCTTATTGAACATTGTTTGGAAATCCAAGTATATAGAATTTACAGTGCAGAAGGAGGCCATTTGGCCCATCAAATCTGCACCGGCTCTTGGAAAGAGCACCACACCTAAACCCACACCTCCACCCTATCCCCGTAACCCAGTAACCCCACCTAACCTTTTGGACCCGAAGGGGCAATTTAGCATGGCCAATCCACCTAACCTGCTCATCTTTGGACTGTGGGAGGAAACCGGAGCACCCGGAGGAAATCTACGTTTTACGGGGAGAAAGTGCAAACTCCACACAGACAGTCACACAAGGCCGTAATTGAACCCGGGTCCCTGGAGCTGTGAGGCAGCAGTGCTAACCACTGTGTCACCGTGCTGCCCACAAAGCCACCGGTTCTCTTTTATCTGGACTGCTCATTACCACCTTAAAGAATTCTAATAAGTTAGTCAGACATGCCTTTCCCTTCATTAAGCTGACTCTGCTTGTTTAGATGATGTATGTCTAAATGTTCTGCTATTATATCCTTTATAATTGGCTCTAACATTTTCCCAATGGCCGATAATTACTTGTTTTATGTCGCCTCTCGTTTCCAATCCTCAGGGACTTTTCCAGAATTTAAGGATTCTTGGCAGATTACTACCAGTGCATCTACTATCTCTTTAGCCAGTTCCTTTAATATCCTAGGATGCAACACATCAGGTCCAGGAGACTTAACAAACTTTAGCCTCATTAGTTTCCCGAGTGTGGTGAGAAACTGTTTCCACTCAAGAGAGCATCAAGAAATAGAGGGCACAGATTCAAAATAATTGGCAAAAGGAGTAAGAGTGATGTAAGGAAAGGTTTTTCACTAAAAGGGTTGTTGGAGTCTGGAACAAAGTTCCTGAGAGGGTGGTGGAGGTAGGATCAATTGATGTATTCAAAAAAGAATTGGATTGTTATCTGAAAAGAAAGAATGTGCAAGATTCCGGGGATAAGGCAGGGGAGTTGGACTGGGTAGAATGCTCTTTCAGAGAGCCAGTGCAGACTGGATGGGCCCTATGGCCTCCTTCTGCACTGTAAAGATTCTGTGAAGTTGGGATTAATATGTTAGAATGGATATTGGATTAGTTAACAGACAGTTCATTCAGGCTGTTTAGCACAGGGCTAAATCGCTGGCTTTGTAAAGCAGACCAAGGCAGGCCAGTAGCACGGTTCAATTCCCGTACCAGCCTCCCCGAACAGACGCCGGAATGTGGCAACTAGGGGCTTTTCACAGTAACTTCATTTGAAGCCTACTTGTGACATTTTCATTTCAGGAAGCAAGGGGTAAAGATAAATTGAACACTTTCAAGTTGGCAGCCTGTGACGAGTGGGGCTCCACAAGGATTAGGGCTGAAGCCTCAGATATTTACACTCATGAATTAGAAATGAATTTAAATGTTTGAACTATATAAAGTTAGTTGGAAATGCATGCTGCAAAGAGGGTGCAAAGAGTTGCAAAGGGAAATAGACAGGATATGTGAGTAGGCAACAAGGTAGCAGAAGGTGTATGATACTGGAAAGTGTGAGGATATTTATTTTTGGTCATAAGAATGAAAAAGTGGAATATTTTTTAAAAGGTGTGAAACTTGTCAATGTTGATGTTATGAAGCACTTGGATGTATTCGTATAAGGAACATAGAAATTTAGCGTGCAGGTACAGCAATAAATTAGGAAGGAAAATTACATATTGGCTATTATTGCATTGGGACTGAAGTACAAGACTGGAAATGTGTGTTTAATGGCAGCTTTGACTTCGTCTACGCTTGGTGGGATTCCAAGATCATGTTTGATGGTGAATTCATCCTCCTCCATGATTGTATCATGATTTAGAAGTTCCTTAAAGTTTTCTCTCCATTGAGGGCTAATATTTTCTCTGTCCCTCAAGAGGGTTCCGTCCTTACTCCACACCAGTTTGAGGCCTAGGGTATCAGGTCCATATATTGCCTTGGTGACACTGAAGAAGCCCTGGACGTCATGCTTGTCAGCGAGGTGTTGCAGCTCCTTAGCTTTCTCAGTCACCATTGAAAATCGCTTATTGTCACAAGTAGGCTTCAATGAAGTTACTGTGAAAAGCCCTTAGTCGCCATATTCCGGCTCCTGTTCGGGGAGGCCGGTACGGTAATTGAACCGTGCTGCTGGCCTGCCTTGGTCTGCTTTAAAAGCCAACTATTTAGCCCAGTGTGCTAAACCAGTTCTTGATTTCCCTAGTTCTTTTTTGTACCTTCACCGTGGCTAATTGATGAGCTTTTCTCTTTGCCTTGCTGGTTATGTCATTTTACCAGGTGCGGAGAGCTTTCCTCTTCTTGTCGATGAGGTCTTCGATGGTGTGGTGATTCCTGTCAAACCCGTCCTGGTGTTTCCTGGTCTTGTAGCCGATGGTTTCTTCACAGTTTGAGATGATGGCTGTCTTCAGCTCTTTCCAATTTTCCTCCACTCCATTAGAATGGACACTTTGGAGATTTTGGAGAAGATGTTGGAAGTTCACTCACATGCTTGGCTCCTGAAGCCACTAAAAATTGATCTTTTTTCAGAGTTGCTTCTTCATCTTCTGGTGGAATTTTATAGACATAGAGGAACAGATGAGCCGGTGGTCTGTCCAGCAGTCATCTGCACTGGTCATCGCTTTGGTGAGAGGGCGTCCTTTTGCTCTTGGGAGTGGACAATGGTGAAGTCAATCATGTACCAGTGCTTTGATCATGGATATCTCCAGGAATTCTTGAAATTGTCTTTTTGGTGGATCAGTATGTTAGTGATGACAAGCTGGTGTTCCGTGCATTTGGCGAGCAGGAGAATCCTGTTGGAGTTGCAATTCCCAACTCCTTCCTTTCCAATGGTTTTGTTCCAGATTTGGGAGTCCATTACAACCCTGATGTTGAAGTCCCCAAGGAGGGTGATCTTTTCTTCCTTCGGAATGTTGGAGAGTATGATGTTTGGGATGGAGTAGAAGCCTTCTTTGGACTCATCACTGGTATGAAAGGTTGGGGCACAGGCACTCATGACCGTTGCTTGCTGGTTCTTGGCAAGTTATAGACGGGGGGTCATGAGGTGCTTGTTGATACTGAGAGTAAGTTGATGAGTTTTTTATTGATGGCAAAACCAATTCCATGTGTCCATGGGTCGATCCTCGAGTTTTCTTCTCCAGAAGAAGATGTAATCACCAACATCTTCCCTCAACTGCCCTTCACCTGCCCTTTGAGTCTCCTGCAAGGCAGTGATGCCAATGTTGAAGTGCCTGAGTTCATGGGCAACAAGGGCAGTTCTCTGGTTGATTGTTATGAGCATTATCTATGATCGTTAATACATTCCAGGTTTCGAAATTCAGTTTAACTTTGATTTTCTGACTTGTTGAGGACTTGTTTTGGATTCCGCTTTGTCTGGTTCCTCCCTTCTGACCTTGGGTGACCATGCAAAGAGCTTGAGACTCCTGACAGCTTTGATCTTTGGGGTCAATCAAACGTTCAAGCCTAACCAGCAAGGCAAGGTGGCAATCAAAGCAAGGTCTCTCAGAGAATTAAGGGATATGGTGAATGTATTTAAAACAGTTTTCTAAACATTTGTAATATTGTAACAGTGCACTGTAAAATGATTAATGTTTTTGGGACTCCTTGTTGGTTTCTAAAATGTTCCCAATCCTCAGATGTACTATTCTTTGCAAGATTATAAACATCTTCTTTTAATTTAACACTGTACTTAACCCCTTTAATAAGATATGGATGAATCTTTCTTGCCGCGTTTTTGTTTTACGTTGGAATATATTTTTGTTGAATTTTTTTTTAATTGTTTCTTTAAATATTTCCCATTATTCATTTACCACAATGAGTCATTTGCAGATCCTCATACCTTTTAATCTATTGACCCAAACAACCTTCATTAGCTCTCCCTCACATCTATGCAATGGGCTTTTGTTCAGTTTAAGTCTCTTGTTTGGCACTCGACTATGTCACTCTCAAACTTAATATGGAATTCAAATGTATTATGATCACTATTTCATATCAGGTTTTTTATGAGGTGATTACTGATTAACTTTGCCTCATTACATAATATAAGGTCACAAATAACCTCATCCCAAGTTAGTTACATGTATCGTGCCAGAAAATTGTCACAAAAGCATTCTATGAACTCATCTTCAAGACCATCTTTGCCAATTTGATTGGTTCAGTCTTTATGAAGATTAATCTCCAACCATACTGATTATTCGTCATAATCATCTGAGCCAAAGTCCTTTCTCACTAATGTCCTTATGTAATCCTTTCCTAACAAGGTTTTACCTCCTCTTTCACATTCTGTCAGTCTTTTCAAAATATGGTGTTGCCTGAAATATTTCCCACTTGGTCACCTTGTAGCCATGTCTCTGTGGCAATGATTAGTTCTAAACCATTTATCTCTATTTGTGCCACAGGTTCATTTATCTTATTGGAGATGCCACACACTTTTAATTTTATTTTTTAAGAGCCTGTAATTTAAATTTTAAGTTTTTAATTTTTATTTCTCTCTGACTATTCCCTGCATGGATTTGTACTCACTGATGTACTACAAGCGCTAGACTCTCTGTTCCTTCCAGTCCCACTTTGCTTGTCTTTTTCTGCATTTGATATATCAACTCTTCTGTCATTTAATCTCTCCTGACCTGTGTAATGGTAGTAAATCTTATTTACTTATACTTCAATCCCTCCATAACCAACGCTAACATACAATCTGCCTTCCCAATACACAGTCACAGTTGATGAAATACCTTTAAAGTGAAGCCACTCTTGTAATGTAGGAAACCAGTGGGAACATTATTCAATATTTTCCATCTAAATTAGTGGAAGTGAGTCAATACAATATACTGTATTGTAGAAAGTTATTTTGTATATTTGAGCTCTGAATTTGAATAATACATTTATCTGGAGCTAATTGTGCTAAAGATGAGAATTTTGTATAACAGCCTTGCTAACAAAATAACAGGATCTGTTGGTTGACATGGTGCACTTTACCTCTTTGAGGTGGGAAGGTTGAACATTTAAGTCTTGTCAGTTATTCCGATCATGGAAAGTATGTTTTCCAAATTAAGGGTTTGGTCTTTTAAGAATGTGTGTTATTCCATTACTGACGTGTTACCTTTCCCATTACAGATTATTGTAAACAGTCAGGCGTGGCTCAGTTGTCATGAATCAAGTGCTACGATAGAAACTTGTGCACAAAAATCTAGGCTGGAGAGCAGTTTTTGACGGAATACTGCACTGTCAGAGGTGCTACCTTTCATAGATCATAGAATTTACAGTGCAGAAGGAGGCCATTCTGCCCATCGAGTCTGCACCAGCTCTTGGAAAGAGCACCCTACCCAAGGTCAACACCTCCACCCTATCCCCATAACCCCACCCAATACTAAGGGCAATTTTTGGACACTAAGGGCAATTTATCAAGGCCAATCCACCTAACCTGCACATCTTTTGGTCTGTGGGAGGAAACCCACGCACACACGGGGAGGATGTGCAGACTCCACACAGACAGTGACCCAAGCTGGAATCGAACCTGGGACCCTGGAGCTGTGAAGCGATTGTGCTATCCACAATGCTACCATGCTGCCCTTTCAGATTCATGCAAGATCTGCCTGCTGTCATAGGTGGGCATAACATATCCCATGGGACTATTTTCAAGAGTTCAGGACTTGTCCATGGTGTGCTGGCCAATATTGATCCCTCAACAATGTCACTAAAACATTATCTGGTGACTATCACATTGCTGCTTGCGGGAATATGCTGTACACAAATTCAAAAGTATTTAATTGGCTGTAAAGTGCTTTGGGGTATCCGGAGGTCGTGAAAGGCACTAAATAAATGCAAGTCCTTCTTCAAATAGTTTAATGATGGAAAACCCAATCCATCTTTATTTTAACGAGTCTACATTGAAAGCATGTTTCACCAGCTGCTGACGAATCTGCTGAGATATTTCAGCACTTCTGCTTTTATTCCGTGACTGATATATGATGGTCCCCAGTTATCTTTGGGCGGGGTCTGTGGTCCCCTTGCATGTGGGGTGACCGTCTTCTATTTAAACTTTTCTTCAGGTTGAGGAGGTTTGATTTGACAATGGACAACTTGCCCTATTTTTAAAAAAAGTCTTTTCCTCATGTAAACGTGCCACTTTGGGGGGGGGGGGGGGGGGAGAGAGAGTTGGCTTGCTCCCCTCACGTACCGATGTTCAAAAGAATGTCTAGTAGCTAACGGTCCTTTTGGTACAGAAAGTTGTCTTCTTAGATGAAAGTGTTAATAAAACTATTCTGCCTCAAAATTATTTTTTGGTATCATGCGTTGACCAAAAACATAATGTGTGTGATGTATACTTTGGGGCAGAGGAGTGGAAAGGAACAAACAAAAGAAGAATTTAAAAACTTTCCCTCTTGGTTTTGTTGCAGCATTGACAACACATTGAAGACCTCCCTCCCCCCTAGTAGCCCAGTTGACTGTGCTGGCGCGTGGCGCCAAGCCCCAGAGCGACCGGGACAAGTGCCCGACCAACCGACCTTGATGGCGGAGTGACGCTCATCTTAGCCCAGTCGGCCCCGCCCCTTCTCAACCTTCCCCCCCGAACCAATGGAAACGCGCAGACGCCCGGGACGGGCCAATTGCCTCCTCGGAGGGGCGCGATTGGTCACCGGCCTTCAAGCTAGGGTGATTCCGAGGTTATATAAAGGGGTAGGCGGACTCGGCCGGGCGGGCGAGAGAAGAAAAAAAAAAGAGGACTTTTATTTTGAGGCCGACTTGTCTCCGCGGCGTTTGGCCAGTGAGGGAGGTATTGAGTAAAATAATTAACAAAAAAAAGATGGGTGGGGAGTGACCGGCGACATTAATAATTCGGAGGAGGGGGGAGGCGGGCAAAAAATAATTAAGAGGTTGGGGGTCGAAATAAAAACACACCAAAGAAGGAGGGCGATCAACTAATTAATTTATTAAATAGAAGTAGGGGGGCCTGGAAAATGGCCGGCGACAGCGGTGCGTCCGAGGTGGTGACCAGCCGCTATCTGAAGGACAGGGATGAGCCGCCTTGCCCCGGCGGAGGGGAGCCGGGCGACGACGACGACGAGGAGGAGGAACATTCTGGAAGGAAGCTCTCCTCCGCTGCCGCCGCCTCCTCCTCCCGCCGGGCGGCCTCCGGCTACGAGTTGATCGACGGCACCCTGTACCGCAAGCGGCTGGAGAGAGGGGCGACCAGCTACACCGAGGTGCTGCTGGCCGCCGCCGAGGAGCAGCGGCGGGATGTCATCGCCGCCTTCCACCAGCAGCCGGCCCCCGGGCACCGCCACTGCACCATGGAGGAGACCTACAGAAACGTTTCCGAGAACTACTGGTGGGAAGGTGGGTCCCTCGCCTGACTCCACATTTTCATTTTATAAAAAAAAAAGAAACTTCTTAAAAAATGTGCCCCCCACCTGGGCAGAGAAACCCCCCACCCTCACCACATTGATTACTGTGCAAAATATCTGTGCTTTAATGTAATTCCTTCCCCCCCCCCCCAATTTAATCCCCCTGTTGGAATGCAGTCAGAATCTTCACCAGTATTTCCTTCGGCCAACTTTTTCCTTCCAAGAAGATCTTGCACTCTTCCCTCTCCTCGCCAGAGCTGATGTTTTGTCATGTGACTCTTTTTTTTGGTTTTGTGTGTGTGTGTGGCTAGGTTCAAACCCTGAAGGGGGAAGGAAAATCCAGCAATGTTTGGTGTCCAACTTGTGTTTGATGTTGAAAATGCTTCTTTGGAATCATGGCAGCACTCCAGATTGTCTCTCTTCCTCCTCCTCTCCCCCCCCCCCCCCCCCCATGATTTTTCAGTCAAGGATTTTGTTTTACTCTTTCCGTCCCCAGGTTGGGTGCGGACAAGTGTTGTCAACTTTTGTTTCCGTGGACTTTAGAATGACCAATTTTCTGGGCCGTGACTTTAAATTTCGTCCGCGCTGTTTTAAATCATTGACTCACTTGTTTCTTTTTTTTTCCCCCCACCCACCTTCAGGTCTCCTTAGAAATGTCTTTCCGACCCAGCGAAGGAGGGGCCGGGGAGATACCCCTGCAGTGGGCATTGGTGCTGTTGAACTGACGGGCAGAGCTTCAGCAGAGAGATTTGTGCTGAGGCTGTTCCCCGCCCGAGCTTGTTTCTAGGAGACTGGGCACTTCTGAAAGCGTAGCTAGATAGAGAACTCAATGGAGTGACTGGGGGCTGGTGGGGTGGGGGTGTCGGTAATATGTTGAATTGTAAGAATGGCGAGACAAGCTGGAAAACAGAAAACTCTGAAATTCGGTGATGGAGGAAAAAGATTGTTTTGCAGTTTTGAGAATTGAGCTTCCTGTGGTATGAAGGAAGTGATGTAGCTGGAGCTTGTGTGGGCAACTTGGGTTCATGGTGTCATGGTTTGGGAATCTGAGCCATCTCCTGTTCAAATAATATTTGCTCAATTCCATAATTCTAATTAATGATTTAATATGATTAGATATGGAATTTCAGTTCCTGTTTTTATGTAGTTGGATTATTGCTTGGAAACAAAAGTGTACTTGCAAAATACTGAAGTCCATGGTTGTAGTACCTACTTCAGTATTTTCCATCACTTGCGTCTCGACTCTTTGGATAGCTCATTAAGAGCCTCTAGTGGCAGCATACCATATTACAGTATGATGGCAAAAACTGGTTTCTTGTAAAATTTCAGTATTAATTGAGAATGCGGTAATGTCCATAGAAGAAATTTTCAGGCTGTAATTTGTTGCCCCAGGAGTTTGTGACCAGAAATGTGCTGTGGAATTGACAGTAACACCAACAATTGCATGTGACCTGAATCCTTTAAACCTTTTGATTCCACTAAAACTTTTCTATCCACTAAGTAGCGTGATAATCTGCAATACTAAATGTGGAAAAAGTTGAATATGTACCATCCCATTTCATGTAAAGAACTTGAATGGACTTTGATTAGTTGATGTCTTCCATGTTTGAGACAGCACTGAGAATGAATTGACAGTAGTGGTTCATGTAGAGAAGTGAGACATCCCACAAATTTCATGACTTGCAGCAAAGCTTTGTAACTTAATTCTAAGATCATGTTAGTGAGGATTCATTGAGCATCAATTGTGATACTATGGACGGGATTTTCCATTAGTCGACGCTGAAATCGGGAAATGTGATTGGGCGGAGAATGGCATCCGACAGCATAATCGTGGCAGGTGCCGATTTGACGCCAAATCGTGATTCTCTGTCACCTTGAAAACGGCGTCAATGCATTTCACTCCGCACTTACAGTAGACACCGTTTGCATGTCATTAGCAGGTCCGACCCAGTATTCTGCGGGACCTCCGCGATTCTCCGCCTCCAATGGGCCACGTTTCCGGGGGTGTGGTCACCTTGTGCTTTTAAAAATCATGAAACTGGCGTGGCGGCTGCTGAAGGAGAGAGAGGGGGTACGGAACATGTCCAATATCGCCATCGTTTGCTGTCAGTTGTGCCACTGGCTGGGGGGGCTTCTGCCAGGGGTGGGGGGGGGGATAGTTGCAGTGGCCAGGAGGTGGGATCGGGATGGATGGCTATGGAGCACCATTGCCGCAGCCGGCAAGGCAGCCATGCAGCTGCATGCACCACTAGCAGCTCACTTTGAACCTGGTGCCACGGGTTGTCCCAGGACACCCCCCTGGCTGCCCTCTGGCCCCAGACGTCCCCAGCAGCTGTATGGGCCCACCCCAGCACAACCAGTGCCATCTTTTTGGCTGGGATAAGTGTTTTTGGGGAGTGTAATGCGTATGTGCGGCCGCAGCTTGTCAGCCTCCTGAGTGTTAATCACGGACCTGGCAAATCCCGCACCATTTTTCATTAGAATTAATTATATTCTACATAGCACCGGTGATAGCCCCTTAATAGTAGCGGAATCGGTGCAGGCGTGGTGCCAGTTTTTTTGTCGTGAAAGTCCATGGAGTCTCCGTTGGCGTCAACACAGAGAATCCAGCCCCATGTATTTCACTTGGAAACTAAAGCAAATCTTCAAGCAAATACCAAGCATGCAACAAATATTACATGATGCTTGAAGTCTTTAATTGTTGGTAGCAAAGTTCTTATTCAGTGACAGTTTAGGAAAACCAAATAAAATAAAACCAGTTCTGGGTAGGTGAGCTGATAAGTGGCAAATGGAATTTAAATGTACAACTGTAAGGTAATGAGATTTGGGAGTGAATAAAAGAATGGTAGTAAAATCTGGACGGCCATGTAGGGTACAGGACACAACACGGGATTTAGAGGTTGATAATGTAACTGAAAGCTGCATTGCTGTTGCAAATGACAGCAACAGAATCTAACTGAATGCTCAGATTTATAGCCAGAGGGATAGAGCACAAAATCCCAGAGGTGATGATGAATCTGTACAAGATGCTGGTATGACCATACTTGGAATAATGTGTAAAGTTCTGGTCAGCATATGATTAAGAATATTTTGATATTAACAACAACATAAAAAAAACACCCATAGTGAAAAGTAATGTAAGACGTATATCTCCTGAGGAATAGTTGAAGAATCTAGGTTTTTTTTTCTGTAGCTGTAGAGACTTGGGGAGATTATTACCTATTTAAGGATGTTGAACATATTTACCAATAGGATTTTGGATTTCTGCAGGCTCCGAAAGCAAAGGACAAGAGATTGGCTTGGAAAAGTTTACAATTAGTTAATTTATGCAGAAAGTTTGTGTGGAGTTTGCACGTTTCCCCTGTGGGTTTCTTCTGGGTGCTTCCGTTTCCTCCCACAGTCCAAAGGTATGAAGGTTAGGTGGTTTGGCAATGATGAATGCACAGGGTTATGGGGATAAAGTGCTCTTTCTGAGGGTCTGTCCAGACATGATGGACTGAATGGCCTCTGCACTGTAGGGATCTTATGGATTATTTTTGAAAGGAAAGATAGTTTAGAAGCATAAAGATGCTACGAGAGACTGGCTTGCACTTTATTTTCCTATGTTCATAGGATCAGTAAAGACCAAGTAACTTTGGTGGCCAAAACATCTCCAGCGGAATATCTTTCTTATCCATGAATGACCACAGTGAATTAACCATATTTGAAGGTCATTTCCCAGACAAGGGAGTTCCACAGCAAATGAAGTAGAGGGCCATAACAAATATTTCTGTAGAAAGGAGGGGCAATTCTTAAAATAAAGAATAACAGAAGGATGTGTGATAAGTTATAATCAATTCAAAGCCATCAGAAAAACAAAATTACAAGCTATTCAGTCCCTCCGAAGACAACTACAGGATTAAGCGCTGGAATTGTGGGAAGCAACATCACAAACTTGAATTGACGTATGGAAGGACTGAAACAACCACTGCAAACACTGGAACTCTGTATTTGAGTGCCTGGCAAAATATGTTTGATTCCAGTTTGCATGGCGGGACCTAGATGAGTATTGGTATGATGCAATAAATTCTGACTGAATAGCAATGGCTCATCTTTTTTGATGTAAGTAAATTTTAGTATTACGGAAAGAAAACATGCTGTCGAAGTTTTTTGTCTTACACTCAACAGGATAGAATCTCAAGAATACCACATTTCAAAAGAGTAACAATTTAGATCAAAGGGCTGGTGGATTGTATCAAACAGCATGTCCCTTTGGTTGTTTGCAAAAGGGTAAGTACTGACTGTACTTGACCATCTCGTGCTTGTAAAACTCAAAACGTAGTGTCTAACGTTAGATTTTATTCGGCAATTGGACAACATTCAGTAAACAATCCGTCTGGCTTGCAGTGTGGTTCACTTACCTCAACACACATTGCCCTGTTCTTTTCAAACAGAAAAGGACATGTCCATGAATTGTGCCTTTTTCTACCAAACTAAAGGCTTGGGGGATATCCATTCCCTGGTCCATTACCCAGGACAACACCTTGACCAATCGGTCAACTCTCCTGGTTTGAACTTAAACAAAAGCTCCCTGGTGCATTCTCTGATGCAATGACCTTCTCGTGCAGTATATATTTCTGTTCCCTGTGAGATGTAGTATTCTTGCGATTCTATCCTGATGGGTGCAAGACAAAAATGTACAACAGTATGACTTATTTTTCCAGAGATACTCAAGTTCTGTACTACCAAACAACTAAGAGTAAACTTTGGTCTAAAAACCTGTAAAGGCATTCCTGATTAAATGGGTGAACGGAGTTTGAGATTAATGCTTGTTTTAGAGTGGCATAAGCCGTATCATTCATCAGTCTGTCCATGTACAGCAACACAACACTTTAGCTTGGGCTGATGAGTGGCACATAACATTTGTGCCACACAGGTGCTAAGCAATAACCATCTCCAACAAGAGAAAATCTAACCATCTCCCCTTGTCAATGGCATTGCCATCACCGAATCTCCTAACTATCAACATCTTGGATGTAACTATTGATCAGAACTTTGGACTGGTCATGTAAATACTGTGGCTGCAAGAGCAGGTCAGAGGTTAGAACGTCTGCTGAGAGTAACTCCCCTTCTGACTCCCCAAAGCCTGTTCACCATCTACAAGGTGCAAGTCAGGAGTATAATGGAATATTTTCCATTTGCCTGGATTATTACAACTCACTCAAGGAACTTGACACTCTCCGTGATAAAGCAGCGAATTGATCATCACTTCACTTTTTAAAATTTCGAACCCGAGTCCCTGGTGCTGTGAAGCTACAGTGCTCCCTCTACGACCAACCGGCGCACTGTGTACCATCTACAAGATTCACTGCAGCAACTAGTCGGGGCTCCATCACTTTCCAAACCAGTGATTTCAACAATCTGGAAGGAAAATGTGGAAAACCTGCAAGTTCCACTCCCTAGTCGTACACCATCCCCACTTGGAACTATGTCGCTATCCCTTCCATGGATAAAAATACATGAATATCACTGTGAGTGCACCTACACTACATGGACTGTAGCAATTCAAGACGTTGACTCATGTTCGCCTTATTGAGGACAATTTGGGATGGACAACAAATGCTGGCTTTGCCAACACCAGTCTGATCCCATGAGAATATTTGGAGACTATCTTTTATGTATTTGAAACACTGCTTTGAAGTTCAATGATAACTGTTGAAATCTGAGTCGTAGCTTAAGATATTTCATAAGTTCATGCATATTTCATTTCAAAGCTCAATTCAATTTTTACTACATTAAAGGAAGTTTTAGGAATTTATACAAAGCATGAGTCTGGAAGGGTGGTGGAGGCAGAGCCCTTCATAACATTTGAGACGTGTTTTGATGTGCACTTGCGATGCCAACACATAAGGCTATGGGCCAAGTGTTGGAAAATGGGATTAGAATACTTAGGTGATACTTAGGTGAGGGGGCAGCAGGGTAGCATGGTGGTTAGCATAAATGCTTCACAGCTCCAGGGTCCCAGGTTCGATTCCCGGCTGGGTCACTGTCTGTGTGGAGTCTGCACGTCCTCCCCCTGTGTGCGTGGGTTTCCTCCGGGTGCTCCGGTTTCCTCCCACAGTCCAAAGATGTGCGGGTTAGGTGGATTGGCCATGCTAAATTGCCCGTAGTGTCCTAATAAAAGTAAGGTTAAGGGGGGGGGGGGCGTTGTTGGGTTATGGGTATAGGGTGGGTACGTGGGTTTGAGTAGGGTGATCGTGGCTCGGCACAACATTGAGGGCCGAAGGGCCTGTTCTGTGCTGTACTGTTCTATGTTCTATGATTGTTTTTGACTGGCGCAGATGTGATGGGCCGAAGGGCCATTTTCATGCTGTATAGCTCTATGACTAGGATATTGCAAATCTTTTGAAGATATGGATGTTGCAATTGTTTTTACAGTTGCACCATTTACTTACCGTTGATCAGGCGATGGGCAGTTTATATTGTTTGATCATACTATTCTCTTTGGCAAAAAGTATATATTGTGGAAATATATTTTTATTCCTGAAATCCTTCTGGAATCTTTTATAATATGCAAACTGGAAATCTGGAACGTGCAACAACTGTGATGACTGTAGTTTGAGTTTTCATTTTCAGTCGGGTTCATTCATCAGCTTGAAGGTACTGAGAAAGGGAATGAACTATTGTATGACTAGAAGTTCCAAGTGTTTCATCTGAAATAATGTCATTTTTTAACTATATTCTCAAACACTTGGTTCAGAAAAACTTCCTATCTGAAATTTAAGGTGTCTCCTGAAGGATTGGCTGATTAGAGGAAATAATCTGTAACCACAAGTAGGATTGAAGATCGAATTAATACTTTTTGTGTATAAGAAATTGTTGCCAGGGAAAAGTTAATGCTGGGATTCACAAATATGTACATATAAAACATCTTTACCCTCCAATGAATCTGTTTTGGAAAGCGGAACACCCATGGTCACTTATGCATGGGAATTTTAAGACTGATGGTTAGATTGATCTTATGGAATTTTACAGCTACCAAAATGTGGAAATATTTTAGAGGTGAGTAATAGTGAATGTATTGGAAATATATTTTGGAAAATCAGAAAGGGAAATATCCAGTTTTATAGCAAGTTCCAGGATGAGCATTGCTGAAACACAGATTATGGTGTAAACAGTATATTAATAAATAAAGATGCTTCAACAATGTGACAAAGGAACACAGTGAAATGTTATGATCTTTTGGGATCTTTTTCTGCATTATAGATCCAAAATATTACCAGTGAAAGTCATCACGATTATGTAGATAACTCCAGTAGTGTGTAAGGCTTGAAATTGAGCATTTGGCGCAAATCAATATGAAGTAAATGAATGATTTCAATAAATAAGAAATTTTGGAAGAAAATGTAGAGAATCAAACAAACCATTGGCATTCAAATATGCCAGAAAATGCACAAGTTGGAAAACTAGGAATATTGTACCACCAATGGGAAAATTGAAAAATGAAGAGAGAGGTAGTATCTTGCGCCTGATTTTAGCTTAATGGAATAAAAATCAAAGTTGACACCAGAAATAATTTTATGAGAAATAGATAAAAACCTAATACGTAATGGAACACTGAAAGTCTATAGCACCAATCCACTGAACAAAATGTTTTTAGTCACCAATAGTATGCAATTGAGAATGCACAGAACTAAGCTGTTTACTGTTTGCTTATATATTTCTTGACTTTATACAGTAATTTGGTAGTATGGGACTTGAATGTTGCTGAAAAGAAAGAGACATGTTGCTGAATCTATTCATATTGCTCTTATCAAGATAAATGCAAGGATACCAAATTTCAAATGATCACAGCAATTTATAAATCAGGAAAAAGGATGCTGATGGGTTGGCAAGTCAATTCTGACCGAGGCTTCGTCACGGAGAAAGCAACGGATGAGCTATAGGCTCTCCAAGCTTCCATGTTGAACATATTGCTTTTGTTGGCAGAGAAGGAGTCTGTGTATCTGAATGTGTGTCACTAGTAAGTATAAATAAGATATCTTATGATCTTGACTAATTATCTTAAATTGATTGTTAGTGTTGCTATGGGTGCACTCGGGATTGTTCAGCAAGTGCTACCCAATTGCAGAATCACACCCAACAGTAGACAGTTTTTTGGGGTTTTGTAAGCAGTTTAGTGCTGCCTGTATATTGCCTATTATGGGCAACTGAAGGAACATGATAGTTGATTCAATCAGCCAATCGTTGGGATACACAGCATTCGCACCTAGTGTTCCACTGATCGAAATTCATACATGATGTTGCTCAATTGTGTGGTAGGTAGAATGTCATTTTGGGCTGGTGGCAGCATTCTGTTAGCATAAAATATGACTTGTATAGCCACTTCCAGGCATGAAAAGTGCTCTGCTGCAAATTACCCTGGAAAGATGGAAGTATTTAAAACATTTGAAGAACAGGGTTAAGCAAGGGGGCTAGCATAGTATAAATTGTGATCATTTTGAAATTTGGTATTCTTGCATTTATCCTGGTGAGTGCAACATGATAAGATCTGGAAATCTGATTTGCTTTTCAGCAATATTAACTTTATTTTGTTCATTTAAGAATATTGGTGTCTCTCATGGGACAAGATTATAACAATCAAACATATAGGCTCACTAATTTACACAATGGTGTGATTTGGAGATTGAACAGACACACTGTCTAGAAGAGTGGAAGAACATAATGTAGATTCTGAAGTACTAGGAAATGCTTGTGTAAGTTGTGTGATATTTATTTTTTCTGCAATAACATCAGAAGATGCAATTTATATGGATGTTTGAAAACAAGACTCAAAGGAAATGGTGCAATAGCAAATGTAACTTCCGTAATGTAAACTGTTTAACAATGTATATTGCTTCTCATGCAACTTTATTAATCTATTTCAGGAATGTTTCCAGACATCCGAGATTACGTCCTGGGATGCAATCAGTGTAAAGATGGGAGAGATAATCCTCTGGTAAGAGTTGTGAAAATTAAGAACAAAAATTAAATTTGAATATGTGAATTATTGCTGAAGAAGTGGAAGCATTGTAATGCAGTGTGATCATGTATTTATGTTTTGCTTCACCAATCATAAATAATTTCCACATGGCTACATTTCAAGGCTGCCATCATGTCTGCCTTCGTGTTAGATCTCAATTTGCAGCTAAATTTTTAATCCCATTTTCCTGCCCTTTTATTTTCAAATATTTATCCAACTCTGTTTTATATGAAGCTATAACTTTTGCTGCAATTACCACTTGTTGTGAAGCAACCCAGGTCTAACAATCAATAATAAATTGCATTTATATAGTGCCTTTAACATCATAAAATGTTTCAAGGTATCTCATACGATGTTGTCAAACCAAATTTGGTATTCAGCCACATGAGGCGATATTAGGTTAGATGGCCAAAGGCTTGGTCGGACAGGTAAATTGTGAAGAAAGTGAGAGAGCAGTGGACAGATGAAGGTTTAGGTATAGAATTTCAGAGCTTAGGGCCCAGGTAATTGAAAACACGACCACCAATGATGGAACAATCAATATCCAGAATGCTCACAAGGCCAGAACTGGAGCAGTGCAGAAATTTCAAAAGGTTTGTAAGGACGGGAGGATTTTAGAATTAAGGTGGGATTTGAAAAGCAGAATAAGAATTTTAAAGTTAAAGTATTGATGGAATACAACTGTATTACCTTCTGTAGCATGCTTTTTATATCCCATTCTATCAAATATGTCACATTCTCTTTATACACTAATTTCTTCAAATTTTAACTAAATTAGTTCAGTGCAAATTGTCATTGATAAGTATATATCTTTCGGACTATTAATTTTGCCTTGTGCCAGTTTAGCCATGATAAAACTATAACGCCTATGAGAGTGGGAAACATAATAATCTTTATTGGTGTCACCAGTAGGCTTACATTAACACTGCAATGAAGTTACTGTGAAAATTCCCTAGTCACCACACTCCGGCGCCTGTTTGGGTACACGGGGGGAGAATTCAGAATGCCCAGTTCACCTAACAGCACATTTTTCGGGACTTATGGGAGGAAACCGGAACACCCGAGGAAACCCATGGAGACACGGGCAGACTTCGCACAGACAGTGACCAAGCCGTGAATCGAACCCGGGTCCGTGTCACTGTGAAGCAACAGTGCTAACCACTGTGCTACTGTGCCGTCAGCTTGGTCACCCTCCTGTTTTTCGGCACAATTCCAGTTTCCAAAGGTTATTTAGAAATTCACGATTAACGTTTGATCCCTAATATCCATCAGTAATCTGGGATCTCTGCTATTTTCCAAGGAAGGAAATGCAGAGTTACGGCGAGAAGTCAGGAGAATGGCACTTACGTGATTTGCTCATTTGGAGAACTGGTGCAACACAATGGGCTGAATGGCCTCATTCTGCACTATAGCAAATCTATGATTTTGCTCCCATTAATTTTCATAATATTTTCTTTAGATTATTTCTATACATTAGTATCAGTTACATCCTCATATATTTATGAAGCTTCTTTTGAAAGCTGGGATGATTTATTGGGTCTAGGACAACTCATCGCGGCCGACTCATCGCCGCCGACTCATCGCCAGCCCAACTCATCGCCAGCCCAACTAAAAATTGAAATTCATGGTAATTCATGGTAAAAGCTGTCGGCGGCGGGTAACTTTTGAACGGCCCGCACCAAACATTTGATAGATAGACCGGCCGGCGAACCAAGTTATATCACAGTTCAGACTGGTGGTATTTCAAATTTAATTCATGGTAAAAGCTGTCGGCGGCGGGTAACTTTTGAACGGCCCGCACCAAGCATTTGATAGATAGGCCGGCCGGCGAACCAAGTTATATCACAGTTCAGACCGGTGGTATTTCAAATTTAATTCATGGTAAAAGCTGTCGGCGGCGGGTAACTTTCAAAAGATTTGATCATTTCACAGGTGGGAGGAATAGAGGGAAAATCTGTGGAAAAGCCAGTTATTGTGTAGTATTAGACATGTTGGAGCACCAGTCCAGGGGCTAACAATGCCATCACCTGCTCCCATGGCCAGGGAAATTGTATTCTTGGAATTGGGAAAAGAAAGATGAAATTAGAATTGACTCCGAATAGGGGAAAAATTTTACATTCATGTACTTTGTTTTGGCAGATTTCAGAAGAAAAGCATATAACTCATCAATTGCCTACACACTGCACCAAAGTGCTTGAGAGATTGAACAGTCAACGCTCTAAAGGCCATTTTTGTGATGTAACTTTGATAGTGGAGAAAACATCCTATCCAGCTCATCGTGCTGTGTTAGCAGCTGTTAGTGAATACTTCCAGGATCTGTTTTCAGAGAAAGGATCTACATCTAATAAAATTGTGGATTTGAAAGGTGACGAATTTTGAAATAATTATTTGCACATGTTTTGCTTCTAGTATCAGCTCCATTTTGAAGGTCATGGATTCAAGTTCATGCTATGGAGTTGAGCACGCAATCTATGCTGACACTTCAGTGCAAAGTTGATGGGATGTTGTACTATCAAGAGGTGCATTTTTTCGAGTGAGACTTGGTTTAAAGTCTCTTTCTGCCATAAAGAGGACGTAAAAAATCGTATTGCACTATTTGGAGAAGAGCGGAGAGTCCCTTCAAAAATCTGCTGAACATTTATTCGTCAATTATCACCTATAAAAATAAAACCAGTCATTTATTTCATTACCTTTTGTGAGACCTTGTTGTGGACAAATTAGCTGTTATATTCATCATAAAACAGTGATTGTTTTAAAAATATCAATGAATTTGCAATGAAACATTTTGAAGTATCCTGATGACATGAAAGGCACTACATAAATGCAAGTTCTCCTCTTTCTTTCTGGTACTTGTGCGTTGCAAAGTGAGGCTTACTGTGGCAACTGATCAAACAGTAAATGCTGTTCTATAGCTATAGACTGGCAGTAGGATAGCAATGTTTTTAATATTCCAGATTGCATTGGTTAATTAAGGTCGACACCTAGGCTTTAGAGGTTTGAGTTTCTCACCTTGGTGGTAAAGGCCATATTAATAGCACTGTTCTCCAGAAATTCCCGACCTTTGTATGGCTCATGCTACCCCTGTACCTGTCAGTTTGACAGTTGACGGCCACCAAAGGTTCATCAAATACTGATAATTCAACTAAAGTCTATGCAAAAATTCATGAGACACTTAACTTGAGTGGTTAGAATGTGAAACTTGTGAAATAGTATTTGAGGCAAATAACACAGATACATTTAGGGAAGCTAGATAGACATCTGAGGGAGAAAGGAATAAAAGAATATGTTGATGGGATAAGATTAATGAGGTTGGTAGCAGGCCTGTCTGAAGCAGAAACACTCAATAGACCTGTAGTTGAATGACCTGTTTCTGTGCTGTAAAATGTTATGATATAAAATTAGATTTGTCCATCTATTTCTTTAACACTAATGTGTTGGAATTTCATGAGCCTGAAAAGTGCTGTTCTGAGCACTGTTGCCTCATTGGTGGGTGAAAACTGAGAGAGTACCCAAGATCTGTTGGCATTAGTAACTTGATAAAAATGCAAATTGATGACAACCTAAATTTGAACCTTTTGTGTGACCTCAAGGCACCATGGTGTGTGCACCATTGTGGCTTTTTGCTATAAGCTATGTTCTTTCAGTTGATCGTTTAAAATGCTTTATACTGGGGCAGCAGAGTGGTTAGCACTGCTGCCTATGGCGCCGAGGACCTGGGTTCGATCCCGGCATCAAGTCAGTGTCTGTGTGGAGTTTGCACATTCTCCCCGCGTCTGGATAAAAGTAAATTACTGCGGATGCTGGAATCTCAAACCAAAGAGAAAAATGCTTCAAAATCTCAGCAGGTCTGGCAGCATCTGTAGGGAGAGGAAAGAGCTAACATTTCGAGTTCAGATGACCCTTTGTCATCTTGACTCGAAACGTTAACTATTTTCTCTCCCTGCAGATGCTGCCAGACTGGCTGAGATTTTCCAGCATTTTCTCTTTGGCTCCCAGTGTCTGCGTGGGTTTCACCCCCACAATACAAAGATGTGCAGGTTAAGTGGATTGGCCACACTAAATTGCTCCTTGAAAAAAAATAGAATGCTTTATAGTGGAAAGCCAGCAATTATGGATCAATAATGTTTCTATCGTTGGTAAATCAGGACTAGTGTTCGTGGGTTTCAGAAGCTGTAGATTAAGTAAAACTACAATGAACTTTGTTTGAAAAATGCCTTTAATATAAAATTCCTTCCAATCATTTTTTGTGTGTCAAGAACATCGCCTTACAAAATTTATATTAACGAGACATTTTGTATTTTCAATTTCTTTTTTTAAAAAATAAATGGAGTACCCAATTCATTTTTTTCCAATTAAGGGGCAATTTAGCGTGGCCAGTACACCTACCCTGCACATCTTTGGGTTGTGGGGGCGAAACCCACGCAAACACGGGGAGAATGTGTAATCTCCACACGGACAGTGACCCAGCGGCGGGATCAAAAATGGGACCTCTGCGCCGTGAAGCAGCAATGTTAACCACTGCGCCACCGTGCTGTCCCTATTTTCAATTTCTAACATCAGAGAAATCATAATTTTATTTTCTGTACTGAATTGAGTGCTTTATGGTTTAACAACTATTAAGTCACAGTACCTGTGTAGTTCAACTGCTTTCATCGTTTAAACTCATTTCATTTAGCTTTGTATGTAATGTTAGTAACAGGTATTTTGATGCTTCAGTTTGTAACTTGAACAATGTACACAGTGAAAATCATAGATACATAGAAGATAGGAGCAGGAGGAGGTCTTTTGGCCCTTCGAGCCTGCTCTGCCATTCATCGCGATCATGGCTGATCATCGAGCTCAATAGCCTAATCCTGCTTTCTCCTCATAGCCTTTGATCCCAATCTCCCCAAATACTATATCAAGCCGCCTCTTGAATTTATTCAAAGTTTTAGCATGAACTGTTTCCTGTGATGATGAATTCCACAGGCTCGCCACTCTTTGTATGAAGAAATGTCTCCTTATATCTGTCTGAAATGGTTCACCCTGAATCCTCGGACTGTGACGCCTGGTTCTGGACACAATCAATTATGAAAGAATAGCAATCCCCTCCAGATGTATGCACAAACTTAAGGAAATCGGACTGCAAATTGCAATCATTGGATGGGGGATAAGTTGTTACCTTTGATTCTACAGAACACCTGAAATGTACTGGAAACACAAAGGAGAGCAAAACTTGGGAGTTTTAAAAATAAGCTCAGGAATGAAATGAGAATCAGTACCACTTTTGGAAGAGCAATTTAGTGTTCAAGCAATCTTTGAGTTGCATAGTGGGGGTGCTCCTGAAACCACTTAAAGCTAGTCTTTATATGTTTGCATGTTTGTCAAGTTACTGGATGAAGTCAAACTTTATTGCTTGCTAATGGTGTCATCAGAACATTGTGGGCTATTTATAGGTTCTGAAATTGAAAGGCTAAAGAACCTTTCTTTACCATTTTTTACTTCCATTGTTAATAAATCAAAACGTCGTAAGGAAAAAATATTGTTGTAGAGGCATCATTTGACAAAGTGTCGAGGAATTCACTGTTTTAATTACACAAATTACTGCAATAATTCTGCTTTTTAAATATTTTTATTCTTTACGTTCTAGGGTTCAGCAGCAAGAGTTTCCTTCCGCTATTGGATTTTTCCTACACATCTTCATTGTCCTTAAAACCAGATTATTTTGCTGAGACATCAGCTTTGGCCAGGCACTTGCGGATTTGGGAAGTGGTTGAGATGTGTGCAGCATTGTGCAAATTGCATGGAACAGGGAACAGTAAAGCACACAAGGAGGAAGGTAGCAAAGAAGAGAAAAAAGAATTTCCTTCATTTGAAGTTTTTATTGATCGATCTTTAACTGGACCTAGACAACACGTTTCAGATATTTGCTATAAGTTTGGTCAGCTAGAAGATGGTACAACACAACAGAAACTGGATGTTTTTACTGCAAGGTCGCATTCAGCAATGAGTCAAGGAGAAACAAAGGTCTCAGATTTTAGTATTAAGCTTCAAGAAATGCAGCAAGGATTTTTCAAAGACAAAGTGATACCAGTACATTCTGAAACTCCCTTCGATAGCCTTGGAGCGGAGACGTTGGAAAATCCAAGTAGACGATTTAAATTATTAGGCTTTTATGATAAAACTCCGTCTAAAACCTTAAAAGTTAAAACTTTTCCCCCTCAAAGATGTTCACCTGCAAATAAGGCATTGAGTAACATTCCTAATTCTTTAGACCTGAAATTTGCTGGCATGTCAAGAAATGCTCGTCATCAAAGAAAATGCAGCTTTGAGAAAACTCCTATAAAGTCTAAATCACGTACAAGAGCGTCAAAGCATTTGGATCCTAACACTGTGAGCACTCAGGAAAACTCTGGTTGTAAAGGAATGAGCACACTTCTCAGATCGCAAATGACCACTGAAGAACTTTACTCTCCTAACACAACTGAGAAGTACAAACTGCTTAGTGTATTAGGGTTGCAAAGAAAATCTTCTGTTATTGACAGTGAAGAACAGGCTACTTGGAAACAGAAAAGGAGACTTCGACAGCCTAAAATAAAAAATTATTCACTGATTACTGGAACAAAGAGAAAAAAAATAGACATTGCAAAAGCTCAATTGCATGAAGACCAGGTTAAAGCAAAAGCACTTACCAATTGTTTTGTTGTAATTGAAAAAATTCTACCACCAATACAGAAACAAAAAGGAGACAATCAAAAATTAAACAAAACATTGCTTGCACTAAACAAGCCTGAACCTTTAAGTCACAAAAATAATGTGTCTCAGGATCATACCAAAAAGAAAATAGTTTGTGTTCCACCTAAAACACAAATAAATAACCCTAAAGTTAAAACTAAAGGGCGATTCAGTTGTCAAGACAAGAAAATCCAACAAGAAAATAAATGTTCTAAAGGCAGTAGCAGAAGAAATGGTCCTTTAGCACAAAATTCACAATCGTGCAAAACAAATCCCAGTATTTCTACAAAGGTTTTGAAGAGTGGCAACAAGTTTACTGCCATTTCTACAGAGCAAAAAGCAGTGTTATCAAAATCTCAGGCAATTGACAACAAGGATACTGAAGGGAGTCCATTGGCTATAAAAAGCCGAAGATGTGCCACTTACAAATGTGTAAAAAGTTCTTCCGTGCTAGGGAGCACAACATCTGAGGTGTCACCTTGCCTGACTGATCATGGGCATAGAGGCAGGCGGAAGACCAGACAGTTGTGTGATTCTATGAATTGTAGAAAGTGTAAGTTATTGTGCCCTAAAATGAAAAGTTGTCAAAGAAATCCTGCTCTGAGAAGGTGTGTGTCTAAAAGAACACTGCGAAGTCATTTTATATCATTAGGTCAGACCCCGAAACCAGTTGAGACATTTTCTGATGACACTTGTCTGGCTGTCTCATCTAAAAGAAAAGTGAGACTGGTTCTCGATGAGAATCCTTTAAACCAATTGCCTGCAAAAACGAGGGTAGATAATGATGGAAAGTTTAAGAGGAAAAAAGTAGTTCCATATGTTTACCAAAATACTCTTGGATTAGGAAACAAGCAGAAGGCAATAACTCAACTAGATACGAAAGCAATAGGAAACGGCCAGCCTGTTTCATCACACTTGAGGTCTAAACAAGAGACAAAGAACGAAGAACAGTTCAAATCAACTTTCATGGATCCAGGGAAGCAGACTAAAGCCTGTGCAAGTGAAACACAGCCAACTGTGAAAAGAAGAAAAGTGAAAAACACAGGGTGTCGATCTTTAGATGCTGAAAACAAAAATTTGGGTATTTTTTTGCATAGCATACAAGCTGCTGGAGGTATTCCCGCACTGGGTAAAAGAAAGCGCATACCTACACAAAAACTGATTGAAGGTGGATTTTCCTTTGGATTTTTTATGACCCCTCAAAGCAAGAAAAAATCTGGCAAGCTAATCAACCGAAATAAAAGGAAACAATTTGATCTTTCCCCTAGTCGCATGTTAGAGGTCAACTGTGCAGCTAAAGCTAAGGTGGTTGTGAAAGGAAAGTCTAAAGTGGCCACTTCTGTCAAACAGGCACCTGTCAATAGAAGAAAAAATTATTACACAAGAAAGTCATCATGCTCCGAAATTTCAGAAAGGATGAAACGAAATGTAGCAGCAAAAATAAAGAAAATGAAACCTGCTGGCTTGTTCGGAAAGAAACTAATGCATTTGAATATTAAGAGTACACGGGGGAAAAAAGGGACAAGCTATCATGATGCTCACGTTAACACTATAAAGAAAGATAAACAACTGCCTACCTCACAGAAGGCAATAAAGTTGCAAAGAGTAGCCAGTGCTAGTTCGAAGCTCATAGGTTCCAAGGACCTACCAAAGGTATGCTTCATTTGTTATAAAAAATTAAAGGTAGTGTTTTAATCTAAAAAATTGCAATGACAGGTTAAGCCAGTAGTTAGTTACTTTTATACCTAAGTTGATGGGGATCATAGTTAATTGAAGACTTTATCAAGAGGTAGAGTTCAAAAGCCAAATAAATTTTGCTATAAATCTTTGGTTAGAGCTTGGTTGGAATAATAATAATTATTTATTGTCACAAGTAGGCTTCAATGAAGTTACTGTGAAAAGCCCCTAGTCGCCACATTCCGGCACCTGTTCGGGATAGTGAGCGGGATTCTGTGAATCTGCGGCTAAGTGTTGACTTGGTCGAAAACGCTGTAGCGTTTCCCGACGGTGTCAACATGGCCTCAGGATCAACAATTCTGGACACTACAGGACGGCACCGGAGTGACCCTCGCCGCTCCAGCTGCTGATCCTGGGCTCAACTGGGTGCCGCAGGGTTCGCACATGCGCAGTGGCACCCTTCTCCGTGCCAACCCCGACGCAACATGGCGTAGTGCTACAGGGGCCGGCGCGAAAGAAAGGAGGCACCCAGCATGAGAGGCTGGGTCACGATCGCGGGCCAGGCCACAATTGAGGCCCTCCCCCCACAGGCCACCCCCAGACCCTTCCACGCAGAGGACCCGCCGGCTGAGAGCAGGTTGGAATGGCGCTGGAGGGACTCTGGTTTTTTGTTGTGGCCGCTCAGCCCATTCTGGGACGACAATCGGCGGAGGGGTGGGAGGAGGGGCCAGTAGAGCGGCTGGCACCGATTCTCCACTCTACGAAGAATCACGTCCCGGCAGTGTGGCTCGATTCGCGCCGGTCGCGGCGATTCTCCGGCCCGGCCCCGGGCTGAGAGAATCCCCTCCATTATGTCCAATTCTGGGTGTTACACTTCAGGGAGTTAAGGCCTTGGCAGTGGTGCATAGAAGATTTACTAGAATGATATCAAAGTTGAGGGACTTCATGAAGTTAGATGAAAAGAACAGAGAAGCTTTGTTCTCCTTGGAGCAGAAAGGGTTATAAGGGGAAATTTAATAGGGGTGTTAAAAATCATGGAAGTGTTTTGATATGGAATTGTAAGCAGAAATCATTTCCATTGGCTGAGTAAATGCTAACCAGAAGATTTAGATTCAAAGCAGTTGACAAAAGAGCCAGAAGTCAGACGGGTATTTTCATAACTAAATAACCTAGAAACTAAAATGCACTGCCTGACAGTAGTGGAAGCAGTTTCAAGAATACCTTTTGACGGTGGAAATGGGTAAATTTTAGGGGAGAAAGCGCAGAGCTTGAGGGTGCAATAGAGAAGAAGTAATTGGATAATTCCTTCGAAGGCCAAGCATGGTGGACTAAATGGAATTTTGAGCTTTAGGATTCTGTTTTTATGTTTGCTTTAAGGTAGCGATCCAGAATATCATTCTTTTAGCACTACTGTGTCAGAATTGCTCCGTATCGGGTCAAGTAGTGAAAAGGTTAAATGTAAAATCAATCTTGGATCAGTAGTACTGCCAGTTTGAATGAACACAAACAGTTTTTATATATATATATATATATATATATATATATATATATATATATGTATGAATAAACTTGTGTTAATCCCTGATGTGTCCTTTAAACAGTCTGGGTTGGCAGACTACACAGCTGGGTCTGACAGCGTGAGGGGTGTAGTTCCCGTGCAGCCTAAAGTTGCATTAGAAAATGTTCTTATTATAAACTTATTATAGCTTACTAGTCTTATGATGCAGATGTTCTGCCATTCTCCTTAACTAGCCACAGGGGTAAATGGAGTTTGTGAGGGAAATCATGTGTAACAAACCTGTTGGAAGTTTTTTGAGCATGTAACTGGCAGAATGTGGTATATTTAGATTTTTGGAAAGCTTTTGATAAATTCTGGCACAAGGTTAATAAACAAAATTAGAGCACATGACTGGGGGAGCTATACTGTCATGGATTGAGGACTTGATTTTTCTATTCGTTCATGGGTTTTGGACTTTGCTGGCTGGGCCAGCATTTATTACCTATCCCCAATTTTCCTTGGACTGAGTGTATTTAAGAGGGCATTTTAAGAGTCAATGACATTATTGTGGGTCCATGTAGGCCAGACCAGTAAGAACAGCAGGTTTCCTTCCCAAAAGGACATTAGTGAACTAGATGAGTCTTTCTGACAATCTGCAATGGTTTCATGGCCATCATTAGACTTTTAATTCCAGATTTATTTTCATTGAATTGAAATTTCACCATCTGCTGTGGTGGGATTTGAACCCGGGTCCCCAGAACATTACCCTCTGTCTCTGGATTGGTAGTGCAGCGTCAATCCCACTACATCCAATGCCTCCCCATAAAAGAAGAGAAAACAGTCAGAATAAATGGGTCATTTTCAGGTTGACAGATTGTGACCAGTTGGGTACAGCAAGGATCCGTGTTTGGGACTCAACTACTCTCAATCTATATCAATGATTTTGTTGTGGGGATTAAATGTAATATTTCCAAGTTTGCAGATGACACAAAACCGCATAGGAGACTGTAAAATAAGTAAGAGCTCATGGTATTAAGGGTAAGATCCTGCATGAATAGAGGATTGGCTGACTAGCAGAAGGCAGAGAGTGGGAATAAAGAGGTCTTTTTCAAGAACTTGAACAGGCTAGGAGAGTGGACAAAGAAGTGGCTGATGGAAAAGTGTGAGTTTAAGCACTTTGGAAGTAGGAATGAAGGCATAGACTATCTTCTAAATGGGGAAATGCTTAGGAAATTAGAAGCACAAAGGGACTTCGGAGTCCTTGTTCATGATTCTCAAGGTTAATAAGCAGGTTCAGACGGCAGTTAGGAAGGCAAATGCAATGTAAGCATTCATGTCGAGAGGGCTAGAATACAAGATGTACTTCTGAGGCTGTATAAGGCTCTGGTCAGACCCCATTTGGAGTATTGTGAGCAGTTTTGGGCCCTGTATCTGAGGAAGGATGTGCTGGCCTTGGAAACGGTTCAGAGGAGTTCACAAGAATGATCCCTGGAATGAAGAGCTTGTCGCATGAGGAATGGTTGATGACTCTGGGTCTGTACGCATTGGAGTTTAGAAGGATGAGAGGGCATCTCATTGAAACGTACAGGATACTGCAAGGCCTGGATAGAGTGGACACGGAGAGGATGTTTCCACTTGTAAGAAAAACGAGAACCAGAGGACATCGTCTCAGACTAAAGGGACGATCCTTTAAAACAGAGATGAGAAGGAATTTCTTCGATCAGAGGGTGGTGAATCTGTGGAACTCTTTGCCGCAGAAGGCTGTGGAGGCCAAAGCACTGAGTGTCTTTAAGACAGAGATAGGTAGGTCCTTGATCAATAAGGGGAACGGGGGTTATGGGGAGAAGGCAGGAGAATGGGGATGAGAAAAATATCAGCCATGATTGAATGGCCATGCAGACTCGATGAGCCGAGTGGCCTAATTCTGCTCCTATGTCTTATGGTCATGTGTGGAAGTGAGAGTTGTGAGGAGGGTGGAAATATGCATTAAGGGGATTTAACAAGGTTAATTGAGTGGGTAAAAATGTGGCAGATGGAATACAATGTGGAGAAATATGAGATAACCCTGGTAGTAAAAACAGATGTGCAGAGTATTTCAAAAATGATGAGAGGCTGGGAAGTGGTGAGCTTCAAAGGATGTTGGGTGTCTTGTACATGAGACACTGAAAGCTAACATGCAGGTACAGCAAAGCAAATAGTATGTTGGCCTTTATTACAAGCGGATTTGAGTATAGGAGTAAAGATGTCGTACTGCAATAATATAGAGCTTTGGTAAGACCAGCCTTGGAATATTGTGTACAATTTTAGTCTCAATCTGAGGAAATTTGTACTTGCGATAGAGGGAGTGCAACTAAACTAATCCCTGAAGTGGAGAGATTGTCCTGGGAGGAAAAATTAAATAGACTGGGCCTTTATTTTCAGCAGTGTAGAAGAATGAGAGGTGATCTCATAAACATGCAAACTTCTTAGAGGACTTGACTGGGTGGATGCAGGAAGGGGAGTCTAGAACCAGGGGATACAGTCTCAGAATAAGAATCAGATTAGTTTGGACTGCAATGAGGAAGAATTTCAATTCTGTACCCCAGAGTGCTGTGGAGGCTCTGTCGTTGAGTATGTTCAAAACTGAGATCAATAGATTTCTACATATTAATAACATTAAAGGATGCAGGGGTGCTGGAGGAAAATGGTGTTGCAGTAGACGATCAGCCACAATCTCATTGGCAGAGCGAGCTCAGAGAACTGAATGGCCTACCTGTTCCTGTTTTTTATGTTATGTAAGCTTACATGGGTGAAATCTCTTGGCAGGCAGAGTATAGTTTGGAGGCAAAAGCAGCCTGTAATATAAATAGCTGACATTTTCTAATTTCTCAACTCAATAGGTCTTTTCTGCCTTTGACACAACCTGTTGGCACTCGGTGTGCTTTCTCTGGAGAGTGCAGTTCTTAAATTCCTGTTGCATATTCAATGCAGCTTCCTAAAACGTAATATTGATTGTTTCAAGTCAATGGTTAGTTGTACGAAGTCACATCTGTTAAATACCGTAACTTGAGCCATGCTTTTGAATATGACCTATGTGGGCTTTGCAGCAATGTGATTTTACTATATCTTTAAAATCTTCCTATAATAGACAACTGATGATGCCAAATTACTGGATGTGGGAATTTAAAATGCTTTTCAGGATGCATTTTTACCACATTGAGTGAATTGATAATTGCCACTGGATTCATCTCTTAGAGAATTAAATAATAGTGATTCAGAGGGTTCCCACATCCCGTTTTACCGGGATTTCTCAAGGGAACTAAAATGCAGAGTGCAAGAAATTATACTTCTAAAACCTTGGTCATACCCCATCTGGAGCGCTATGTTCAGTTTTGGGCACTGCATTATGTTAACTTTTGAGATTATAACATTATAAGAACTTTTGAGGCACATATAAACCAGAATGTTACCAGGTTTAAGGGATTATAGTTTGAGGATGGATTACATTGACTTGATTTGTGTTCCCAAAACAGGTATATCAGATCACAGTGATTTTATTGAGGTGTTTAAAATATAAGAGAATCTAAGAAGGTAGATAGAAATGCTTTATTTCCTCTGTGGAATCCAGGGCAAGGGGATACAAAATAAAAGCTAGACTTTATAGTAGAACAACAACTTATATTTATGTGGCACCTAGAACATAAAACATTCCAAGGTGCTTCACAGGAGTGTGAAGCAAAATTTGAAACTGAGCCACATAAGATAATATTAGTACAAGTGAGGTACTTTCCATGGAGTGTGTTAGAGGGAAGAGAGGGTGGAAAGGATTTGGGAGGGAGTTCCAGATCTTAAAGCTGAGACAGTTGAAGGCTTGCCCACCAGTGATAGCAATTACAATAGGGGATGCGCAGATGTCTCAGAGTTGTGGGGTGGAGAAGATTAGAGATAGAGGGTTGATGCCATGTAGGAATTTTAAAACCAGGATGAGAATTTTAAAATTGAGGCTTTAATTAACCAGTAGCTATTGAAGGTCAGCGAACGCAAGGGTGGTGGGTGAACAGGACTTGGTGAAAGTAAGGACACAGGCAGCTGAATTTTGAAGGGGAACGTTTATGGAGGGTAAAATGTGGAATGTCGGTGAGCAATGCTCAGCAGAAGATGAGCTCCAGATAGTAATGAGGTTGGGTGATGAAGCAGGCAGTGTTAGTGATGCCAAGGATATATGGCTGGAAGCTCATTATAGATTAATAATATGATATACGCAATGCTAAAATTTCCATTATGCCCTTCCTCCCATATGTTTTTGAGCTCAAGTTTACAATTTGCAGTTGGCTCTGAAATCCTCGTCACGGAGTCTGCTTCGAGGCAGGTGAGATGTTGGGTTGCCTACCCCAGCATCATATTAGCCTCTTTTTTAAAGTGCTGACTAGATGTTTGGGTAAACATCACAGCAAGAAATAAAATTGTTCCCTAGCCCATCTCAATTCCAATGGAAAAACCAGCAGAGTTTTGCTATGTTCCTTTTCATATATATTGCAGATCGAGAAACCAAAACCCTAAAGTTAGTTAACAACATGTTGGTCTGTATGAAACATTTCTTGGAAAATAATTGCACCTACTACTGTGCATCTTTATAGCATGTGAAACTGCATAGTTTTCATGTTGCTTAATATTAAGAGTTCTGCTTATTGAAGGTGAATACTGAAAGTGGGTTTGTTTGCCAACAGGTTAGGTATTAAGCTAAAATTTGGCTATCGCCATCATCGATGTGCAATATAGCTGACCCTTTGCATAAAGTTAGTCCACTTTGAGAATATGTTTTAACATTGGCTGAAATTTGGCTTCAAATTGTTGTGTGATTATGCAATCTTAATTGGCTCTCAAGGACTGGACTGACCTTTTGCCTTCTCCAGGAAACAGCTTTGTACTAATATTCCAGTTGTGTTGTGATGTATGCTTGGTGTTTAGAACAGCAACTAGAACAGAGTTACAAGACTACAAGTGAATACAAACCTCGTGTATAAAGTGCAAGTGCATTATATTAAGTTTTAAAATTTGATTTAACTAGTTACATCAAATTCAAATGGCAAGTTAGCCTGCTGAGCAGTCTTTAAGTCTAATATACAGAAGTCCATCTATGCTCCAACAGCAGCATAATACTGGTACAGTACTGAGAAATATTAAGCTAAAATGTTCTGTGAAAGGAGATGCATAACAGGATTACGGAATTGACGAAATAGTAATTTGCTCTTTATATCCTTAGTTTTACTCTCAAGGTGCTGATAATGAAATGATAAATCTTTTAGCACAGCACATCTTGAAGGGGAATATGTTTCAAGTTAAAGTGACATGCCCATGTGATCACATGTAATACCGCAAATAAATGTATATTCTTCTTTAGAATTTGCGGAGAGCTGCAAAAATCCGGAGGAAAATACAGCCAAAAGTTAATGCAACATTAAAACTGATGACAAGAAGAGAATCAGTAGCTGGAGAAAAAGTTAAAAAGACCAAAGCTTCAAAATCTCATACCTGCTATGAATGTGGCACAGCGTTCACAAATTGTGATACTCTGTTCATGCACAGAGTGAAACATATTAAGGGAAAGAACTGGTCGTGTCTGGTACGTACTAAGACCATTGTCTGGGCTTGTGCAAATGGGACTGGTAGAAAATGTGACTTTAAAGCAGAAGGAGCCAGTGGGAGTATTTTAATTCCAAGAACTCTCCCTTTATGCAAGAAAGGTAGCCTCGGGAGAATTTCTGATGATATGGACACGTGTATTATGCGTCCTTCTTTGCTGGCTACACTGAGGTCAGCAACTGGACTATTCTAAAATAGTTCTATCGTAAACACGAAGCAATATGACATTGAACCAGCTTCACAGTTGGTATCAAAATCTTGACTTTCCTTATTTTACAAGTGATGTGCTTCCCCATCTGGTAATGTAGGTTACTGCATTACGGTTCCCTTTGGAGCTGCACAGAATAATCTTTATTAGTGTCACAAGTAGGCGAACATTAACATTGCAATGAAGTGAAAATCCCCGAGTCGCCACACTCCGGCGCCTGTTTGGGTACAATGAGGGAGAATTTGGAATGTCTAATTCGCCTAACAAGCACGTCTTTCGGGAGGAAACTCACGCAGACACGGGAAGAACGTGCAAACTCCGCACAGACAGCGACCCAAGCTGGGAATCGATCCCAGGTCCCTGCCGCTGTGAAGCAACAGTGCTAATCACTGTGCTACCATGCCATTCTGTGTAACATTCCAAAGCAACCAAAGAAGGGAGACCTAGCTTGCGGGACTCAATTATGGCAATAATGTTGAAATTACTATAAAATACGAATTCATAGAATTTACAGTACAGAAGGGGGCCATGCGGCCCATTGAGTCTGCACAGGCTCTTGGCACCCTACCCAAGCCCACACCTCCACCCTATCCCCGTAACTCCACCCAACACTAAGGGCAATTTTTGGACACTAAGGACAATTTAGCATGGCCAATCCACCTAACTTGCACATCTTTGGACTATGGGAGGAAACCGGAGCACCCGGAGGAAACCTACGCACACACTGGGAGAATGTGCAGACTCCGCATGTGCGGTGACCCAAGCCGGGAATCGAACCTGGGACCCTGGAGCTGTGAAGCAATTATGCTAACCACTATGATACTGTGCCGCCCTTCTGAAGCTTATTTCAGAAATTGAGCTTCTAGAATAAGGAAGAGATGCCTGCTTTAAGAAAATTCATACAAGTCTTAAGTAGTGGTACTTCTAAATGTAATAAGTTACTTGGCTTTGGTGAATTAAAGATTTCCCAGATGTGGAAGTATTTTCTATTTAATTAGCTTGTGCACCAATACAGCAATATACTATGTCAGAAATAGTGTAATAAAAATATGCATTTTCTAATTAAAATTTTGAATATGTAGTTTTATCCTGATCTACCTTCTTCACAATTTGTTTTGCTATCAGTTCTTATCCCATATAAATGTCATTGACGTTTCTAACGAGATGAATGCTCAGGTATTGCTATGGTTATATCATGTTGTTTTTAATGGTCTGAATGAAAATACATTTAATTATTTTCAATTATAATGTAGATTCCTATGCAATAGACTTGAGTCTCTGATTGCCTTGAATCACATCTGAGCATAAATCTGTTTTGTCTATTACACCTACAACTTCTAAAAGTTTAGCTTAAAAAAGGCATGCTGTTGAAGATTTTAGTCTTGCTCTCATCAGGACAGATACTCATAGAACATACAGTGCAGAAGGAGGCCATTCGGCCCATCGAGTCTGCACTGACCAACTTAAGCCCTCAATTCCACCCTATCCCCGTAACCCAATAACCCCTCCTAACCTCTTTGGTCTCTAAGGGCAATTTATCATGGCCAATCCACCTAACCTGCACGTCTTTGGACTGGGAGGAAACCGGAGCACCCGGAGAAAACCCACGCACACACGGGGAGAACGTGCAGACTCCGCACAGACAGTGACAACTCGAGAATACTAAGCGCAAAGGAAACAGCAATTCACATGCATAATTTCATATTTATGTTCCCTTTATAACTGGTATTCTTGCATATCTGTCCCGATGAGTACAAGACAAAAAGCTTTAATACCGTGAGTCTATTTTTCCAGCAGTGCTCAAGTTCTGTACTACAAAGTGACAAAAAGGTAACTTGTGGATAATGTTTATTTTTAGTTGTGTGATAAATCGTTCTTTTACAAGAAGAATATCCAAGTTCATCTTCGCTGTCATAGTGAGAAACTGTACAGATGTAAACAATGTATGACAGAATCAAAGAAAACAAAGTCACTTAAGTCCAAGTAAGTGTTGTTTACTCTTGCTTTCTCCCTGGCTGCAGCTACAGAATGTAATCTTAAATTACAATGTAATTAATCCACAAATGGACATTGTGAAAATACCTAATATAAATCTGTAATGTTATAAGGTCTTTTGGCTAATGTTTGTCTGAAATTTGTTTTTTTGTTCTTGTATCTATCTTCACTTCCTTTTTGATTTGATTCATTATTGTCACATGTATTAGGATACAGTGAAAAGTATTGTTTCTTGCATGCTATACAGACAATGCATATAGTACATAGGGAAGGAAGGAGTGACTGCAGAATATAATGTTACAGTCATAGCTAGGGTGTAGAGAAAAGATTGACTTAATACGAGGTAGGTCCATTCAAACATCTGATTGCAGTATGGAAGAAGCTGTTCTTGAGTCGTTTGGTACGTGACCTCGAACTTTTGTATCTTTTTCCTGACGGAAGAAAGTGGAAGAGAATATGTCCGGGGTGTGTGGGGTCCTTAATTATGCTGGCTGCCTTTCCGAGGCAGCGGGAATTGTAGACAGAGTCAATGGATGGGAGGCTGGTTTGTGTGATGGATTGGGCTACATTCACAACCTTTTGTAGTTTCCTATGGTCTTGGGCAGACCAGGATCCATACCAAGCTGTGATACAACAAGAGAGAATGTTTTCTATGGTGCATCCATAAAAGTTGGTGAGAGTCGAAGCTGACATGCCAAATTTCCTTAGTCTTCTGAGAAAGTAGAGTCATTGGTGGGCTTTCTTAACTATAGTGTCGGCATGGGGGGACCAGGACAGGATGTTGGTGATCTGGACACCTAAAAACTTGAAGCTCTCGCCCCTTTCTGTTTTGTTCCCATTGATGTAGACAGGGGCATGTTCTCCACTCCGCTTCCTGAAGTCGATGACAATCTCCTTCGTTTTGTTGACATTGAGGGAGAGATTATTGTTGTTGCACCAGTTCACCAGATTCTCTATCTCATTCCTGCACTCTGTCTTGTCATTGTTTGAGATCCGACCCACTACGTTGGTGTCATCAGCAGATTTGAAAATTGAGTTGAGGGGAATTTGGCCACACAGTCACAGGTGTATAAGGAGTATAGCCAGGGGCTGAGGACACAGCCTTGTGGGGCACCGGTGTTGAGGATGATCGTGGAGGAGGTGTTGTTGACTATCCTTACTGATTGTAGCTTGAGGGTTAGAAAGTTCAGGATCCAGTCTCAGGCGGAGAAGCCGAGGCCCAAGCCACGGAGTTTGGAGATGAGTTTCGTAAGAATAATGGTGTTGAAGGCTGAGCTGTAGTCGATAAATAGGAGTCTGACATAGGTGTCTGTTATCTAGGTGTTCCAGGGTAGAGTGCAGGGCCATGGAGGTGGTGTCTGCTGTGGACGTGTTGCAGCGGTAGGCAAACTGTAGTGGATCAAGGCAATCAGGGAGGCTGGAGTTGATTCGTGCCATGACTAACCTTTCGAAGCACTTCATAATGATGGATGTCAGAGCCACTGGACGATGGTCATTTAGGCATGCTGCTTGGCTTTTCTTTGGTACAGGGATGATGGTCGTCTTCTTGAAGCAGATAGGGAACTCATTGTTGTAAAGAGAGGTTCAAGATGCCTGCGAATACCCTTCTTCTTCCTCCTTCTTTCGATAAATGAATTGGATTAGTTTATTGTCTCGTGTACCAAGGTACAATGGAAAGCATTTTTCTGCGAGCAGCTCAAACTAAAACTGAATAATTTGCAATAAGAATTAGGAGCAAGAGTAGGCCATCTGGCCCCTCAAGCCTGCTCCGCCATTCAATGAGATCATGGCTGATCTTTTGTGGACTCAGCTCCACTTTCCGGCCAGAACACCATAACCCTGAATCCCTTTATTCTTCAAAAAACTATCCATCTTTATCTTAAAAACATTTAATGAAGGAGCCTCAACTGCTTCACTGGGCAGGGAATTCCATAGATTCATAACCCTTTGGCTGAAGAGGTTCCTCCTAAACTCAGTCCTAAATCTACTTCCTCTTACTTTGAGGCTATGCCCCCTAGTTCTGCTTTCACCCACCAGTGGAAACAACCTGCCCTCATCTATCTTATCTATTCCCTTCATAATTTTATATGTTTCTGTAAGATCCCCCCTCATCCTTCTAAATTCCAACGAGTACAGTCCCAGTCTATTCAACCTCTCCTCTTAATCCAATCCCTCTAGTCAATTACTCAGACTAGAGTCAATTACTCTAGTCAGTACAATAATTTAGGATCCAAGAGTGCTTACAGAAGAGGCTATTCAACTCTTCATGCCTGTGCCAGCTCCAGATCCGCTCATCCTACTTCCCCAGCTCTGTCCCTGTAGCCCTGCAAATATTTTCCCCCAACCGCTTTTCCAATTGCCTTTTGAAAGCAATGGCTGACATGTGCTCCACTGCACTCTTAGACAGTGAATTCCAGATCCTAACTACTCACTATAACAAAAGCTTTTCTTCATGTTGCCCTTGGTTCTTTTGCCAATCATCAGAAATCTTCTGGTTCCTGACTTTTTGCCAGTGGGAACAGTTTGGCTCTATCTAATCTATGGGTGGCACAGTGGTTAGCACTGCTGCTTTACAGCGCCAGGGACCCAGGTTTGATTCTGACCTCAGTTGACTGTGGGAATTTGCACATTCTCCATGTATCGACATGGGTTTCCTCCGGCTGCTCCAGTTTCCTCCCAAAATCCAAAGATGTGCAGTTAGGTGGATTGACCATGCTAAATTGCCCCTTCGTCTCCAAAGTTTAATTGAATTGCAGGGTTACAGGGATAGCGCAGGGGATTGGGCCTCAGTAGGGTACTCTTTCAGAGGGTTGCAGACTCGATGGGCCGAATGGCCTCCTTCTGCACTGTAGGTATTCTATGATTCTATGATCATCCTTCCAGGCCTTTCATAATTTTAAATGATAATATCAAATTTCTTCTCAACCTTCGTCTAAGGAGAATAACCCCAGCTTGTCCAGTCTTTCAAGTAACTGAAGTCCCTCATCCTTCATGTTATTCTCATAAATATTTTCTGCATCCTCTCTAAAGCTTTCACATCCTAAGGTGGACACTATTCTATTTGAAACCAGACCAATGTTTTGTTACAGTACATCATCAATTCCTCACTTTTGTGCTCTGTCTCTATTTATAAAGACCAGCTCTGCTATCTTCAGTGATTTGTACAATATACTCCAGGTCTCCTCTTCGTGTACCCCATTTAGAATTATACCCTTTAACTTACATTGCCTCTTCTCGTTCTTCCTTCCAAAATGTATAATTTTATACTTTGCTACATTAAATTTGATCTATCTCGTGTTCACCCATTCCATCTACCTCTTAATGTCCCCTTGCAATCTGACACTATCCTGCTCCACATTATTTCCAAGTTTGGTGTCATTGCAAATTTTGAAATTGTGCCCTGGACACCAAAATCTTGATTATTATATGCCTAGAAAGATGGTGCTCTGGTACACTCCCGCCCCCATCCTGCTTACCTGAGGAATCCCACTTAATACCACCTACTTTCAATATTCGCTACTACTCTCTGCTCCTGTCACTCAGTCTACTTTATCTCCATGCTGCCACTTTCCCTTTTATTCCTTGAGCTTTAGCTATGCCACCAAGTCTCTTATCTGGGACTTTATATAACGTCTTTCAGATATCCACACCTATCTCATCGACTGCATTATCTTTACCAACCCTTGCTGTTATCTGATCAAAATAAACTCCCATCAAAGTTAGTTGAACATGGTTGATGTGTGCTACATAACTGGATCAGTGTTCTGAACCCAAAATAATCAAATTTACTGAATTACCCCAAATGAAGAAACAAGTTTCCTCTTTTTGTTGTATTTCGACACAAATAAGAACCAACACAAATTACATGTGGATTAACAGGTAAATGATACATGAAATACAAATGTAGATTTCACTTTAAATAGTTAATACAACAAAGGTACATCTTACACATGTGCATCACTCCCTGCACAAATGTGGCACAACGTTGCCACGTAGTTTCACGCTACACAATATATCCTCATTCACTGAGGATAGGTCAGGGTCCTATCCGACAACAGCTTTCACCTTCTAGTTTCACGATTTCAAGACATGCTTCTGTGAACCCTTTTTACCTTGGGTCACAACAGTCCTGAGGGTGTAGATTTCCAGAGTTTTTTTCCAACTGACCAGCCAATAATGCCCTGGTTGACAGTTTGGCCACTTCTGGGGCAAACACTCAGCTCATCAGCATCTCTGAGCTGTCCACATAGCTTTTCAGGTTTTAGAACTTTTAGCCAGCTCGCACGGTACCTTCCAGGACTCCCTGTCTAAGTTTCTACCAAACAGAGAAACTGACTTCTTCCTGAAAGTTATTTGCTTCTTTTCACAATAATTCTCATGATCCTCTTTCATCTATGTCAACTTTCTCACTGTTTGTATCTGTGTGCTGATTGCCTTCATCTACCATCTCCTTTGCTTACAGCTCTCCTTATGTCTGTAGCTCTCTGTTGTGTCTACCAGCTACACTGCTTCTTCCTTAACTTTTTTCTTGGCGGTGCTGCTGTTAGGTCATGATCTCATGTGGGCCAATATTTCTTATTCAAGAAAATTACAATTTATCCCTTTACAGTTGATGTACACCATTAAAAGTCATTTTCAAATATTCTTAAAAATAATTATAGGCTTTGCAGACTTTGTAAAGAAAGCACAAATTTACTTACGATTCTGCTTCCGGTGTGTTAATATTTATGAAGTTAGAGCCGCACCTTTTATCAGAAAAAAAGAGTTATGGGGGGGAAAAAACTTCTCACACCAGAGTAACTATTTAAGCACCCTGGCCTAGCATCATGTGGGACACCCTGTAAAACCACGACTTCCTAGGAGACCTTCCACACCCGACCCGATCCCCGACCCCACCTCCTGGTACTATGCAATCTGACCCTCCCTCCCGGAAGGAGCCCCACCCTCGGCCTCCAGGCCCCCTATTCCTTCCGACTGACCCCAGGTTACTCCACAGCTATTCTGTCGGGATGGTGATTCACTACTCCCATCTCACCCAGCTTGAGCTCAGGAATCCCGGTGAAGATAAATCAGATGAGAGGGGTAATCTGTCGGAGATTGCCATTCTGCAGAAGTTACAGGCTAAAAAATCTTTCTTCTCTCTCTCTCTCTCTCCCTCTGGAGCTGATGAGTATTTCCAGCACTTTCTGTTTTTATTGCAGCAAAGTCCGTGTTGTTTACTCCATCTCACTTGACCAGCTCTGTTCTAAAATCATGATCTCCCTTGGCTTCAATTCAGTCCTTAAATGTTGACATGGTCTCTGCTTCACTCATAAATCACAACCTTAATGAGTCTGCCCAATACTTATTGACTGACCCTTTTTACCACATTTTCGTTTGATGTTTTAAAATTTGATTTGCGATTTGTTTTTGTTTAAGGCCATATCACTTTTAGGGGCTGCCCCATTTAATTTGTCCGTCAGTTTGATAATTTAGTTGAAGCTCAAAGGTTTGCATAAATGCAACAATGTTCTTCACCGGAACTTGGAAAACTTGATCAATTAGGAATCGTATTTGGTGTTGTTGTGGAGTTGGATACTGCTGCACTATTAAAAAAACATGTATGGTCAGTCTACATTTAAAAAAAAATGTGGTTACCTAATTAACTATTTACATTTAACTCCTATATTGTATTTCGTTCAATTTCAGCCAAACGATCATTTTTTGTTCAATTTCAGCCAGGTTATCTTGGTGTATGAAACTAATGTTCCTCTGAAAGTTAGAAAATGTGAAGATGAATCATTGGGGTGGTTCCTCCTGGCACCAAGACACTAATTGCAGATACCCGCTAATAATATGCTGGTATTTTCATATCAAATAAACTGTCCCACCTGTATTATGACTGGAAAAGTACAAATGAAACATTGCACTTCCAAGTATCATTGATAGATGGTGCTGTTATCTCAAAAAATCATTGTACCCTAAACCAATTTCCCTTGAAACCAAATGATTTAAACAGTGTGGCAATGAAATCTGGTTCTCCAAGCATTTTAAGAAGTGATATATGTACAGATATGTTTTAATTTTAAATAAATTAGTAATTAGGGGTAAGGCAGGAAATCAGGGGTTGGATTCTCCGCAGCCCTGCACCAAAATCGCGTTTGGTGCAGGGGTGGAGAATCCACTTTTACACGGGAATCGGGCCTGGCACTGCTCCCGGAGAATCGCTTGTGTGCAATTTACCGTGGCGCGATTGGGGGGCCATTGCCAGAGGCCTTCCCAGCAATGCTCTGGTCCCGACCGGCCGAATTCTCGACGGCGTGGTTCTAACCATGTATGGCCGGTCGGGACTCTCGCGGGGAGGCTGTGGACTCGGTCCGCAACCGCCCTGGTGGGGGATGGGGGGATAAGGTACCGGGGGGCCTTATGGGCGGCAGGGGTGGCGATCGGGCGGGTTCAATGGAGTGGCGCGGGGCAGATTGTTGGGACCTTGTTTGTTGGCTCAGGCCTGCCAGCTGAGTCCGCAATCTCATTCAGCTCGGCTGGCAGAGGCCACCGGCGTGCGGAAGTGCGGAGGCCCGTATCCGCAGCCAAAGCTGCGTGAAGCACTCCGGGGCCCTGCCAGCCCCCTGCAGGTAGGACAATAGCTTTATATTTTTTTAAGGAATGTCTGGAGTACATTCAAAACGCCAGCGTTTTGAAGTTGGCGTGGGGACAGAGCATCATTTTTGGAGAGTCCAGCCCCAGGATTTTAGGTTCGATCCCCGGCTTGTCCACTGTCTGTGCGGAGTCTGCACCTTCTCCCCGTGTCTGTGGGGTTCTCTGGGTGCTCCGGTTTCCTCCCACAAGTCCCGAAAGACGTGCTGTTAGGTGAATTGGACATTCTGAATTCTCTCTCTGTGTACACGAACAGATGTTGGAATATGGCGACGAGGGGATTTTCCCAGTAACTTGATTGCAATGTTAATGTAAACCTACTTGTGACAATAATAAAGATTGTTATTGTTATAATACGTGAAAATAAGATATTGTATGTTTATATTTCTATCAATCTATTATGTTTTGTTCATTTACAATAGAAATTAACACAGTTGATAGTTTAATAGAAGGTGCAATAGTTGGCAATTTTTAATAGAATCATGAAATTATTTTCCAGGTAGAAGTTGAACAAGTGCTTGCTTGAATTGGTTAAAATGTTTTTCCACCCTCTGATATTAGGTTTAGGTAAATTGCTAAATTGAAGTATGTAAAGTAGTTCAAGAACCTCAACTGGAAACACTGCTGTGAATACAATCTGCAAAGATATGTAATTTGTTTTCCATTTCTTGCAGGCGATGAGAATTATTGAAGTTGAGCATTGGCCCGGAGTTCAAATGCCGATAGTTGTGAGCTGGAGACTGATGAATTCATTCATTTTAATACATCCAAAACTTATTCCACCATTCAAAAAAAACAGGAATTATGAGAGGATGGGCTGAATTTCATATACACCTGGTGCTTACATTTCCATGAGTAGATAAAATTGAATCTCTACCAACTCGATCATCCCTCGGTGAGCAAAGCACTCCCTCTCCTGGAAAAAAAATTCAAGCCATTTTAAAATGATGTACCTAACTCGTAGCAGTGTGCTGTCTTCTGAAAGTTGGGTGATAGATTCTTTGTCCCAAAAATAAAAGCTCGTGATTCACTATACGTACCTTGACTGCAGCACTGTTTTTTACCCTGTGGTCTAGGGATGGAATAAAACTGTGCCTTTGAGATTAATTGTGTACAATATAAAAAAATCTGGTGGTTACTAAAGCCCCTCAGTGGGCATAAAACAAAAGCATAAATGATTTCTATGCACTGGAGCTTGGAAACTAGTAACTTGATAGAATAGGAATTTTAATGTTTGTCTGTGGTTATAGTCATGTACTTGCTGATGTAACCATTACTGCTACAATGAAGCATTTGTGCAAAACACTGTAATGTTTTGTAGATAACTGGAGATAAGTACTGTTGTAAATATTACAGAAAAATGTATGTTCAGTCTATATTTAAAAGAATGTGGTTGCCCAATCAACTGTCTACATTTAACTCCTAACTAGTGAACAATCTTATTTCATTCATGCTATAAATTTATATTTATGAAACTAAGCGTATAACTGTAGCTTTCACTACTTGAATATTTTTAAGACGTGTTAATGTATACGAAACCAATGCATGTTTTGTCTCAAATAGAAGTGTATCAGCTATTTTTAATAAGCAGATTTTCAGAATTTTTGCAAAAGGGTGCTTACTGTTTTAAGTCTTGGAACAGAAGTTTTTAACAGAAAAAGCCAGCTAATGTTTCAGAAAGCTTTTTCATCCAATCTAGCCAGTTCAGTAGTATCTGATGTAAATACTTTGAAAATGTATTCCCAGCCCTCTGCGCCTATGCATAAGCACATGTTTGTGTGCGCGCGCACACTTTCTCCCCCACTCAGGTTTTGTTCAGCTGGATGCATTTTGAAAAATACATTAAGATACAAGTTTGAATTTTTGTAAACTTTTCACCCATATGATTTCTTTAAAATGTGTGAATGACAGATTAGCAATTTTTAACATTTTAATTGAGTTTAAAAGTCATTGTTTGTCTGAAAAGACTGGAACAATCCTGTCATCTCAGTGTCATAATTATTGTTGAAACGAGCTAGAAACGTTGAACCATTTGTACTGCAGAATGAGGGTTCATTCTATTTAAAGTATTTTTATCATATAATAATAACAAGAAATGCTGGACATGCTCAGCAGATTAGGCAGCACTTGTGGAGAGAACAGAGTTGATGTTTCAACTGATGAAAGGCCATCTTAACCTGAAACATCAACTCTGTTTCTCTCCACACATGTTGCCTGCTGAGCATTTCCAGCATTTTGGTGCCTTTATTTCAGATATCTGGCACCTGCAGTACAGTATTTTACTTTTGTATTAAATTCTTTTTATCATTGCTCACTCATGTGGTCTAGTTTCCAGCAGTTATATATTCTCTTGGAACACCATTTGCCATGCCCCTTTTTTGAATTGTTCTAGTTTCTGACAAGACCACACTCTAAATCAGCTCTACTTAATTGTGCAAAATGCAGTTTTGTAAAGGGGGAAATGAGATTGAGCCCCATAGAAATTGGGTCTGTATCAGCAATTTGTTTAAAAGGAGCCATAACTGAAGATATATAAAATCAAAATTATTTTAGAATCTCTATAATTTGCTTTTGAAGAAAATAATGCATTTTTAACTTTGTCAAGCTACGGGTAGCTGCTTAAACTGTTAAAAGGGAAAAGATTGGCTTTTTAATTATACATCTTTTCTCAATTAAACCAATTAGAATGAAAGGAAAGCTTAGTGGCACAAGTTACATTTAGGTTCCAAAGGCTATACTAGAAACCCTCCTGATATACAATGTGTTGGTTATACTTTGCTGATTGATACTCTAAGCTAAATTTTATTTGAAGGGAAAGTTACCTGAATACTCAAAACACAAATGCTGAACAAAAGTGGCAGGTGTGCTTTTTAACATGATAAACATACATCCAGTTTGTCGTGTTTTTTCTCCTTTAGTCTCAGGTTCAGTATATTCTGTTACAGGGCTTTATATTTAAAAAGAAACTAAGCCACAGTTTATATAAAAATGTTCTTAATGTAACTGGTGTGTTCCTAATGCACTATTCTTTTTACTTTTTTTTCCTGGAATAATGAGTACATTATTCTTATATATAACAATGTGCTACTGTATGGTAGCTTAGTTCTTTACAAAAACAAAACTCCCTTGAATTGTTAAATATCTACTGGTTGAAATTGAATTTGGTTCCCATTCCAAATATTTTAAACTTTATAGGAATGTAAATTTTGTATGAAGTTAACTCCCTTGAATTGTTAAATATCTACTGGTTGAAATTGAATTTGGTTCCCATTCCAAATATTTTAAACTTTATAGGAATGTAAATTTTGTATGAACGTTAACCTCTGAAATTTTGTATATAAAAATTTTAAGGAGTTTTACAGAGTTAAGACTTTTAGAATATAGATTTGAAAACCCCAATGAAAGATGAATGAAATGGTTTTTATTTTACTATTTTGTAATTTAACTTTTGGCAGATAGATTCAAAATAGATTTTTAAGTAACGAAAAGTTTTGATCTAATTAAGGTACTTGTTACTATGTATGTTTCACAGATTTATGTATGTGATTTTCACCATTTTTAATAAAGGTATATATGTAATGGTGTATTTACCTGTTGCACACACTGTTCAAATGCTATATGCTGCTTTTCATTAAAAAACATAGGACTTCACTCTTACCTCCACTACATCTTTGATCATACTTATGCAATTATATAACAGGCTGTAAAATATAAAATTGGAATGTTAATTTTTAACTGCTTTACATTTCCTGAGTAGAATAAAATACACCTTGTAAATACAACCATAATGTGAAGGTATCCACAGAGTAAAGAAAGATTCCAGTTAAATATCTGCATATAGTTCCTGTGGCTACAGTTTTAGTGAAGTGAAAATTGCCATATCTTCATAATTGCAGAATATATTTTGATCTATTTGTGAACTTGGTTTCCAGGTGGAAGCTGATCCCTGTCTAGTTGTTTACTTTGTTCTTTTTATGTTGAGTGTACAGAACCAATAAACATTTTCCTGAAATATTTGTCTGTGGTTCTAGTTCAGCTGGCAAATGGAGCTCTCAAGTCACTTCCTCTTTTGTATTCCTCCCAAAATTGGGGAATCAACGGCAGTGTTGACATATTACGGGACTGACTGGTTCAGTATTACCCGATCCTCAGGCCTTGCTGGCGTTTTTGTTAAGCTTGCTGCATCAGTACGGTCATCCAGAAAGGATGCTGATCCTAATATAGAAGCTGTTTTCCCATTGGTTCCATTATCTAGGCAAGTCTTTCAGTCACCACAGCTGCTTAACTCATAATTCACATCTGAATATGATTTTGAACACTAAATTACAGCCTTGCTATTTATACTGAATTTTATTTCTGTAATGTGGTGCACAAAGTAGTTTTAATTATGGTTTAAAAAAAGATAGGTGTCAAGTATCAGGCATTCTGCAGGCATAGTCTGAGTGAAACATTTAAAATTGAATGCCGCAACATCATTCAAATAGCTTGTGAAATTTTCAGTGCAGGATGTGTTAAATTTGCTGCTTATTGATCTATTATTAAACTGGAACGGTAATTTTTAAGCTCTAAAAGAGGCTTTCAATAGCTTAGTTTTGTTGTGCTGGGCAAGAGTACTGTTATTGTGTATGGTAAACTGACTTAATTGTAAATGTTCACATCTAAAGGTTTGCATTGGGTTTGTAATCCATGCTGATGTTTAAGTTCCCATTTTATCATTTAAGCTTATTTCTTAATCAAAGACGCAGTTGTGTTAATCATACATGAACATTATTTATGCCTTGAAGACAGCTCAAATAAAGCACTAGGGGTATATAAACTGAAGTAACAAACAAGTCTTAAGTATAATCTAAGAACAATAGAATCTTAACAACAAATCATATGTGCCAGCTCCTTGAAGTCCCCCATTCAAGAGTGCAATGTCCATCAGGAAGAGTGGCTTGATAGCACTACTATTGATCTCACTGACCTAAAGGACATGGCTGCTGGACTGGGTCTTTGGTAGGTGGTGAGGGAAACAAACAAAAAGGAAACATCCACTTGACCTTGAAGGGGGTGTCCTGAGATGAGACCCCTTAAAACAAGATACCTAGGATAACATTAGAATAGTTCAACATAAGTTAGTTTATTGAGGATTGAAACTAATAGAAAGTATACTCTGCAATCATTAGATTGGTGTATTGCCATGTGTACCGAGGTACATTGAAAAGCAGTGTTTTGCTTGCGGCTCAAACATAATTCCATAAATGAAAAGAAAATACATAATAGGGTACACATTAAATACACAATGTAAATACATAGACTCTCCTCCATCATGTCTAGGAGGGTCTTGACCTCAGCATCTGTGAATATCGGGACTGTTCTTACTGCCATCTTATTGGCTGGGATGATGTGGGTGGAGAGTGAAGTGTGTACATGCGGCTGCAGCTTGTCAGTCTCCTGAGTGTCAATTGTAAAACCGGCAAATCTCAAACTCTTTCTCATTGAAATCGATTGTGGTGCTGGTGCTAGCCCCTCAACAGTCGTGGATCAGTCCTGGTGCGGCGCCAGTTTTGCTGTCGTGGAATCCATGATTCCTGCGCCGACATCAACACTCAGAAATGGAGAATTTTCCGAGTGTTTTGACCTGAACTGCTGTCTGTAACATTCTCCTGCAGCTGTTCTGGCTCAGGCACAGTTTCCTGTTGCGACAAGATGTTCGCTCATGATTACACAATGTTCAACACAATTCACAAATCAGATACTGAAGCAGTGTGTGGCCAGAGGCAGAAAAACTTGGGCAATATTCAGCTTTGGGCTAACGAGGCAAGTTACATTAACACCTTGATGCGACCATCAATTCATTCAAAGACGCGAGTGAAGTAAACTGTGGCTTTAATCAGCTTGCAACTGAGCCTGCCTGCGACTAAACTGAACTGAGGGCGGACTCGTAAGACCGCAGCACTTATACTTGCTGCTGGGGGCGGAGCCAAGGGTGAAGCCCTGTACGTGCTCCTCATCTCCCCCTGTGGGCAGAGCCACGCAACGGCTCACAGATGGAGCCCACAGGGACACAGTAACATACCGTGTGAATTTATAGTGGTTATTCATTCACCCCCTGTTAAAAAAATCAAGTCCGGCGGGGGTGACGGGTCTATAAGTTCAGTCGGTCCGGCGCTCGAATCGTGCGTTGAGACCGACGGAGCACTGGAGTTGCAGCCGCTTCGGATGGCTGTGGACAGATGTTCAGTGCGAATCCGAGGGTGGACTCCGGGGTGGTTCTTCCAGAGCTTCGTTCCTGCGGACCGGTGTGACGGATGAAAGGGGGCGCTGGAAGCAAGTAGGTGCAGGGCGTGGGAGGTCGGGTGGGGTGTAGTGTGGGGGGTACCTAGGCGGTAGTGGTAGATCTTGCAGGTGCCATGTCCCGGATGGCAACGGTGTCCTGTCGGCCATCGGGGTGTTCGACAAACGCGTAGTGGGAGTTTGAGTGCAGGAGTCGGACCCTCTCTACCAGGGGGTCTGTTCTATGTGTCCGGACATGCTTCCGAAGGAGGACGGCCCGGTGTCCTCAACCAGGATGGAAGCGAGGCCCCCGTGGTAGTGCCCCTAGGGAAGACAAATAATCGATCGTGAGGAGTCTGATTTGAAATGAAATGAAATGAAAATCGCTTATTGTCACGAGTAGGCTTCAATGAAGTTACTGTGAAAAGCCCCCAGTCACCACATTCCGGCACCTGTTCGGGGAGGCTGATACGGGAATTGAACCGTGCTGCTGGCGTGCTTTGGTCTGCTTTAAAAGCCAGCGATTTAGCCCAGTGTGCTAAATCAGCCCCTGTGGCCATACAAAGGAGGGACTTAATTGCATGGAGCGCGTCGGGGAGGACCTCCTGCCAGTGGGAGGTCTGGAGATTCCTGGACCGTAGGGTCAGTAGGACGGTCTTCCAGACCGTTGCGTTTTCTCTCTCCACCTGCCCGTTCCCCCCGGGGTTATTGTTGGTAGTCCTGCTCGAGGCGATGCCCTTGCCAAGCAGGTACTAACGCAACTCGTCGCTCATGAAGGACGAACCCCTGTCACTGTGGACATAGCTGGGGAAACTGAACAGGGTGAAGACACTGTGCAGGGCTCTGATGTCTGTATGGGAGGACATATCGGGGCATGGGATGGCAAACGGAAAACGGGAGAATTTATCTATAATATTGAGAAAGTAGATATTATGGTTGGTCGAGGGGAGGGGCACTTTGAAATCAATACTCAGTCGTTCAAAGGGCCGGGATGCCTTTACCAGGTGGGCCTTGTCTGGTCTATAGAAGTGCGGTTTGCACTCCGTGCAGATCGAGCAATTCCTGGTGATAACTTTAATCTCCTCGGTGGAGAAAGGCAGATTGTGGGCCTTGATGTAGTGGGTGAGCCGGGTGACCCCCGGGTGGCAGAGGTCATTGTGGATAGGCTGTAGTCGGTCGTCTTGCGCGCTGGCGCATGTGCCGCGGGACAGGGCATCTGGGAGCTCGTTGAGCTTCCCAGGACGGTATACGTTATCATAATTATAGGTGGAGAGTTCGATCCTCCACCGCAAGATTTTGTCATTCTTGATTTTGCCCCTGTGGTGAATTATACTGTATTGTAATTCACCCTGTATTGCATTGCATTGTATTATGTCCTTGTGGGCTCTGTATGTGAGCCGTTGCGCGGCTCTGCCCGTAGGGGGAGATGAGGAGCTTGTACAGGGCTCCACCCTTGGCTCCGCCCATGGCCCCGCCCACTACCAGAAGTATAAAGTGCTGCAGCCGTAAGCCTGCTCTCAGTTCTTCTGGTCGCAGGCAGGCTCAGTTGTAAGACTATTAAAACCACAGTTTACTTCCAATCGTGTCTGTAGTGAATTGATGGTCACATCAGCCCCGCTGCGAGTTATCAAACATAAATGCAACCGATGCTGGTCGGTGATGAGGGTAAACCTCCTACCAGGTAGGTAGTGCCTCCAGTGCCGTACGGCTTCCACAATGGCTTGGGCTTCCTTTTCGACTGAGGAGTGTCGAAGATCCAAAGCGGAGAGGGTTCGGGAGAAGAAGGCGACTGGTCTCCCTGCCTGATTCAGAGTGGCTGCGAAAGCGACCTCTGAGGCGTTGCTCTCCACCTGAAATGGGACGGATTCATCCACCGCCCGCATGGCGGCTTTGGCGATCTCCACCTTAATGCAGTTGAAGGCTTGGCGGGCCTCAGCTGACAGTGGGAAGAGTGTAGACTTAAATAGTGGTCGGGCTTTGTCCGCATACTGGGGGACCCACTGGGCGTAGTATGAGAAAAATCCGAGGCACCTCTTGAGGGCCCTGGAACAGTGAGGGAGAGGGAGTTGTAAGAGGGGGCGCATACGGTCAGAGTCGGGTCCTGGGACCCCGTTTTCCACGACGTAGCCGAGGATGGCTAGTCTGGTTGTGCGGAAAATGCATTTCAACTTATTATAGGTGAGGTTGAGTTTTTGGGCGGTTCGGAGAAATCGGTGGAGGTTGGCGTCGTGGTCCTGCTGGTCATGGCCGTAGATGGTGACGTTATCCAAGTACGGAAACATGGCCCGCAGCCCATACTGGTCCACCATTCGGTCCATTGCTCGTTGGAACACCGAAACCCCGTTCGGGATGCCGAAGGGGACCCGGAGGAAATGGGAGAGGCGGCCATCTACCTCGAACGCCTTGTAGTGGTGGTCCTCCGGGTAGATTGGGAGCTGGTGGTATGCAGACTTCAGATCCACCGTGGAGAATATGCGGTACTGGGCAATCTGATTTACCATGCCAGCAATCCGGGGAAGGGGGTACGCATCGAGGTGCGTGAACCGGTTAATGGTCTGGCTGTAATCAACCACCATCCGGAACTTTTCCCCGGTCTTGACAACCACCACCTGAGCTCTCCTGGGGCTATTACTGGCCTCTATGAGTCCCTCACGTAAGAGACGCTGGACTTCGGATCTAATAAACACCCTGTCCTGCAGGCTATACCTCCTGCTGCGAGTGGCCACTGGTTTGCAGTTGGCGGTGAGATTAGCGAAGAGTGGAGGGAGGTTGATTTTAGAGTTGGTAGACTGCTTTTAGTGAGGGGGGAAGGGGTCCGCCGAAGCTGTGTGTTAGGCTCCTGAGGTTGCACTGGAAATCCAGTCCTAGGTGGAGGGGGGCGCAGAGGTCTGGGAGTACATACAGTTGGAAGTTGGTGCAGTTGGCGCCCTGTATTGATAGCGTCGCAATAGTGTGCCCTTGTATCTGAACGGAGTGTGACCCTGAGGCGAGGGAGATAGTTTGCTGTGTTGGAAATATCGGGAGCGAGCAGCGCCTTACCAGATCTGGGTGAACGAAGCTCTCGGTGCTCCCGGAGTCGAAGAGGCACGGTGTCTTGTATCCGTTGATTTGGACGGACATCATGGAGCTCTTGAGGTGCTTTGGCCGCGACTGGTCCAAAGTGACTGCGTTGAGCTGCGGGTAGTCGGTGGCGTGGTCAGCGGTGCTGGAACGGCCCCATGATGACTGGCTGCGGAGGTCGTAGTCGTCGAGTGGCATATCGGGTGATGGCCAAGATGGCGGCCCCCGTTGATCGCACATGTGGGGTGGTGAGGAAGATGGCGCCCAAGATCGCACGTGGCGGGCGGCAAGGAAGATGGTGCCCAAGATGGCGGCCCCCTTGAATCGCACATGTCGTGCGGAGGCAGAGTCGGCAGACACGCTGCCACATTGCGGGGTCTGCGGGCCTGTGAGTTGGAGGAGCGAGTGTTCGGGTTAGCGCTCCAGTTGGAGTTTTTAGTTTTGGCCAGGCAGACCTTCGCAAAGTGCCCTTTCCGCCCGCAGCTGCTGCAGGTCGCGTTGCGGGCCGGGCAGTGCTGCCAGGAGTGTTGGGGCTGGCCACAAAACTGGCACGATAGCCCTCCGTGGTGGGCGGGTGGCCGCGCGCGCAGGCTTGGGGCAGTCTCTGGTTGGGGGTCCACGATGGGGTCGCGTGATCGGCCGGGAACACATTTAAACTTTGGAAAGCAACCTCTAACAAGGTCGCTCGTTTTACCTTGTCCTCCAGGTCCTGGGCCCCTTTCTCGAGAAGACGCTACCACACATAATTGGATCAGACCCCTGCAACATACACGTCTCGGACGGCGGGTTCCATGTGCTGGGAGGCTATCACGGCCTGGAAGTTACATTCTCGTGCAAGAGCTTTAAGGTCGCGCAGGGAGTCTTCTAGCGACTCTGCAGGGTGCTGGCAGCGAGTTGTAAAGATATGCCGTGCGTAGACTTCATTCACAGGCCGCACGTACAGGCGGTCGAGTATCGCGAGGGCCTCAGTATAAGAGTCAGTTACATCAAGTTGAGTTGAAATATGATGGCTCACCCATGCATGGAGAAGACTGAGTTTCTGTTCTTCAGTAACAGCAGAGGTAGTCGACGCAGCCAGGTAGGCCTTGAAGCACCGAAGCCAATGCAAAAACATTTCCTTTGCTTCTGCGGCCTGTGGATCGAGTTCCAGTCGGACAGGTTTGAGGGCTGATTCCATGGTAGTTTTTTAAGTTGATTAAATAGATGCGACCAGCAATTCATTCATAGACACGAGTGAAGTAAATTGTGGCTTTAATCGGCTTACAACTGAGCCTGCCTGCAACTAAACTGAACTGAGGGCAGACTCGTAAGACTGCAGCACTTATACTTCCTGCTGGGGGCGGAGCCCTGTACATGCTCCTCATCTCCCCCTGTGGGCAGAGCCGCGCAACGGCTCACAGATGGAGCCCACAAGGACACAGTAATCTACAGTCTGAATTTATAGTGGTTATACATTCACCACACACCTCAAGTGCCAAACAATGACCTTTTCCAACAAGACAGAATCTAATTGGATTGAATTGGATTTGTTTATTGTCACGGGTACCAAGGTACAGTGAAAAGTATTTTTCTGTGAGCAGCTCAAAAAGATCATTTACTACACGAAAATAAAAGAAAATACATAATAGGGCAACACAAGGTACACAATGTAAATACCTAGACACTGGCATTGGGTGAAGTATACAGGCGAGTAGTATTAATCAGGTCAGTCCATAAGAGGGTTGTTTAGGAGTTTGGTAGCAGCAGAGAAGAAGCTGTTTTTGAATCTGTCCGTGCGTGTTCTCAGACTTTTGTATCTCCTGCCCGATGCAAGAAGTTGGAAGAGTGAGTAAGGCGGGTGGGAGGGGTTTTGATAATGCTGCCCGCTTTCCCCAGGCAGCGGGAGGTGTAGATAGTTAATGGCTGGGAGGCAGGTTTGTGTGATGGACTGGGCTGTGTTCACGACTCTCTGAAGTTTCTTGCGGTCTTGGGCCAAGCAGTTGCCATACCAGATTGTGATGCAGCCAGATAGGATGCTTTCTATGGTGCACCTGTAAAAGTTGTGGACATGCCGAATTTCCATAGTTTCCTGAGGAAGTGTATGCACTGTTGTGCTTTCTTGGTGATAGTGTCGACGTAGGTGGACCAGAACAGATTTTTGATGATGTGCACACCTATGAATTTGTGCGGTTGTAATCATCTCTCCTTGACATTCAGTGGCATTTCCCCACTGTCACTGTCCAAAAACTGAACTGAACAAGCCATAAAAATACTGTGGTGACAAAAGCACGAGAAGCTGAGAATTCTGTGGTGAATAACTCACCTCCTGACTTCACAATCTCAAATTGCCTTACATATAGAAGTTGTGTCAGTCTCAGGAGAGGGGATGAACCATCGGAGAGGTGGGCAGTTGTTGAGGTAGTCCAAGTCAGAGCAACTTTTGTGGGAATTCAGAGGCTAGATCTTCAAAAGTGAGGAGATAAAATCCCTCATGAGGGAGGCAGAGTTTTAACAAGATTTAGTGACTCGCACTGGTTATTGACATCTGGGTGGGCTGCTGAGAAACCATGGGATCTATCATGGTCATGAAAGGGACTCTCATGGCTCCTTACAAAACTTTTAATAGGAGAATAAAGTTATAGAATCATACAGAAGAGGCCATTTGGCCCATTGAGTCTGTGCTGACAAACCTACACTGTAAAGAGCCATGAGGTTCCTATCAGAGTTTCACTTAAGTTCAAAGCTGTACCCGGGCATAACAGGGATGAATGACTATGACAACTATAGTGTTAAAACAACAAGATTATTGAATATTGGTTATAATAATATGACAATTATAATTGATCATGTCGGTAAAAGAATATATATATGATAGATAGAAGATAGAACAGTACAGCACAGAACAGGCCCTTCGGCCCTCGATGTTGTGCCGAGCAATGATCACCCTACTCAAATCCACCCTATACCCGTAACCCAACAACTCCCCCCCTTAACCTTACTATTAGGACACTACGGGCAATTTAGCATGGCCAATCCACCTAACCCGCACATCTTTGGACTGTGGGAGGAAACCGGAGTACCCGGAGGAAACCCACGCACACACGGGGAGGACGTGCAGACTCCACACAGACAGTGATCCAGCCGGGAATCGAACCTGGGATCCTGGAGCTGTGAAGCATTGATGCTAACCACCATGCTATCATGATGCCATGAAGAAGAAAGATACCTTCATTGAAGGGAGAAAGCATTTTGTATATATCTGATGGAAACAAGAGAGACAGATGTTTGTTCGGTATAAATAATTACCCCCAATTTGGTCTGTTCCATGACAGCTACTCCAATTTGGTACACGTGTTACTGTCCCCACGGGACATAGGATTGCCACATCACTGAGTAACCCCATTGGGTCGGCACTATGTTCAGTCACTCTATTTCTGCCCCTTCCTCCTGATGTTCGTGGTTGACTATTCCACCTTCTCTGCAGCACCAAGCCTCAGAAGCAACTATTCCAGTCTGTCAAAGTCTTTTCCAAAAACAAATCTCAGCTCTTATCAGTTTTTCCCACAGGGACGACAGGTTAAGCAGACTTTGCAATATTCAGGTTAGATATAATTTAGAAATAGAATTTATTTGTTTTTCCCTGATGCTGTGAGGAGAATCAGTTACTAAGATGTCACATTAATATTATATAAATAAATATATTTATTTCCTCATGGCTAATTTCTAAAGGTATAAAAACCGAACAATAAGACCCTAAGACATAGGAGCAGAATTAGGCCACTCGGCCCCTCAAGTCTGCTCCACCATTCAATCATGGCTGATATTTTTCTCATTCCCCATTCTCCTGCCTTCTCCCCATTACCCCGATCCCCTTATTGATAAAAAACCTATCTATCTCTGTCTTAAAGATACTCAGTGATTTGGTGTCCACAGCCTTCTGCGGCACAGAGTTCCACAGATTCACCAACCACAATGACCTTAAAATGGCTGAAGCTTGGGGTGGAATTCTCCAATCCTTCCTATTGGTGGGATCCTGTCGAAGTTGACCCAGCCGTGGGTTCGTCGAAGGCGGCACAGGCAAGGATTGTAAATCATCATCAACTTTGGAGGGACTGGAAGATCACACCATTATCCATTTGTGAGCCACATCTGGCACTGGAAAACACACTGTGGAAGGACTGGAGAATTCTGCCTTATGTTTGACTGTGACCCTGAACAAAAGGATCTACCATGGCAGTATCACAGAAATGTGTGCCCCGTTACCTCTGAAGACACACTAATGATCTCTGTTAACTGCAGAAACCAAATTCAAAGAGAACCATACAATGGAAATCTGCATTTCATAACCCAGATGTAGCCAACCAGAGCATATCTGCTGACTATGACCGAAGACCCTGCAACTTACTTTAAAGTTTTAATGTTTGGAATGTTTTACCAACTTTTGAACCCAGGCACGGGATGTACGCCCTTTGTCAAAGACTGTAAAGAAGTGGGAGTCATGTGACATGGAATCTTCTAAATTGTGTAACCAGTAATATTACCTTGGTGTGCCACTTTAACATTTACAAGCAGCAGCGCAGAAAAGAGGCCCCATCCAGGTTAGACAACTGACTACATCTACATTGTTTCTACTCGAACTTCTGTACCATTACCTACAAGACTGATTCACCTCTGCATGCCTATCTCCTCATGTGAAGTCAATCCGACTGGAAGAGTGAATTATACAGCATCAGTTTTCAACCTGTGGACCTCCCTAAATGGATACCCCTTCATACTTTGATTCTGAACTCTGGACTTGTGCGAAAGAATAATTCCCTTCTATGTTGCCTTTGCCTTGTGGATCTTTCCTTGCTTTATCCCTCTTCTTTTGAGTGAGGGGGATACATGGTGACCCCCTCTCCCCCATTTTGAGTGTGTATAAATAAACTAACCCTTTGAGTTTATCCTATCCCTAGTTTGTTGTGGTGTTAGTATTAAAAATTGTTTCATACCAAAATTGAGGTGTTCGAAACTATGCCACCACATATAAATGCGACTGAAATCAAAATCAAAACTCCTTCTGTTTACAACTGTCTGGTATGAGGAGAAATCAAGGTTATTTAAATTAATCCTCACCCACTCCTGTCCATTACAAAATAAAACAATGTGCTCTTTATTGCCATAAAACAGGACGTATAACACAATTTATTGCAGAGGAATGGAGAACCGATGGCAGTGATAGGGACATAGTCTTTAGAAAAGGTTATACCAGAAAAGCAAATGGGTCTTGAATCAATGAATCTGGTGAAAGTGATGTGAACTTCTACAGATAAAGCTGCACCAGAAAGTGAAGATTGTGAGAAACCTATTGTATGTAGCAGTGTTACCTTGGGAACAGATATGCACGCAGAGGATTATAAGGCTTTATATTTGAAGTTGACGTCACTCCATTTTTGTCTAAGAAAGAGTCTAGAAAGATTATTATTCTGACAGATTCTGGTTTGACATAGAGGGCGCGATTCTCCGCACCCGCGGAAAATCGCGAAGTCGGCGTGAAAACGGCCGACTTTTGCGACGGCCCGACACGGCCCCGTTCCCGACGTATTCACGTCCGGGAAATGGGCTAGGAACGGGGCCGCGTCAATCACGTGCGCGATGACGCCGGAACGCGGCGACGACACGAACACGCCCATGTGACGCCGCCCGACGCCGTAAAAAGGCGCGGGCGAGCACAGAAACTAGGCCAGGATGTCGGAGCAAAGGAGAGCAGCCCCGCGATTCTTGGAGGCTGATGTGGAGACGCTGCTCGAATCAATCGAGCAGAGGAGGGGCATCATCTGCCCGCGTAGAGGGCATCACCACCCTGCCAGCGCGGTGCGCCAGGCCTGGCGTGACGTGGCTGCTGCCATCAGTGCTGTGGGGCAGACCCCTCGCTCTGCAGAGCAATGTCGGAAGAAGATGCACGACCTCACTAGGGCTGCCAGGGTAAGTGCCACGAGGGTGCCCCCGGGTCACAACCATCCCTCCCCCCCCTTTACTTAATCACCCCCCCCCCCCCCCCCCCCCCCCGGCACGGGGGGTGGAGGGGGATTGGGGCAGAATGAGTTGAGGGTGGTTCACAAAGTAGTCACAGACCCAGCGCTCTGGCCCCCGAGGAGAGATGCAATGGTCTTATTACAACTAGACCCCCAAACTGTGCCAGTATCTGAAGGACTGCTGATACCTGCCGTATTGTAATGATCTACCTATGCCTCCCCCAACAGGACAAGACCGCTCACAACACTCGTGAGCGGAACAAGGCTGGAGGGGGTTCGCCCATCCTGCACCCCCTCACCACGTTTGAGCAGAGGGCACTGGACCTTGTTGGGGGATCTGCCACCCGGGAGATCGCGCAATGCGAGGTTGGCGGAGCTGCAACAAGTGAGACAACCCTGCATGACAAACACCCCCCCTCCCCCATCCTCTGTCCCTTCACACCCTGCCCACTGGAACACCTCCCCATCCTCTGTCCCTTCACACCCTGCCCACTGGAACACCTCCCATCCTCTGTCCCTTCACACCCTGCCCACTGGAACACCTCCCCCATCCTCTGTCCCTTCACACCCTGCCCACTGGGACCGTCCAGCGCCCGGCCGAGCGTCTCTAAATAACCCGTTTCATTCTCCCGATCAGCGGGGAGTCCCATCCTCCCCAACCAAATCTGTGGAGCAGGACGCCCAGAGGGCGGCGAGAGAGGAAGAGAGAGAAATGGCCCGCGAACGCCCTGTGGCCTCTCAGTGGGCCAATGACGTAGAGGAGGCGTACACCCAAGGCGACCTCGAGCTTGCGGCACAGCTATCTCCCACACCATCCACCATCCCAGAGACACTCACCCCGGTTGACCTATTTAGTGATGAGGCTCCTGGGTCACAGTCTGGGTCGCACATCACAGCTGAACAGGTACAGCAGGTGGAGGTCGGAGCAGCCGAGGGCCCGGACTGGCGGAGGCCAGGCCAGGCCCAGCATGCAGCTGGCTCCCAGACGTTTTCCGAGTTCCTGGAGTTTCTCAACCCACCCGCACAGCCGATGCATCAAGAAACCCAGGGACACAATGACGGGATGAGGGCTGTCTTCCAGACTCTGCAGACACTATTAGAGGAGTTGAACCGCGTCCACGAGCAGGGAGTGGTGCCGCTCATGGCAGCAACCCAGGCCGACACCGCACGGGTGGCATCCATGGTGGAGGCAATGGGTCAGGTTATGCAAGGCGTTGGGCTTAATGTGCACGCGTCATCCTCGGCCCTGGACAGGGTTGCCCTCTCACAGGCAGCAATGCGCCAGAGCCAACACGACATTTCCGGCGCGCTGCGGGTCTTGGCCGAGTCTCAGCAGGTCATGGCCCAGTCGCCGCACGCCATGGCCCAGTCGCACCAGTCGATGGCAGAGTCCCAGCAGTCAGTCGCGGAGAGCATCAACCGCCTGACACACGTGCTGGATGGCGTCGTGCACTCACAGGTTGAGATCGCACAGTCCCTGGCGGGAATGTCTAACTCCCTGGACTCCGTGTCTCCAAACCTTCGGATCCTGGTGGATACCGTTGCAGGCCTCCAGGACTGGCAGCGCCAGGTGTCGGTGGCGCGACAGGGCACCTCCCCGCTCGCACCTCTGTCCCAAAGTGAGGCCCGGGGGCCACCGGGCTCCCCGAGGGAGGAGGAGGTTTCGGGGCCCGTCCCATTAACTCCATCACGGGACGTCCCGGAATTCTTGGCCTCCCCCCGTCCCATCCCTGGTGCATCGGGTGGGCAGCAGGCAGAGCAGGGTGGCACAACGTCACCCGAGACGCCCGCAGAGCAGCCTGGCCCATCAAGACTGGGTCGCCCCAGGAAACGCTTGCTAAAGGAGAAACTAGTCGAAGGGGGCGATTTGCAGCAGTCCTCCTCCACTCCTGCTGTATCATCTGGGGATTCACTTAGACGTAGTGGTAGGGCCCGTAAGGCAACAAAGAGAGACACTGAGTAAGTTGGCACGGGTGAAGGGCACAGTTTAGTTGTAGGGGCTAGGGCACCTGTAAATTATTGTTAACATTAAACGCACTGTTCCACCTTACTTGTAATACCGTGTGATTGTTCCACAGCCACAGGAATTGTGATGGTGACCGAGTGTCGCTGGGGTTGACGAGCGGTGAATCTTCGGTGCCGGGTGTGCAGTCCCTGCCCCTCCCCCCACCCCCTCTCACAGCTAGCCCACACGGGCACGTGATGGAGTGTCCATGGCGAACTCAGCGGCCACCAAGGTGGATGGTTCAACTATTGCCGTGGGTCAGACTCTCTCTAACGATTCTGAGCTCACAGCTCTTCGCAGAGCGGGCTGTCATCATTCCACATGGCACTGATCACACCCGCTGACATAGCCATCAATGTTGTGCCATACCGTCTGGACCCAGTGGTAAGGGTGATGTCGAAGTGGAGCAGGGTACACTGAGAGGGGGTGGGGGGGGTTGTGGTGGTGGCAGTTGTGTGTTGACCCTCTGCACGACTAGCAATGCAGGTGGTGGTTTGGTGTTCCGCGGGGACGTCACATGCGACGCGTGAACCGTGCTGCCACCAAGGCGTCGCGTGCCCGCCGTCCTTGCCGGGTCCGTCATGCCGCCTCCTGGACATCACCAGCACCTGGGTCGTGTCTGCGTGCTGCGCCCGCCACTCCGCCAGCCTCCTCCTCCTCCTCCTCCTCCTCTGTGCTGGCACCACTGCCACTGGCTTCTCCCTCCGCCTCCTGCAGCAGGTCATCTCCCCTCTGCATTGCGATGTTGTGCAGCGCACAGCAGACCACAACAATGCGAGCGACCCTGTCGGGCTGGTACTGCAGGGCCCCTCCGGAGCGGTCCAGGCAACTGAATCTCATCTTCAGGAGGCCAAGGCAGCGCTCCACCACACCCCTGGTTGCTGCATGGGCCTCGTTGTATCGGGTTTCCGCATTGGTCTGAGGCCTCCGTATAGGCGTCATCAGCCAAGACCTCAGCGGATAGCCCCTGTCGCCTAGCAACCAGCTTCTCAGCCGGGGGGGGGGACATCCATCAAACATCGCAGGGATGTACGACTGCGCCAGTATGTAGGAGTCATGCACACTCCCTGGGAACCTTGCACAGACGTTCATGAACGTCATGTGGGGGTCGCATACAACCTGGATATCCATGGAGTCTGTCCCCCTCCTGTTTGTGAACACCTCCCTGTCCCCTGCAGGCGGGCGCATGGGGACGTGAACACAATTGATTGCCCCCTGCACCATCGGTATCCCGGCCACGCTGGCAAATCCACGAGCTCGTGAGTCTTGAGTTGCTCGGTCCTCGGGAAAGGTGATGTAGCGATCGGCGATGGCATAGAGGGCATCGGTCACATCCCGGATGCACCTGTGGACCGATGACTGGGAGATCCCGGAGAGGTCCCCGCTCGGAGGACTGGTAGGAGCCGGTCGCATAGAAGTTAAGAGTGATAGATATGTATCACCGTCTGCCTACTCAGCCGGAGTCTCCTCCTGCAGGTGATGTCCGTCATTGTTAGGAAAGAGACCCGGACACGGTACACCCTCGGCCTTGGTCCTTGCCTCTGGTGCCGTGGCTGCACCCTCACTCTCTCCTCCTCCCCCTCCTCCCCCTCCCCCCCATGCTGCTCGACGACTGGCAACTCCTCGGCCCTTCCCTCTGCTGCTGCAGCTGGCCCTGCATCCACTGCGGGTTGTGGGTGTGGATGCTGCTCCATCTCCAAATGCAGTGCAGCGGCCCCAACCACTGCGCAGAACATAGCCGTTCTGTTCACAGACATTGTGCTAACCTACAGAAGGGTGGTGGGGGCAGAGAAACGGGACATGTTAGACGGAGGTTAGTCGACACCTCGGCAGCCGCCAGCCACGGGATACCTGTGTGTCCCGGAGGCCTGGACGCGCTGCTGACACGCGGGCAGCCTAACCCCTGGTCACTTTCTGCATCCAACGGGCAGTAAACTATGTCCTCCTCACCGGTGCGTCAGTGGCCTGTGGCCGTAAGCCACAGGGCAACCAGTGGCCGTGTCCTCGTGACCGGCACACCATGGCATGGTGGCAGACATTTTGTAACCGGGATTGGACGGGTCACTCGCTCACTCTTTCCCTACCCCCCCCACTCCCACTCCCCCCCCCCTCCGTCTCACCCACTCCCCACTCCGTCTCCCCCACTCCGTCTCCCCCACTCCCCCCTCCGTCTCCCCTACTCCCCCCTCAGTCTCCCCACTCCCCCTCAGTCTCCCCCACTCCCCCCTCCATCTCCCCCACTCCCCCCTCAGTCTCCCCCACTCCCCCCCTCCATCTCCCCTACTCCCCCCTCCGACCCCCCACTCCCCCTCCGTCTCCCACTCCCCCCTCTGTCTCCCCCACTCCCCCCTCCGTCTCCCACACTCCCCCCTCAGTCTCCCCCACTCCCCCTCAGTCTCCCCCACTCCCCCCTCCATCTCCCCCACTCCCCCCTCAGTCTCCCCCACTCCCCCTCCGTCTCCCACTCCCCCCTCTGTCTCCCCCACTCCCCCCTCAGTCTCCCCCACTCCCCCCTCCATCTCCCCCACTCCCCCTCAGTCTCCCCCACTCCCCCCTCCGTCTCCCCACTCCCCCCTCCGTCTCCCCCACTCCCCCCCCCTCAGTCTCCCCCACTCCCCCCTCCGTCTCCCCCACTCCCCCCCACTCTGGACCCCCTCCTGTTCTCGGGGATGCCTTCCCCGTTGTGGTCAGACTCCAGCAGTGCGCTGAGCTGTGCGCTGAGTGGTGCGCTCACCTCCACAAAGCTCTCGTCAGTCAGCACGACTGGTTGACGAACTTCAAAAGCAGGTGTGTTGGCCGGCGTGAAAACATGGCGTGAGGACGTCGGGACTTCGGCCCATCTGGGCCGGAGAATAGCGGGGGGCCAATAAGTCGGGATTCTGGTCGTGTCGGGGGGTCTTCCGAGGCCTTTGCCGGGAATGTCGACGTGTAGTTTGTGCGGGGTTCGGAGAATAGCGGGAGGGCGTCGGACCGGCGTCGCCGTGAAAATACGCGCGGCCCGCTATTCTCCGAACCGGCGTGATAGCGGAGAATCGCGCCCAGAGTTTGTTGTTCACAAAAGGATTTATCATTTTTGACAGAAAGTTTTCTGAATTAGAATGCATTAGTACAGGGTATTGATGGGAATCATGTGCATTTCTCATTTTTTAAAGTAAATTCAACTTGCGCTCTGAAAAAGGGATCCTGTGTGGGGTGGAATTATTCCTGAATTACCCATTAAAATAAATATTTTATATTTGGAAATGTACAGCAGGCAAAGTTGTTTTTCCACTATCTGGGACAATATGCCACAATTCAGGAATGGTTCCTGGGAGTAAAAACTCCTCACTTCTCTGCGATCCAGTTAAGAAACCATCCAATGTAAGAAAAGATCCCAATGGGAATAATTCTGGTAATGAACAGTACAACAACAGCAAAATGCCTGCAGAATCTCTGAATCAAAAATCATCACAGAAAGGACTGAGACGTCAGAGCAACACCAAAGGGTGAAAGACAGTTAACATCTAGTTTAAATGGACCTGTCAGTGTTGAGATACAGGATACAGTTGTGCAGCATAGTAGCACATGGGTTAGCACAGTTGCTTCACAGCTCCAGGGTCCCAGGTTTGATTCCCGGCTTGGGTCACTGTCTGCACGTTCTCCCCGTGTCTGCGTGATTTCCTCCCACAGTCCAAAGATGCGCAGGTTAGGTGGATTGGCCATTCTAAATTTCTCTTTGTGTCAAAAAAGGGTTGGGTGGGGTTACTGGGTTACGGGGATTAAGGGGATAGGGTGGCGTGGGGCTTAAATAGGGTGCTCTTTCCAAGGGCCGGTGCAGACTTGATGGGCCGAATGGCCTCCTTCTGCACTGTAAATTCTATGAGATCCAGAGAACTGGACTGAGTTCAGAAGACCAGTTAAAATCTCAAAAATATTGAAATAAAGTAATTTGTGAATTTTCTCAAATTTGTGGAAAACTCAAAGTCTTAGAAAGGAAATTCAAGATCGATATTGTACAGAAAGAATTACATAAATTCAATTTGAATGGGATTGGGAGAAACTGAAAGATTACAAACCGTGCTAAGATCAAACCAAAGGCAAATATCAAACCTTTTGTTTCAGCATAGAAAGCATCTGAAAGATATTCTTAATGTGACTATCGAAGACTTTGGTCAAAGGGATGAAGGTTGGCCGATTGTCAAAAATGGGTCCCTGGAAAAATATTGGTCTAGAATGCCTCCATTAAAGTACTGAAGATGTAGGATACCTCAGAGTGAGTGAGACAGAAGACCACAGAGCAAGGCAGCCAGAAGACCCCAGGCTGGGGTAGACAATACTCAAGAAAATCACAAAATGGTGGCAGACCATATCAAAGCAATGAAGTGCATGAGCTTAAGAGTTTTGCACAGAACAAAGAGGAGACTGAGAAATAGCTGAAAGGCTGAAAAAGATTTTTTTCAAAACTTCTTCAAAACACGTTATCGAAACTGCAACAGTGAGAGGCAGTGTGCAACTAGCAGCTGGCTGTGAATGAAGGAAAGGTATCTGAAATAATCTTAAAAAAGCAAAACTTGAAAAAAAACATGTTGAATTCCACTTTAGCAAAGGTAGTTTGTTGGAGCTATCATTGCTGAAGCACAGCGTGAGTTGACAAAAGGTCAACAAGAAAATAATGAGTTAAAAGGATAGCTGATCATCCTTCGAGATCAAATGCTAGAAAGTATACAACTCTTCAGCAACATGAAGAAATATCAATAACAGCAGAATGGAAGAACAGCTGAAGAAACATATGGGGACCCTGTTGAATTACAAGATGAAGCAACTAAGATTTTCAAAGAAAAGGAAAATCTGGTGAAGGACCTTCAGAAACTACAAGGATCCCTCAGGTCAAAGGTTGTTCCTCTGGAAAAATTGCAAAGAGACAAAAATGAATTTAATGCCACTCTGAAAAAACTGAAAAACAAGTTGGCAGAGAAGATTCAGCAATGTTCAATATTCCAGGAGGAAGCCATGAGGTAAAAAGAAAGAGACTGAAGAGTTGAAGAACCAATTGAATGGAAAAGGCAAGACATTGAAGGTATGTGGAGATTTCCAAGTGGGGAGCAGATAATGAAGCAGATAATGAAGCACAATTAAACAGGACTTCACCAGGAATAGACTTGGCCAACAACTAAATCAAAATGAAGGTCAGATTCTATTGCATGTGGTCAAAAAAGGGCAGAAGTAAGATGAGAAAATGTAAATCTGACGCTAAAGCTCAAACAACAAGAAGAAAAAGTACTGAATTCTTCCAAGTTACTGAGGGTCATCAAGTTATTGGTAAATGGCACGGCTGAAATTGTGAATATCGGCAAAGGCCAATGTCAGGCGGGAAACGTGGCATTGAAGCCGCTGATGGCAATGGAGGCTTTCTCCGCCACACAGCGCAGCACTTGTGAAACAAAAAAGCTCAACTCACAGGCTCCACATCGAATCGATGGAGGGGTGGCCTCTGATTTGCCCGCCCTGCCAGCAACTTTGACATTCGATGATCTGGGTGCCATTTTTAAAGGTAGCCCCAGTGCACCCCTCTGGACACTACCCCGGCATCTGGTTCAAGGCAAACCCAGGCAGTACCAGGGTGCCGGGGGTACACGGATAGTACCCATGCAGAACCCGGGCATTACCATCTCCCCTGAATGCTGCACTCACCTGAACTCCCCAGGAGGTCTGCTTGCCAGGTGCAAGGCTTTCTGGGACCAGTCGTACTTCAGGCTGTTCTGAGATCACACCACGGTGGATATTTTTTTTTTGATGGGGTTGGGGGCTGATTCCGGCATCTGGGCCTGATAGCAATATGTTAATTTATTCTAATGAGGTTCAACGTCGGGAAATGTTTCTCATCATAGAACATAGAACATAGAACAGTACAGCACAGAACAGGCCCTTCGGCCCTCAATGTTGTGCCGAGCAACTGTCACCCTACTCAAACCCACGTATCCACCCTATACCCGTAACCCAACAACCCCCCCCCCCCCAACCTTACTTTTTAGGACACTGCGGGCAATTTAGCATGGCCAATCCGCCTAACCCGCACATCTTTGGACTGTGGGAGGAAACCGGAGCACCCGGAGGAAACCCACGCACACACGGGGAGGACGTGCAGACTCCGCACAGACAGTGACCCAGCCGGGAAGCGAACCTGGGACCCTGGAGCTGTGAAGCATTTATGCTAACCACCATGCTACCGTGCTGCCCATCACTGGCGGGAGGGGGCGTGGGCTGGTGGTGGAGGAGGGAACAATTGTGTCACGCTTTTATGCAGATGTAAGACATGATTTTGCACTTCTCATGATATTTAGTGCTCCCGCTGCCAACACCTCCCGACGCGAACGGGAGCCGAAAATCCCGGCTAAAGTTGAAACATCAACTTTTCAGAAGAACATGGCAGACCGCATGGAAAAAGAAAAACTAAGGAATGAACGGTGTGAACATTCCCTTCATAAGGAGCGGGACAAACCCCATATTATCCCAACAAAGCAGGCAGGTTGTTGATAAAGAGAAACTCAAATTGAGAGAGTGCAGTCAGTGAATGAAATGGAGAGAACCAAGCATCCAAAACACAAAGTACCACAAATTCAACCCAAACAGCTGAGACTATATCCCTCCAAACATCACAGAATGAGATCTGGACGATTTGTCAAACCACCAGACCATCTGCATTTATAATGTAAGAGACCCGAGGTGGGGAGAAGGGGTAACAGGTAAAGATTACATTGTAAATATATTTGGGTAAGGACATGGGGAGAGGTGTAGGATAAGGGTGTCGGGCAGAGTGAAGGTTAATTGAGACTGGAGAACAGTACCACCCACATGGTGATGTAGAGTCACATGACAATAGACTGTGTGTCGAGTAGAGTCAGGAAGGAGACACCATGGAAACAGTACCCATGCATGATAGTACCTTGGATGTATACATAGTTATAGGTTAACAATAATCCATTTATCTTCAACCATATAAACCTCCGTGAAACACCAATCTTTCCAACAGTAATTAACATGTACTTCAATTTCCACCACAAGTTAAATTGATGGTAGATATTGCCATACCTGGCCACATGTACTTATGAAATCACTAATACTTTAAATGGTGTCTTTCCTGCAATTACAATTCTTTTGAATGTCCTCATTGGAGCACAACCTTTGCAAATAGATGGTTGCATTTCCAAAATTCTGTGGGAGATTCTGGGGCTCAAACCTATCCTTTGATATCCAAATTGGCAAATAAGCGTCATAAGCTTTGTCGAGCACAGGTACAGGGAAAAAAATGGTTTTGACAGAAAAGAGGACGGATTCTTTTACATTGTAAGAACAAAATCTAAAGAAGTAGACCGTGGTTCAGAGCATAGTCATTGAACCTCTACAACCGTGCAACAATCGCCAGACAGGAATGTTCCCTTCCAATCGGGGAACACTTCAGCAGTCAAGGGCATTCAACCTCAGATCTTTGGGTAAGCGATCTACAGGGCGACCTTCAGGATGCGCGACAACGCAGAATCGCCGATCAAAAACTGGTAACCAAGTTCCGCACGCATGAGTATGGCCTCAACCGGGACCTTGGATTCATGTCTCATTACATTCACCCCCCACCATCTGGCCTGGGCTTGCGAAATCCTACCAACTGTCCTGGCTTGATACAATTCACAGCTCTTTAACCTGTGATTATCCCTCTCTCCAGTTGCACTGCCTGGACCTGTAAAGACTTAATTATCTGCAAAGACTTGCATTCAAAGTATCATCTTGCATCATTGATTTTGTCTATTTATGTGTTTGTGGAACCCACCTCTTCATTCGCCTGATGAAGGAGCTGTGCTCCGAAACCTAGTGACTCCAAACAAACCTGTTGGACTTTAACCTGGTGTTGTAAGACTTCTTACTCGACAACCTGGACATAAAACTAATGTGGAAGATGAAAGGGGAATCATTTCAGTGGTTTAGTCTGAGGCAGGAATGTTAGCCAACATACTGAGAAATCTCCCTGTTCTTTTCTGAATAATGCTTTAGAACTATGCTATAGATTAACACTTTGGGATACTTAACTGTGCGAAAGGTGCTCTCTCAATACAGGGATTCATTGTGATTCTTAATAATCACTTAAATAGGCAGGTACAGCCTTTGGTTTACTTCTCAACTACAAGTCAGGATCCCTGACAATACTCCACTCCCTCAGCATTAGCAAAGTGCTTAGGAGTTTGAGCAAGCCTTAAACTTATAACCTTCTGATCGCGAGGTATGTGTGCCATAGAAACATATTGTTAACACCGTTAACAATTAAATACAGCACTTGGGAAGGAACAGACGTGGTCACAAAGGCCAAAGTCGTTATCTACGTTCCATATGAAGAGAGGAAAACCTGAATCATATTCACAAGTTGCCTCAAACCATGACTGGTGTTGAAAGTATAAACTGAACCTTATGCTATTTCAAAGGAAGTTGGGAGGAGCTACCTTTTGACACTATTGTCTGTCAAGATGATGGGCCTGTAGTCCATGTCAGTAATGTTGTGCTTACTGCTTGGGTAGATTCCAGAGAACCTCCCAGGGGATCATCACCATCATTCTATTGAAGTGTAAAGCACATATTGGCTTCTTAATCACCTGATCTCAGTCCACACTATTTCTTCCTCAGGGGTTATCTGAAGTATCTGGCACATATGTGTTGACATCCAAAGTGCCCTGGAGGAACTTAATGTCAGTATCAAACTTGAAATCTGTAGAATCCCCAGACATGAAATTTTAAGAGCTGTAGGCAGCTGTTGAAACGTGGTAAGGACAGATCAAACATTCTAAGCAGCTGGCAACACCTAAGTGAACTTTGTTGGTTTCCTCTCAGTTTACATATTTAAACACAAAACTTGCTTTATTTATTTTCAAATGAAGTTTTCACAGTTTAAATGTAAAATATAATATAATTCACTTTTAAAAAGCGTTTTACCGTATTTATTTGGTTACTGCATTATGAAGGGCTATTGTCATAAAAATACATTTTACTTGGATATCATAAATGTGTTAGAATTAGATTTATACCAACTAATGGCAACATTGTCACTTAAGCTCTTCAATGCTATTTAAAGTTGCTGGCAATGGCTATCTGAAGGAAAAAGGATCACACTTGGTCACTTTCACACATCTTGTGCACTTTAATTGATAGCAACCGTGACATAAACAACAACAAAAGCAACTGACATTGATAAAGTGTCTTTAAGGTAATAAAATGGGCCAAGGTGCTTCACAGCAGCATTACAAAACAAAATATGTCACAGAGCCTCTCATAAGGAAAATTAAGGTAGATGAAGCTTTGATGAGTAAGGGCCTCACGGTAGCATGGTGGTTAGCATCAATGCTTCACAGCTCCAGGGTCCCAGGTTCGATTCCCGGCTGGGTCACTGTCTGTGTGGAGTCTGCACGTCCTCCCCGTGTGTGCGTGGGTTTCCTCCGGGTGCTCCGGTTTCCTCCCACAGTCCAAAGATGTGCAGGTTAGGTGGATTGGCCATGCTAAATTGCCCGTAGTGTAATGGTTAATGGGGGGATTGTTAGGTTACGTGGGTTTGGGTAGGGTGATCATTGCTCGGCACAACATCGAGGGCTGAAGGGCCTGTTCTGTGCTGTACTGTTCTATCTATCTATCTATGACAAAAATCTTGGTCAAAGGGGGAGGATTTAAGGAGGAGGGAGAAATACTGAGCCAGGAAGGATTCGGGAGGGAATTCCACACTGAAGGCATACTTGAAGCGAGTAAAATCGGGGATGAGATGTGATATGGTACGAATTAAGTAATGGCATGATGGGAAAACTGGTCAATGGGAAGACAGGTCAACATGTTTGATACAATGTAAGAAAAGCTGCCCTAACCATTTCAGACTGTAAGACTGATAAGGCCAACTCTGCATAACTTGAAGTCTGAATAAGATCAGAGAAGGTCAATCCATTCCAAAATACCGGACCTCGGCAACTCCTGATAAAACTAACTCGTCATAACCCAGGGCCATAGGAATACAACAAGATAAGTTCAGGAAGAAATAAGTCTCCTCCGATCTTTCAATGTTCCCTCCAAGGACAAGAGAATGGTATGAGTGATGCGACAAAAAAGGTCTGTTTTATGACATTGCTTCCGTTTCTATTTCCAATCGAATTCCTGACTAAACTGTTGTCACGCAATCTTGATAATGATAATGTATAAATATTGAGCTGATTCTCTGTGTAAGCGTGAACTTGAGACGGAATCAGCAGTTTTGCTGACTGCTCCCTGACTTCAAGTTTCAGCCATTACTGCATGCAGTCTCTTCGTAAATAAAGCCTTGTTATTTTGTCTTAACGAGCGTGTTGAATCTTTCTACTACAGAAGCGGGAAAATATTGACTTTGACAGAGGGGCCAGAGTGGGATGAGCACGGGTATCTCACAGGGTTGTGGGCTGGAGGAGATTACAAAGATAGGGAGGAGTGAAGTCATGAAGCGATGTGATGAGAATAGGCAGTTTGTAATCAAGGCATTTCTCAAATGGGAGTGGGTACAGGGTGGATGGGACACAGTGTGCATGAGCAGAGTGAGTGGAGCTGGGAAATGTCCTCTTTCTGGTAAGTTCTGTAGTCTAGTTAAAGGTACATTAAGGAGCCGACCCAGCTAGCTGAGTGGCAGTTAACAGTCAATCACCTAAAGCCTGATTAGGGCCTCAATAGGTGGGATTACTTTTGAAGTTTAACTGACGTGTGAGTCATCTCAGCTCACTTCGGCTCTATTTAAGAAAGGTGCTTGGAAACGCAGCCACAGTGTGTTCGAGCCACCAGAGTGAGACACAGCCAGAGTGAGTGTGGGCATCGGGAATTCGGTGCATAGAGGAAAGAGGTGGTTTTTGCTTTTCCTCCTTGCTTTCTAACTTTTAAATCTTCAGAGAGCAGTCTTACCCTGCTGCAGAAGTACAGGGCAAAATGGAAAGAGCTGACTGATTAATGGGTAAGGTCATTACAAATGATGTTTATCATTTGTAGTTTAAGAGGTTTTTTGAGGTTAATAGTTTGTAAGGGTTATTTGCATAAGTAACGAGGACCAGGAGACTAGGGACCTAGAGAATTGGATATAATTTGATAGAAAGCATCTTCAAAAGGTTTAATTTAAAGGGATAAGTCATGGCAGGAGAGCTCAAGGCCGTGGTTTGCTCCTCATGTTCCATGTGGGAAGCCAGGAACATGTCCAGTGCCCAGGGTCAGCATGTGTGTAGGAAATGACTCCAGCTGCAGCTCCTGGGAGCCTGAGTTTCAGAGCTGGAGCAGCTCCCGGGGACACTGTGGAACATCCGTGAGGCAGAGAGTATCGAGGATAGCACAAATAAAAAGTAGGGCACACTGCAGGCTCCTACTCCACAGTCAGGAAGGGTGACAACCAGGCAGAGCAAAAGGGCTTGGCAGACAATACAGGAATCTCCTGTGGCAATTCGCCAACAAAACAGATAGACCGCTTTGGATACTGTTGAGGGGAATGACCTCTCAGGGGAAAGCAGCAATAGCAAATCTGTTATACCATGGTAGGTTCTGCCATAGGGAGGGCTAAAAAGTATAGGAATGCTATAGTTACAGGGTATTCAACTGTAAGGGGAATAGATAGGTGTTTCTGTGGCTGCAAACAAGACTCCGGAATGATACGAAAGGGAAAATGCTGGAAAATCTCAGCAAGTCTGGCAGCATCTGTAGGGAGAGAAAAGAGCTAACGTTTCGAGTCTGATGACGCTTTGTCAAAGCTTTCTCCAGAATGATATGTTGCCCGTCTGGTGCTAAGGTCAAGGATGTCCTGGAGCAGTTACAGGACATTCTGTAATGGGAAGGTGAACAGCCAATTGGTTGTGGTACAAATGACATAGGTTAAAAAAAGGGGTGAGGTCCTAACGGTAGAATACTGGGATTTAGGAAGAAAGTTGAGAAGTCGGACCTCAAAGGTAGTGATCTCAGGATGACTACCAGTGTCACGTGCTAGTCAGAGTAGAAATGGCAGGATATATCAGATAAATACGTGGCTGACGAGATGGTGTGAGGGGGAGGGTTTCATATTCCTGAGGCATTGGGAATAATCCTGGGAGAGGTGGTATCAGTGCAAACTGGATGGGTGCAGGCTCAGGACTGATGTCCTAGGGGGAGTATTTGTTAGAGTGGCTGGGAAGGGTTTAAATTGAAGTGGCAGGTGGTGGGAATCTACGCAAGGAGTCGGAGGAGGGTGAATCAAGCATAAAGACAAAAGACAGAAAGGGGAGTAACATAAGTGATAGACAGAGAAACCAAGGGCCAGATTCAAACAGGGTCACAGTGAAAACTAGTGGGAATGGGACAAGTAATGTTAAAAAGACAGGCCTGAGGCTTTGTGCCTTAATGTGCGGAGCATTCGCAATAAAGTGGATGAATTAATCAGGCAAATAGATGTAAACGGGTATAATATAGTTTGAATTATGGAGAAAGGGCTGCAGGGTGACCAGGAATGGGCACTAAAAACCCAGGGGTATTCAGTATTTAGGAAGGACAGACAAAAAGAAAAAGGTGGTGGTATTTCATTACTGGTTAAAGAGGAAATTACATTGTAGATCGTAGAATTTACAGTGCAGAAGGAGGCCATTCGGTCCATTGAGTCTGCACCGGCTCTTGGAAAGAACACCCCACCCAAGCCCACATCTCCACCCTATCTCCGTAACAACAAAATGGCTGGCCAACTAAATATATGCATTGGTTCTGTCTTCAAAAAGAAGGGCACAAAATAAATACCAGGAATATTGGGGAACACAGGGTCTTGAGTGAGGAAAGAACTGACAGCCCGAGAAATAGTGAATGTATTGGTGGTCATGATCCAAGATTCTGTAGACTCTGGAACAGTTACAACAGATTGGAGGTAGCTAATATAACTCCATTACTTAAAAAGGGAGGTAGAGAGAAAACAGGGAATTATAAACCAGTAAGCCTGGCTTCGGTGGTGGGGAAAATTCTAGAAACCATAATCAAAGATTTTCTAGCAGAGCACTTGGAAAACAGTAGCAGGATCAGAAACAATCAGCATGGATTTATGAAAGGGAAATCACACTTGACAAATATACTAGAATTCTTCGAGGATGTAACTAGTAGAGTCGATGAGGGGGAACCACAGTGGATGTGGTTTATTTGGAATTACAGAAGACCTTCAACAAAGTCCCACACAAGAGATTAGCGTGTAAAAATTAAAGCGTATGAGAGTCGGGGTAGTGTCTTGAGATGGATAGAAAACCTGCTGGCAGACAGGAAACAAAGAATAAACGGATCTTTTTCCAAATGGCAGACAGTGGCTAGTGGGAAACCATGGGGATTGGTGCTAGAACCCCAGCTATTCACAATGTATATTAATGATTTAGATGAAGGAACTAATTGTAATATCTCCAAATTTACAGATGACACAAAGTTGGGTGGGAGGGTGAGCTGTGAGGAGGATGCAGAGATCCTTCAGTGTGATTTGGACAACTTGAAAGAATGGGCAACTGAATGGAGATTAAATAAATTTTGGATAATGTGAGGTGATCCACTTTCGTAGCAAAAACAGGAAGACAGCTTATTATCTGAACGGTCATGAATTAGGAGAGGGGAATGTGCAACAAGATCTGGGTGGTCCTCGTGCACTAGTTGCTGAAGATGAGCATCCAGGTGCAGCAGGCAGGAAAGAAGGCAAATGGTATATTGGCCTTCATAGCAAGAGGATTCGAGTACAGGAGAGGTATGTCTTGCTGCAATTATATAGGGTCTTGGTGAGGCCACACCTGGGATATTGTGTGCAGTTTTGATCTCCTTATCTGAGGAAGGATGTTCTTGCTCCAGAGGGGTTGCGGAGGAGCATTATCAGACTGATTCCTGGGATGGCTGGACTGACGTATGAGGAGAGATTGTGCCAATTAAGATTGTATCTGCCGGAGTTCAGAAGAAATCTCATTGAAACCTATAAAATCCGGACAGAACAAGACAAGGTAGATGTAGGAAGGAAGTTCCCGATGGCAAGGGTGTCCAAAACCAGGGATCACAGTCTGAGCACATGAGGGAGACCATTTAGGACAGAGATGAGGAGACATTTCTTAACCCAGAGAGTAGTCGGCCTGTGGAATCTGTTACCACAGGAAGTAGTTGAGGCCAAAACATGTTTGCAAGAAGCAGTTAGATATCGTACTTGGTTCGATGTTGCGAGTTAGTCCAGCCCAGAGATACAAAGGCATGAATGAGGGTTACTGCAGTAGAGGAGCTCAGGCAGGGGTGACGTCTGGCAATGTCACAGCTAACTTAATCTAGAACTTGACTTTTTAAATCTATTTAAATCTTTTTATATCTGCAGCACCAGTAAATGCATACAGCGCACACACTTGTCATTTGCACAATCTTCCCCAAGGGATTATCAACTCACTTGTTCAACTTTATAATTATTGAACACCATAAACACAGAGGGTTGGAGTCAAGCTGTTTAATTATGTGTCTTTTTAAACCTCACTACAAACTAAAATAAAGTAAGCAATGTTTTGATGAAAGATGCACATTTTGCCCAGTCAGCCACTTGATGGCAATCTTGCTAAAAAAAAAAGCTTTATTATGTTCTGAAGACTTTAGCTGCTGTTTTTCGCTTCAGGCATTTAAGGATACTGCTTCCAGGGTTGCTGCACAACATGGGCATTAGGCCTCTTGTACACAAATAAAGAAACAATTGCATTTATATAGCATTTTTCTAGATCGCAGCACGGTTCAAAGCGTATATTGGTCAATTAAGTATTTTGTAAGGGTGGTCACTATGGTAATATGGGAAAAGTGGCGGCCAGTAGGCACACAGTCAGCCCCTACAAACAGCAATGTGGTAAGGACTAGATAATCTGCTTTAGTGAAGTTACGGAGGGATAAATATTGGCCAGGGCACCAGGGTATTACTCCCCAGCTCTTCCTCAAAATGGTGCCATGGAATCTTTTACGTCAACTGGACCAAGCAGGTGGGGCCTCAGTTTAACAGCTCATCTGAAAGGTGGCATCAATGACAGTGCAGCACTCTCTCAGCCTGGATTTGGATATTCAAGTCCTGGAGTGAGACTTGAACCCACACCCTTTTGCCTCGAGAAGCAAGAATGCCAACAACTGAGCATCGGCTGATGCTATGCAGGGCGTACACCCATCACTTAGTGCGAGTTCTCCCAGGCATGATCGAAATTAAGAATTCAGTGACAGGATTCCTATTTTAAGAAGTTTCCATTTTGAAGTTACTCACCAGTGTGGAGCCCAGTGTGTTTTCATTAACTTTCGTTTTCAGTATAACACTTTAAGTCTCCTGCGTGATTCATTAGAATGAGACTCTTGTTGAAATCCTGAGGATATTTGACTTGTTAATTTTTTTACCCCTGTGTTTGCCTGTTTACCTGCAAAACGGATGGAACACTTCTGCTCAAAGGCCTAGCGCTGGGGTTTTACAGCTTAATTGGGACTAAACAAAGCTGAGACCAGGAGAAAATAGCCCCAGAAATGTCCAGTCTCTATTAAGGAGGCAACTAACCACATTGTGGAGTAATTGATGGTCCAGCCCGGTAATGTTTTGAAATTTTCATGGAGGCAAACAGACTTTTGCATCTATCGGGTTTTAGACCAGCTGTCTGGAGGCATGAACTAACGATTGACAATGGGAAGAATTTAAAAGTTCAGGAAAATGGTCTTGCCTCCTTTGTAGTTCATCATTAAATACTGTGGAGTGGAGATGCCGGCTTTGGACTGGGGTGAACACAGTAAGAAATCTTACAACACCAGGTTAAAGTCCAACATGTTTGTTTCAAACACTAGCTTTCGGAGCACTGCTCCTTCCTCAGGTAAATGTCCGTGTCTATATGCGCGATCTTCCTGGTGATCCTCTCCACTTTGAGCCGGCAGTTTGCGGTGTCGATGGCAGCCATGATGTGGAGATGCCAGCGTTGGACTGGGGTGAGCACAGTAAGAAGTCTTACAACACCAGGTTAAAGTCCAACAGGTTTGTTTCAAACACTGGCTTTCGGAGGTGAACCTGAGGAAGGAGCAGTGCTCCGAAAGCTAGTGTTTGAAACAAACATGTTGGACTTTAACCTGGTGTTGTAAGATTAAATACTGTAGTATGCGTTGTATCAGCAAGGTTAGTTATGACAGCACTGTGAATGGAATATGTAACCACCCTTTAAACAATGTTTTTTGCCAGATTGTTGCTTCTGCCAACTGGCTAGCTATCAAGTAGAAGATCAACATTACAAAAGTGGAAAAGTCTTCAGGTAAGTTTTTAAAACTCCATCTAATGTATAAAAGATTACAGTATCTTCCACACTATTGAAAGGACAGCCTAATACAATAAGTACAAATGTTTTATATTTTCCCATTGTTTTTATGTATTTGGCCTAGATATCTGTTGAGCTAGCAGTTCTAAAGTCTGTTTGCTTACCCTGAGAATTTTATGCATTCTTGGTTGCAATCCAACTGTCTAATTATTTTTCAAGTGCTTGCCATTGTTTATACAGCGTGATTGAAGAGTTTACTTTGGGAGTTTAATAGGCTATTCAACAGCTTCCAATTGTTATAATCGGGCTTGTGAGTTCTCTTCATGAAGTAGATAATGGGGTTGAAGGTGAGAGGGTGAATGGCTGAAGATTTTAGGGAGTGATGGGAAAGGGGTGAGACGGTGAGGGCGAGGTGATGAGGATGAGGGATCTGAAGAGGTGACGGTGAGAGTAGAGCAGGTTTAAAGCGGTCAGTAGGATCGCCCGTATATAGATGAGCTGATGATAGTATCGTAAGAACTGGGTTGAGGCTATTTTGGGAACAAGTGCAGGAGATGCAATATCTACCCTTTTATATTCTCCCACCTCACTGTCCAAGGTCCCAAACAATGATTTACATGTGTGCTTCTTTCAACTTAATGTACTGTATTCGCTGCTCATAATGCAGTCTGTTCTACACTGGCATGACTAAACAAAGATCAGGTGAATGTGCAATGAGAAAGGATTAGTTGCCAATCTAGTTGTGAGAGAACCCTTGGGGATGAGTGACCATAATATGATAGAATTCGGGTTTGATTCCCGGCTGGGATCACTGTCTGTGCAGAGTCTGCACGTTCGCCGTGTGCCTGTGTGGATTTCCTCCAGGTGCTCCGGTTTCCTCCCACGAGTCCCAAAAGACGCGCTGGTTAGGTGAATTGGACATTCTGAATTCTCCCTCCATGTACCCGAACAGGCGCCGGAATGTGGCGACTGGGGGATATTCACAGTAACTTCATTGCAGTGTTAATGTAAGCCTACTTGTGACACTAATAAAGATTATTATGATGATAATGAGGTATTGATTCAGAGACAAGGGTGTTGAATCTTAATAAAGGTAACTATGATGGTACGAAGCATGAGTTGGCTATGACAGACTGGGAAACATGACTGAAAGGAATGGCAGGCATTCAAGGAATGAATCGGTGAACTCCAAAAGTTCTTTATTCCTATTTGGCGGACGAGTAGAAAGGGAACTGTGGCCAAACCACGGCTTACAAGGGAAATTAGAGATAGTATTAGATTCAAAGAAGAAGCATATAAATTAGCAAGGAAAAGCAACAGACCTGGGGATTAGGAACAGTTTGAAATTCAGCAAAGGCGTACCAAGGGGAAAATACAATATGAAAGTAAGCTAATGGGGAACATAAATCTGACTTTAAAAGTTTTTATAGGTATGTAAAGAGAAAAAAACCCAAAATAGGCCCCCTTACAGTCAGAAACAAAGGAATTCAGAACACGGAACAAAGAAAGGGCTAAGAAACTAAGGGCGAAATTCTCCGACCCCCACGACGGGTGGGAGAATAGCGGGAGGGCCTTCCCGACATTTTTGCCGCCCTCCCGCTATTCTCCCCCCCCCCCCCCCCCCGCCGAAGTCCCGACCCGAATCGCTGCCACCGTTTTTTTTACGGCCGGCAGCGATTCTCAGCTGTTAGATGGGCCGAAGTCCCAGCCCTTTCCGCCGTTTTTACGAATGGCAAACACACCTGGTCTTGCCGTTCGTAAACACGGCGTCACAAACTCGCTTTTTATAACCATGGCACCGATTGGCACGGCAGTACCACGGCCGTGCCAAGGGTGCCATGGGCCTGCGATCGGTGGGCACCGATCGCGGGCAGCGGGCCCGATGCCCGCGCACTACTTGTCCTTCCGCCGCCCCGCAGTATCCATTCGCGGGGCGGCTGAGGGGCAACCCGGCCCGCGCATGCGCGGGTTTCGCGCAAAAACGCGATGACGTCACCCGCGCATGCGCGGGTTGGAGTCTTCCAAACTGCGCATGCGCGGCTGACGTCATATGACGCGTCAGCCGGCGCTAACTCCGGCAAGCGGGCTTAACGATTTTCGTTAAGCCCGTCTTGCCGGAGCCTACGGCGTCGGGCTGCTAGCCCCGACCGGGGACCAGAATCGGTCCCCGGTCGGGAAGGGGCGCGCTGCCGTAAAACCCGCCCGGGTTTTACGGCAGCTTTACGATTTCTTCCGTTTTGGGAGAATCTCGCCCTAAATTCATACTTTGCTTCTGTCTTCATAAAGGAAGACATGAATAATGTACCGGAAGTTCTGAGTAATACAAGTTTTAATGAGGAGCTGAAGAAAATTAATATTAGTAGAGAAATAGTTTGGGGGAAATTAATGGGATTGAAGGTGGATGAATCTCCAGGGCCTGATAATCTCCATCCCGGAATACTTAAGGAAGTGGCCCTAGAAATAGTAGATCCATTGGTGGTCATTCTCCAAAGTTCTTTGGACTCTGGAATGGTTCCTACAGATTGGAGGGTAGCTAATATAATCCCGTTATTCAAAAAGGGAGGGAGAGAGGAAACAGGGAACTATCGACCAGTCAGCCTAATGTCGGTAGTAGTGAAGTTGCTAGAGTCAATTTTTAAGGATTTCATAGCACAGCAATGATATAATCAGACAAAGTCAGCATGGATTTACAACAGGGAAATCAATGCTTGACAAATCTACTAGGATTCTTTTAAGTTGTAATTCGTAGACTTGACCCGGGAGAACGGGTGGATGTGGTTTATTTAGGCTTTCAGAAGGCTTCCGACAAGGTCTCACATAGCAGATTACTATATAAAGTTAAAGCGCATGGGATTGCGGGTAGTGTCTTGAGATGGAGAGAAAGCTGGTTAGCAGACAGGAAGCAAAAAGTTGGAATAAATGGGTCTTTTTCCGAATGGCAGGCAGTGACTAGTGGGGTGCCACAGGGATCTGTGCTCGGACACCAACGTTATATATTAATGATTTAGACTTGGGAACTAAATGAGACCTTGGTGTCCTTGTAGAGCAGGCAGTAAGAAGGCAAATGGTATGTTGCCACTCATAGCGAGAGGATTTGACTATAGGAATAGGGATGTTTTACTACAATTGTAGAAGGCATCAGTGAGGCCACAGCTTTGACAGTCATCGGACTCGAAATGTTAGCTCTTTTCTCTCCCTGCAGATGCTGCCAGACCTGCTGAGATTTTCCAGCATTTTTTGTTTCGCTGGAATATTGTGTCAGTTTTGGTGTCCGTATCCGAGGAAGGATGTTCTTGCGATGGAGGGAGTGCAGTGAAGGTTTACCAGGCTGATTCCTGGGATGGCCAGATTGTCATATGAGGAAAGACTAAGTCGGCTAGGATTATATTCATTGGAGTTTCGAAGAATGTGGGGGGGATCTCATAGAAACTTATAAAATTCCAACGGGATTAGACAGGGTAGATTCAGAAAGAATATTCCCGGAGGCAGGGGAGTCCAGAAATAGGGGTTATAGTTTGAGGATAAGGGGTAAACCTTTTAGGACTGAAGCAAAGAGAAATTTCTTCACCCAGAAAGTGGTGAATCTGTGGAATTCACTCCCACAGAAAGTAGTTGATGCCAAAACTTTGTGTAATTTCAAGAAGGAATTAGATATCGCTCTTGGGGCTAAAGGGATCCAGGGATATGGGGGGAAGGCGGGATCAGGTTATTGAATTTCATGAGCAGCCATGATCATAATGAATGGCAGAGCAGGCTCGAAGGGCCGAATGGACTCCTCCTGTTTCTATTGTCTACGTATGTTTCTATATGTTTCCGGAAAACCTCCATTTGGTCCACAAGCACTACCCGAGTATTTTAGTTCTCCACTTTGCCCTCACAGTGACTTTGTTGCGCCGTCAAGCTCCGTTGGAACGCTGTTGAAGGCTCACGAAAGCTTGAGGAGCCGCACCTCGTCTTTTAATTAAGCACTTTACAACTTTCCAGACATAACATTGAGTTCAGCAATTCCAGTCCAAATTCTCGGCCCCTATTTTGTTTTCTTTTTCTTTACAGGTTTTGGTTTTGGTTTCATTTTCCCCTTGTTTTTGCTTCAGGACGGTCATCATTCTGTCATTCACACCCTCTCTAAACAAATCTTTTTTTCCTTTATTTGCTCCATTACCTCTTCCTTTGTCCTTGCACTATTTTGTTATTTAATCTTTCTTGTCTTCCAGACTATCACAAACCTTCCCATTGTTTTACTTACTTTGCTCTCCGCCCCCCCCCCCCACCCCCCGCACCCCCCGCGCCCCCCCCCCCCCCCCCCCCCCCCCCCCCACCCTTCACTTGCTTAAGGTATATTACATTGTGAACTTTTCCCAGTCCTGGTGGAAGGTCATTGACCTGAACCATAAAGCTGCAGATTACAGGTGGGATGTGGGGATGGGGGAGTTGGGGGTTAGTGGGGTTGGGGGGGGGGGGGGGTATGGCTCTCCCCCCTCTCCTCCCCAGAAGTAAAGTCAGGGGAAACCAGATCGCCACGCGCCCGCCCGCCTTGCATCCATATTGTGCTGTGGGTGGGCTAATTTTCCTGACAATGGGGCTTCAACCCCTCAATGGGGAGGAAGTCCTGCATCACCAAGAGTGTATTAATGGCGGCTGCTGAGGCAGCAACCAGTCTCAAGTAGGCCCAGTGCATCCTGAAGCAAGGTAATTCCGGGGTATTGGGCAGTGTCTGTTTGACCAGTTTAGGGAGGGGTCCAAGGGGGTTGGGTGCTGGTTTTGGCAAGCAAGCAAGTAGATGTAGACATGGGGGTACTGCCACCCCCTCCAGCCGATGTCCATGGGTACCCCCAAAAACCTCCCACCCTTTTAAAGCGTCTTTTGAAAAATAACCTAACCATGCTAAATTGCCCCTTAGTGTCCAAGGACGTTTAGGTTAGGTTGGGTTACGGGGTTACAGGGGTATAGCGGGGGAGTCGGCCTGTGTCAGGGGGCTCTTTCAGATTAACGGTGCAGACTGAATAGGCCAAATGGCCTCCGTCTGCACTATAGGAATTCTATGGTTCTAATTGACCCTTGATTATTTATTTAAATATGGTGGGCAGGCTGCTGATTTCAGCGCCCGCCCACCTACTGTGTTCCGTGTTGTCAGGGTGAACTCAGGTGTGGGCGGGAAGATGGTGAGGTGGGCACATCCCTATTTTACGTACCCAAGCCCCCATCCACCAAACACACGTCTGATGGGAGCATATAAAATCCAGCCCATTAACTCAGTTACTTCACAGTGTGCAGTTTTGCTCCTCTTAAATGCTTTGGCGGTGATTCATAGATTTCATAGAAGTTACAGTACAGAAGGAGGCCATTCGGCCCATCGAGTCTGCACTGGCTCCTGGAAAGAGCTCCCTACCCAAGGTTAACACCTCCACCCTATCCCCATAACCCAGTAACCCCACCCAACACTAAGGGCAATTTTGGACACTAAGGGCAATTTAGCATGGCCAATCCACCTAACCTGCACATCTTTGGACTGTGGGAGGAAACCGGAGCACCCGGAGGAAACCCACACACACACGGGGAGGATGTACAGACTCCACACAGACAGTGACCCAGCGGGCATCGAACCTGGAACCCTGGAGCTGTGAAGCGATTGTGCTATCCACAATGCTACCGTGCTGCCCTCACAGGCACTTTACCAGATTGATGCCTGAAATGAACCAGTTGTCTTCTGAGGATAGGCTGGATAGGTTGGTCTTGTCTCCATTGGAGTTTCGCAGAGTGAGCGGTTACTTGATTGAAGTATTTAAGATCCTGAATGATCTTAAGATTGTGGATGTGGAAAGGATGTTTCCTGTTGTGGCTGAGTCCAGAACCAGGGGGCGCTGTTTTAAAATTAGGGGTCACCCTTTTAGGACAGAGATGAGGGAATTTTATCTTTCAGGTGGTTGTGCGGCTTTGGAACTCTCTGCCTGACCCTCTGGAGGCTGGGTCACTGAATATTTTCAAGGGGGAGGTAGGTACATTCCTGTCAGAAAAGAGAATCAAATGTTGAGGGCAGCATGGTAGCATGGTAGCACAATCGCTTCACAGCTCCAGGGTCCCAGGTTCGATTCCCGGCTTGGGTCACTGTCTGTGCGGAGTCTGCACATCCTCCCCGTGTCTGCGTGGGTTCCCTCCGGGTGCTCCAGTTTCCTCCCACAGTCCAAAGATGTGCAGGTTAGGTGGATTGGCTATGCTAAATTGCCCATAGCATCCTAAATTGCCTTTGGTGTTGGGTGGGGTTACTGGGTTATGGGGATAGGGTGGAGGTGTGGGCTGTAAATGTTATGATTCTATGGTTAGATAGGGGTAGATGGGAATGCGGAACTCAACACAAACAGATCAGCCATGATCTTATGAAATGGCAGCGCAGACCTGAGGGGCTGAATGGCCTTCGTTTCCTCCTATTTCATATGTTTGTATGTTAATAGAAACTGCTCAACCCACTGAATATTTCCAGCATTTTCTGTTTTTATTGTCTGACTACTTTCTGTAATATTAATTTAATAAACGGCAAGATTCTACTGGAAATCAGCAAAGACCGTTGGTGGGGTTGGTTACAGGGGGTGTGGGGGGCGGGGTGGGGGGCGGGGGTGGGGGATTCATTGAACTCACCAATAGCTATGGTGGCTTTCACCACTAAATAGTGTAGCACTTCGAAAAAAAACGTGGTTGCCAAGACAGATACAGATTATAGAATTGACAGTGCAGAAGGAGGCCATTCGACCCATCGAGTCTGCACCGGCCCTTGGAAAGAGCACCCTACTGAAGCCCACGCCTCCACCCGATCCCCATAACCCAGTAACCCCACTAAGGGGCAATTTAGCAAGGTTAATCCACCTAATTTGAACATCTTTGGACTATGGGAGGAAACCGGAGCACCCAGAGGAAACCCACGCAGACACAGGGAGAAAGTCCAAATTCCACACAGTCACACGAGGCTGGAATTGAACCCGGGATCCTGGAGCTGTGAGGCAGCAGTGCTACCCACTGTGCCACCATGCCACCATATGTAGCATGGCAGCCTCTGATTCACCCACCAGAACCTTAGAATGCAAGGATAGGGGTGCCATTTCTAAAGGCCACCTCTGCGTACAGCAAAAAAAAAGGTAACGCTGGAACCCTCCGCCCAGGCACCCCCCTGGCTGTGCTTGCGCACTGTCCCCCAGCACTTCATTGGCACCGCCTGATCACTACCCAGGGGTGCCCAGGCAGTCCCAGGCGGTGTGCAGTTTACATATTCAATGGTAATCTTAGGGCATCTTTATCAACGTTAATATCCTGAGGGTTACTGTTGACCAGTAACTGAACTGGACTAGCCATATAAATACTGTGGCTACCAGGGCAGGTCAACGGCTAGGAATCCCACAGCAAGTAACTCACGTCCTGATTCCTCAAAGCTTCTCCAAAATTTATAAGCCACAATTCAGGCGTGTAATGGAATACTCCCCACTTGCCTGGATGAGTGCAGCTCCAATAACACTCAAGAAGCTCGACACCATCCAGGACAAAGCAGCCCACTTGATTGCTCCCCCTTCCACAAACATTCAAACCTTCCACCGCCACCGAACAGTGGCAGCCAAGTGTACCATCTACAAGATGCACAGCAGTAACTCTCTAAGGCTCCTTAGGCAGCACATTCCAAACTACGACCATCTAGATAGGCAAGGGCAGAAGATACGTGGGAACACTACCATCTGGAAGTTCCCCTCAAACCACTCACCATCGTGAATTGGAAATATATCGCCGTTCCTTCACTGTCACTGAGTTAAAATCATGGAATTTCCTTCCTAACAGCACTGTGGGTGTACCTACACCACATGGACTGCAGCGGCAAGAAGGCAGCACACCACCACCTTCCAAAGGGCAATTAGGGATGGGCAATAAATGCTCGCTTAGCCAATGACGCCCACATCCTTCGAATGAATCTAAAAAACCGTATTTAAAACTGAATTTTGAAGTCTAAAATGAGTCACATTTCTTTTCTGTTCTTTCTCTCTCTCTTCCAGCATTATTAAAGATTTATTAAAAATTAATTGCAAACTTGAAGTATATTCATGCGAATCCCTACCATCTTCCTATAGACGGTTGCAACCATACTTTGTATTTGGAATGATACTGTTGCCTATTAGTTGTTCATTTGTTATTTTTATGCTCCCAAAGCATTTGTAATGTAAACAGTAAGGTTTGGAAATTTTGATATTTCTGCTCAGTTATTTACATAATCAAGAGTAATTATCCTTTCTAAGCATGTAATTTGCCTTTGGTTTAAGAGGAAGTTTTCATTTAAGCTTTGGCAACACAAATCAAGCTTCCTTCAGGAAACTGAAGGTGAAATGTTAATTAATCACTCCCAAATGTCCGTTAAAAGAAATGTAATATTTAATACTCTGGGGTAGTGTATATTACCTTTAAAAGCAGTTGCCTTATTCCAGTCTTCTAAGTGGGAGATGGGTTCAGGTGTTGGGTTTCTGACTCATTGGTGACTAATTTGCAGATCGCCCACAACAACTGGGCTCGACAGTATAGATTGTGTATTTGTACAGCAGAAGAGACCAGAGTTTAATCTGTTCCCACAAATTGACTTTGAAAAAGAGCTAAGATAATTTATTACAGCTATCACTTGAATCTGAGTTGAGAGCAGTTACCCTGCTTTGTGTGCACTGATGTAGAGAGGCAGGGAATGCATTTCCCTTACTTTTACAATTCCTGGAATGGGAATCATTTTACAAAATATCTAATCATTCTTGCGTTTGCAAACTCGTTGATCAAGACGTTAATTTCCAATGAGCAGCCTGCCACGTTTTAAAATGCCACCACATTCTTTTGGCTCTGAAGAGGAATTACTTGTCTTCCAACCCATTCTCCTGGGTTCCTTCCTGAAGAACCTGGTTGATGCAGTGAGGACCAGGAGAGAAGTCCTCTTTCTTTTTTTTAAAATTTAGATTACCCAATTATTTTTTCCCAATTAAGGGGCAATTTAGCGTGGCCAATCCACCTACTCTGCACATTTTTGGGTTGTGGGGGCGAAACCCACACAGACACGGGGAGAATGTGCAAACTCCACACAGACAGTGACCCAGAGCCGGGATCGAACCTGGGATCTCAGCGCCGTGAGGCGGTTGTGCTAACCACGAGGCCACCGTGCTGCCCTTGAAGTCCTCTTTCTCGAGGGCAGGACGAACACGCCATGAATCCTCAAACAGGTGTAGCTGGCGCTAGCTGAGGCCGTGGCAGCCAGAATGTGGCGAGAAGGTACAAGGATACTGTAACAAGACTGGATTTGTGAAGTGAGTGTAACACTATTCTCCACTGGCAGCCACTTTGCCCTACTGTTCTCCTGCACAGCACTCCTCTGAGAACACCCCTTACAGTGACAACACATTCCCTCTTCTCCAGTTGCCTCCCCAAGGCTCCATCTCAGCTGACACCATTCATATGTTCTCATATCATCCTCAACACATTCATAACTCTCTGCCTTCTCACAATGCAGGAGATGAGAGTGGAAAACTCCAGGGAGAAGCAGAGAATTGGGGATGGGCCTGCAGACATAGCCACTCTTAAAGCTATGAAGAAGAGCGCCCTGGAGATTGGCAGGGTGGCACACATATTGGCCGTCTGTCATGGAGAGAAGGGGGTGGCCCAGAGACTTGGTGACAGTTGAACTACCAATTGGCATTTAACAGTCGTTCTTCCATTTCATGAAACTGTACCAATCATAAAACAATAATGTGAGTTTTAAATCTGAAGACAAGACTATATACATACAATGTTAAGTAGGAGGCTGTGAAGCACATCGGGCCTTGCCCTCTGTTGCTCTATTTTGAGTAGAGAGTTGTGGGACTAATATCCATCTTGGCAATAGTGATGGACAGCAGTTTAAGATAAATTTCCTTAAAGGTACATGTATATAATATCACAACACCAGTCACACCTGTCGAATTGGTGTCCCCAACTCTCAATATTTGCAGTATGCGAGTTTGTAACCTTCTCACTTTACTAGGTTCCTTCATGGGTGATAATGCAAATGATGAGGGCCCAGAACAGGAGCCCTCATAGTAAGGCGAGTCCTATTATGATGTGCCATCACACGACTCCTGTGCACCAATGGCCTACACACTCTGACTGCCATTTTGCAGAGCATGGAGGCAGCCTCGTCTTGGTGCTCTCCCGTTCTTGTCTAGCAGGGCCGTGCTGGGAGATCACAAGCGAGAGAGAATAGAGAAAAGGTATCATGGCAATGGAGAGTCTTCTCAAGGCACCCGTCCACTTCTCATCCCTTGCCTCCTCACCTAAGAGAGAGAGCTCAACATGTTGGCTCCTCCCGCGATGACAAGGTCTGCCTCTCAAAGGTGCAGGTGGGGCCCTCATGGGCTCCACAACCCAGGGGCTGTCCGTGACAGGTATCTCACCTGTAAGAGCTGAGGAATGAACACCATGTCTGAACTCAGCTGGAGCTACAGATGTTTCTCTATGTATAAGCAATGGAAAGTGGAAGAGGAAGATTGTTCAGTTGAACAAGGGCACTGGGATAATTTTAACAATGTTGATGCATTAATAATTATCTTTATTTCAATGCGTGTATGACTTTATGTGAATACCTCACATTCAGGGCCTTATGGGTGGGATTTAGTGACCACCCCGCTGCGTGTTTTTCAGCGGTGGAGGTGGACGGCCAGCGGGGATCTACCGATCCCACCGCTGTCAATGGGATTTCCCGTTGACAGCACCCCCCCCCCCCCCCCCCCCCCCCCCTTGTTGCCGGGAAATCTGTGTGCCGGCATGGGACAGGAATTTCCCTCCGGCATGAACAGCCAGTAAATTCCACCCCATCAGCAGCCGGAATGAGGAAGAAAGGGTGTGTGTGTGATGCTCATCTAGTTGACCATTGGAATGGGATCTGTCTAGAGTAGGGGAGTTGCTGTGGGCACAGCGTTTTGATGGAATTCTCAGAAAGCTGCATGCAGAACAATTACATTTAGAGTGCAAGGATGTGGCAGCCAGATGTGCAGCTGCCAGAACCGTGGCAACAACTGGCTCCTTCTCTGCACTGCCCTGGAGGCCGTTGGTATATTGAAGCGTGCCTCTAGATCCGTCTCGGCACCTGAACGGCATCATGAGTAACCCCTTAAGAAAGTCAATCTGCCGTCCTTACCTAGTTGTGGCCTACATATGTGACTCCAGGCCCACAGTAATGTGGTTGACTCTTAACTGTCCTCTGAAATAGCCCAGCAAGCCAGTTATTTCAGGGGCAATTAGGGATCAACAACAAATTCTGGCCCTGTCAGCAATATCCACGTCCCATGAAAGAATTTTAAAAAACAATTGTTTCCTGTATTATTGTGCTGGTGATAATAAGGTTGTGATATCTCTTCCCTGGCTCACTGTGTGCTCCTCACTGGAGTCAGCGGGTAGCTCTTTGATGGGTCACTCGTGCCTCCGAGGAGCCAGCCACTGAGGCTTTGTGGAGGGGCGAATTCCTGCAAGAGCTGGGATTGGTGAAGAATGAAGAGGTCATCTGAGTTCCCTGAATACTGGACATGTATTATGACCTTGCAGTGGTCATAAACTGGCTGGACATTACGAGAGTGGAAGCCCTTTGATTCATAAAGATGTCAGGCTGATTATGAGGCACTCACTCCCTGGATATTGTGGCCAATGTTACAAGGCTGGTACCCCTCTGGGTTTGAGTGAACTCATCTGAGGCATCCTGTTCCCTCTCACTTCTCTTATCTTTCCCGTTTCTATGTGGAATCTCAAACAAAGATTTGCTGCTCCTATGTACAGCAGGGACCGTAAAACTCCGGAGAAGTACCACCAGCCTTGCCTCAGCCAGATCCTGCAAATCCATTGCCAGGATAGGCACATCAATGTCAGTGTTCTCCCCCAGACCAACATCCCCAGCATTGAAGCATTGACCACATGCGATCAGCTCTGCTGGGTGGGCCAGAGGACAGAGTGTGGTAGTCGGTATTAGAGGTATTACGGTACCTCTGAATAATGCTGTAAGACCATTGGTGTGGGAGGTACCTGAGACTGCTGTTTCATTGGTTAAGCCTGCCTGCTGGTTCCGCCCAGTAAGGCGGAGTATAAGAGCCCGTGTCTCCCCAGCAGCTGCCTTCTGTACCTGCGCTGCTGGGGGAAACATCTAGTACAATAAAGCCTTCAATTGTCTCCAATCTCGCTTCTGGAGTTGTTGATCGTGCATCAATTTATTGGACTAGTTTTTAAAGAATGGAGCACCGAATCAAGCCGGAGTGTCTGCAACTCAGCCCCCACGCCGCAAGCACAGCAGCAACGTTCAAACACTGGCTGGCGTATTTCCATGGATATCTCAGGACGGCCACAACTACACCCACAGAGGACCAGAAATTGCAAGTTCTGCACTCAAGAGTGAGCCCAGAAATCTACACCCTCAACGAGGATGCGGACAATTTTGAGGCTGTGATGAATCTGCTAAAAGGACACTATTTTCACCCTGTAAACCAGGTCTACGCCCAACATCTACTAGCGACGAGGCGACAAATCCCTGGGGAATCGCTGGAGGAATTCTACCGTGCGCTCCTGTTATTAGTGAGGAACTGTAACTGCCCGCACGTTTCAGCCAGCGACCACACAGAACATTTGATCCGGGACGCATTTGTTGCGGGTATGCTGTCCTCCCAAATCCGCCATTGGTTGCTGGAGAAAGAGACACTAGGCCTCAAGGAGGCACGAGCCCTCGCTAGCTCCCTAGATGTGGCCTCCCGCAACGCCCGCGCTTACGGCCCCGACCGCGCGGCAACCCCTTGGGCAGCGTGGAATCCCCCTGCATCCCCCAACCCCGAGGCATCCCCCATCCCCCCACAAGCATGCACTGCGAGACTGCCAGACAACCCTGGGGGGCCCCGTTGCTACTTTTGCGGGCAAGCCAAGCACCCCCGACAGCGCTGCCTGGCCTGCTCATCCATCTGCAAAGGGTGCGGCAAAAAGGGCCATTTCATGGCAGTATGCCAGGCCCGGGCGGTCGCTGCGGTCTCCGGAGGCGAATTGGGACCGCCATCACAACCCTCTCCACGAGCCACATGCGGCCAGCGGGCGCCGCCATCTTGCCCCTCGGGCACCACGTGCGATAGATGGGCACCGCCATCTTGTGCACCCCCAGCCATGTGCGACCAGTGGGCGCTGCCTTCTTGGTTGGACTCCCAGGACCCCGACTCGGATGACCGCACACCGCCCGAGGAAAATCTCCAACTGATGGAACCATCAATTCACCAGAGACGTGTTTCCAATATGAAGCTAGGCTTTAATCGACTTACTACAGAGCCAGCCTGTTACCCGTTGATGAACTCTCAGTGAACTGCAGGCTGACTCTGGACAAGGGTATTGATACAGCAGCACTAGGGGGTGGAGTCGTGGGCGGAGCCAAGGGTGGAGCCCTGTACCAGCTCCTGAGCATTCCCAGAGCTACTCCCCCTAGTGGTCGGATAACGCTACTGCGCTTACAAAGACATAGTGTGAACTATCATATTATATTCACCACATTCACCCCCTGCAAAAAAAATCAAGTCCGGCGGGGGTGGTGGTCTGTCCGGTGGTCGAATTGTCCGTTATGATCTGCGGAGCACCGGGGTTGCAGCCTCTTGCGGTGGCTGGATGGGTGTTGTGTGCTGGGGTACGATGGCGGACTCCAGGGAGGGTTGGGGACTGGCCAGCACGGGTGCGCGGAACTGGTGGAGCGAGCTTGCGGGCTCGGGAGCGCGAGAGGGCGGCAGCATGGGGTGTAGGGTGAGGGGTCCTTCTGTGGGGGTAGAGGGGGTGCTGGATCCGGCGGGTGCCAGATCCCGGAGAGATACAGTGTCAAGACGGTCGTCAGGGAACTCGACGAATGCGTACTGGGGGTTGGAGTTGAGCAGGCGCACCTTTTCAAAAAGGGGGTCGGTTTTGTGTGCCCTGACGTGTTTCCTCAGGAGTACGGGGCCCGGTGTCCTCAGCCATGCCGGGAGTGAGACCCCCGTGGTAGTGCCCCTGGAAAAAATGAAGAGCCTCTCGTGAGGGGTCTGATTGGTCGCTGTGCACAAAAGGGATCTAATAGCGTGAAGCATGTCTGGGAGGACTTCCTGCCTCTGGGAGACTTGGAGCTTTCTAGACCGGAGGGTCAGTAGGACGGTCTTCCAGACCGTCGCGTTCTCCCTCTCCACCTGCCCGTTCCCCCTGGGGTTGTAGCTGGTAGTCCTGCTCGAGGCAATGCCCATGTCGAGCAGGTACTGACGCAGCTCGTCGCTCATGAAGGACGAACCCCGGTCGCTGTGTACGTAGCTGGGGAAACCAAACAGGATGAAGATGCTATGCAGGGCCCTAATGACTGTGTCGGAGGTCATGCCGGGGCACGGGATAGCGAATGGGCAACGGGAGAACTCGTCTACGACGTTTAAAAAGTAAACGTTCTTGTTAGTTGAGGGGAGTGGCCCTTTGCGAGTTGTCGAACATGAAGGCAACCAATCTTTGGTCGGTAATGAGGGTGAACCTCCTACCTGCGAGGCAGTGCCTCCAGTAACGAATAGCCTCCACAATGGCTTGTGCTTCTTTTTCGACTGAAGAGTTTCGGAGTTCTGAAGTGGAGAGGGTACGGGAGAAAAATGCGACTGGTCTCCCTGCCTGATTTAAAGTGGCTGCAAGAGCTACCTCTGAGGCGTCGCTCTCTACCTGAAATGGAGTGGATTCATCCACCGCCCGCATGACCGCTTTGGCGATGTCCTCCTTGATGCCGTCGAAGGCCTGGCGTGCCTCGGCTGACAGGGGAAATCGTGTGGCCTTAAAGAGTGGGCGGGCTTTGTCCGCATATTGAGGGACCCACTGGGCGTAGTAGGAAAAGAAACCCAAGCAACGTTTGAGGGCCTTGGGGCAATGGGGGAGGGGACGCATACAGTTCGGGTCTGGGCCCAGGACTTTGTTTTCCACGACATAGCCAAGGATGGCTAGTCTGGTTGTGCGGAAAACGCATTTCTCCTTGTTATATGTGAGATTAAGTTTCTGTGCCGTCTGGAGAAAACGGTGGAGGTTGGCGTTGTGGACCTGCTGGTCATAGCCGCAGATGGTGACATTGTCCAAATACGGAAACGTGGCCCGCAGCCCGTACTGGTCCACCATTCGGTCCATTGCTCGTTGGAACACCGAGACCCCATTAGTGACGCCGAAAGGGACCCAGAGGAAATGGAAGAGGCGGCCATCGGCCTCGAATGCCGTGTAGTGGCGGTCCTCCAGGCGGATTGGGAGCTGGTGGTATGTAGACTTCAGATCCACCGTGGAAAAGAACCGGTACTGGGTGATCTGGTTTACCATGTCTGCAATCCTGGGGAGGGGATACGCGTCGAGGAGCGTAAATCTATTTATGGTCTGACTATAGTCGACAACCATGCGGAATTTTTCCCCGGTCTTAACGACCACCACCTGAGCTCTCCAGGGACTATTGCTGGCCTCTATAATCCCCTCATTGAGAAGCCTTCGAACCTCTGCTCTGATAAATACCCTATCCTGCTACGAGTGGCTACGGGTTTACAGTCCTTTGTGAGATTGGCAAAGAGAGGAGGGGGGGATTCGCAGCGTAGCGAGGCTGCAGATAGTGAGTGGGGGCAGGGGCCCGCCGAAGCTGAGGTTGAGGCTCTTGAGGTTACATTGAAAGTCCAGCCCTAATAAGATTGGCGCGCAGAGGTCGGGCAAAACGTAGAGTTGGAATTTTGAGTAGCTAGCGCCTTGGATTGTGAGTATCGCGGCGGTGCGCCCCTGGATCTGGACCGAATGGGAGCCTGAAGCGAGCGAGATAATTTGCTGCACGGGGAAAACGGGAAGCGAACAGCGTCTTACCAGGTCTGGATGTATGAAGCTCTCAGTGCTCCCGGAGTCGAAGAGGCATGGCGTTTTGTACCCGTTGATTTGGACCTCTGCCATAGAATTTCGCAGATGCTTCGGGCGTGATTGGTCCAGAGTGACTGCGCTGAGTTGCGGGTAGTCGGCGACTCGATCAGCTGTGCTGGAGTGGCCCCGTGATGACTGCCGTCTGAGTTCTGCGCTGAGTTGCAGGTAGTCGGCGGCTCGATCAGCTGTGCTGGAGTGGCCCCGTGATGACTGCCCTCTGAGTTCATAGTCGTATTCTTCCGCTGAGTTGTCCGAGCGCGGAGATGCAGATCGGGCTCGTGGATACCCACGCACTATTTGTTCTTCCGCCGCCCCGCAGGATCAGTCCGCGTGGCGGCTGAGGGGCATGACGGCCCGCGCATGCGCGGGTTTGACGCGTCTGCGTGATGACGTCATCCGCGCATGCGCGGGTTGGAGCCGTCCAACCCGCGCATGAGCGGCTGACATCATCGTGCGCGTCAGCCGCCGTGACTCTTGGCGGGCGGAGTTAGCAGCGTTCGCTAACTCCGCGTCGCCGTGATTCCCCCGGCCCCGATACTAGCCCCGCCCGGGGGGGAGAATCGGATCCTGGGACGGAGCTCCGAGGCTGGCGTGAAACACGGCCAGTTTCACGCCAGCCTTCACAGCACGCCGGATTTGCGGAGAATCGCGGCCATAGTGTGAATTATCATATTACATTCACCACACCAACTTCTGCCACGACTTGCCTCGGTGACCCTGGACCAGTCTCGGCCCCGAATGCTCTCGCCTGCAACAACGACCGTGCTCATCAACGGGCATGAAACATCCTGTCTGATTGATGACAGGAGCACAGAGAGCTTCAGACACCCCAACACGGTAAGGTGTTGTTCTCTTCCCATCCACCCAGTTAACCAAAAAATCTCCCTGGCCTCCGGGTCTCATTCAGTGGAGGCCAAAGGGCTCTGCATAGTGAACCTCACAGTCCAGGGAAGGGAGTTTGAAAATTACCGACTCTCCGTCCTTCCCCACCTCTGGGCTGCCACGCTGCTAGGGTTAGATTTTCAATGTAACCTCCAAAGCTTAACTTTTAAATTCGGCGGCCCTATATCCCCCCCACTGTCTGCAGCCTCGCGACCCTCAAAGTCGATCCGCCTTCCCTGTTTGCGAACCTCACACTGGATTGCAAACCCGTCGCCACCAGGAGCAGACGGTACAGTGCCCAGGACCGGACCTTCATTAGGTCGGAGGTCCAGCGATTACTGAGGGAAGGTGTCATTGAGGCCAGCAACAGCCCCTGGAGAGCTGAACTAGTGTTTGTAAAGACCGGGGAGAAGCACAGGATGGTCATCGATTATAGTCAGACCATCAACAGGTATACGCAGCTTGACGCTTACCCTCTCCCCCGCATATCTAATCTGGCCAACAAGATCGCACAATACAAGGTCTTTTCCACGGTGGATCCCAAATCCACCTACCATCAGCTCCCCCTCAGCGCTAGCGACCGCAAGTACTGCATTCGAATACACCCTGAACGAATGCGCCCCCTCATGGAGTTTCCCCTCCCCCACTGCTCCAAGGCCCTGAAACACTGTCTGGGATTTTTTTCGTATTATGCCCAGTGGGTCCCCAACTATGCGGACAAGGCCCTCCCACTAATCCAATCCACGGTTTTCCCCCCGTCGACAGAGGCCCGCCAGGCCTTCAGCCGCATCAAAGCGGACATCGCAAAGGCCACGATGCACGCCATCGACGAATCCCTCTCTTTCCAAGTCAAGAGCGATGCGTCCGACGTAGCACTGGCGGCCACCAAGCGGGCAGACCCGTGGCCTTCTTCTCACGCAACTCCATGCTTCAGAAATCTGCCATTCCTCAGTGGAAAAGGAGGCCCAGGCCACAGTAGAAGCTGTGCTGCACTGGAGGCATTACCTGGCCGGCAGGAGATTCACTCTTCTCACTGAAGGTCGTGGCTTTCATGTTCGATAATGCACAGCAGGGCAAGATAAAGAATGACAAAATCTTGCGGTGGAGGATCGAACTCTCCACCTATAACTATGAGATCTTGTACCGTCCCGGGAAGCCTAACAAGCCTCCTGATGCCCTATCCCACGGCACATGTGCCAACGCACAAGTGGACCGCCTCCGAGCCCTCCACGAGGACCTCTGCCACCCGGGGGTCACTCAATTCTTCCATTTCATTAAAGCCCGCAACCTGCCCTACTCCATCGAGGAGGTCAGGACCGCCACCAGGAACTGCCAAATCTGCGCGGATTTTAAGACACACTTCTACAGGCCAGAGAAAGCGTACCTGGTAAAGGCTTCCCGTCCCTTTGAACGCCTCAGTATGGACTTCAAAGGGCCCTCCTTTCCACCGACCGCAATACGTATTTCCTGAACGTGATTGACGAGTACTCCCGGTTCCCATTCACCATCCCCTGCCCCGACATGACTGCAGCCACTGTCATAAAAGCCCTCCACAGTATCTTTACAATGTTCGGTTTCCCAGCCTACATCCATAGCGATACGTGGTCCTCCTTTATGAGCGACGAACTGCATCAATTCCTGCTCAGGGCATCGCCTCGAGCAGGACGACCAGTTATAACCCCCGAGGAAACGGGCAGGTAGAGAGGGAGAATGGAACGGTCTGGAAGACCGTCCTATTGGCCCTACGGTCCAGGAATCTCCCAGTCTCCCGCTGGCAGGAGGTCCTCCCGGATGCTCTCCACTCCAGTCGATCACTGCTGTGTACCACGACCAACCAAACACCTCATGAACGTCTCCTTGTCTTCCCTAGGAAGTCCTCCTCCGGGACCTCGCTCCCAACCTGGCTGGCAGTTCCTGGACCCATCCTGCTCCGCAAACACGTGCGGGCGGACAAGTCGGACCCATTGGTTGAGAGGGTCCATCTCCTTCACGCTAACCCTCAGTACGCCTACGTGGCGTATGCTGATGGCCGACAGGACACGGTCTCCCTTCGGAACCTGGTGCCCGCTGGGTCCCCACCCACACCCCCACCACCACCCCCCTCCCTCCCACCAGCGCACCCCACAGTCGCCCCCTTCCCAGGTGGCTCGGTCCTCCCACCGGTCCCATCTAGGGGTGATGAAGAAGAAACCGAAGCCACGCTCCCGGAGACACAGACACCTGAGCCGGCGCCTGCATCACCGCCGAAGCTACGACGATCGCAGAGGACGACCAGGGCCCCGATCGGCTTATTGCTTCGTTCTGAACTGTAAATAAATTTATAAATAGTTGCGACGTAACGAGGCAAGACACTGTACTGATGTATACCGGGTACCTCCATAACCTTAACCTCTACCGCTGTGAAATGCGAGGCCACCACCCCGCCCGACTTTTTTTTAAACAGGGGGTGAATGTGGTAGTCGGTATTAGAGGTATTACGGTACCTCTGAATAATGCTGTAAGACCATTGGTGTGGGAGGTACCTGAGACTGCTGTTTCATTGGTGAAGCCTGCCTGCTGGTTCCGCCCAGTAAGGCAGAGTATAAGAGCCCGTGTCTCCCCAGCAGCTGCCTTCTGTACCTGCACTGCTGGGGGAAACATCTAGTGCAATAAAGCCTTCAATTGTCTCCAATCTTGCTTCTGGAGTTATTGATTGTGCATCACAGAGGAAACTCTTCAAGGACACCCTCAAACTCTCCTTGAAAAAGTGTAACATTCCCACCGACACCTGGGAATCCCTGACCCAAGACCACCTGAAGTAGAGGAAAAGCATCCAGGAAGTAGCTGAACACCTTGGGTTTCACCTCCGAGAATAAGCTGAAGTCAAACGTTGTCAGTGAAAGGAGCTTGTGACAACCTCGGCACCAGCCCTCGCCCCCCCCCCCCCCCCCCCCCCCCCCCCCCCCCCACCCAACCTTATCCTCCAATCATCGTCTGCCCCACCTGTGACAGACTAGGTTGTCCGTCAGACACCTCATCATAGAATCCCTACAGTGCAGAAGGAGGACATTCGGCACATCAAGATTGCACCGACCCTCTGAAAGAGCACCCTACCTAGGCCCATGCCCCCAACCTATCCTCATAACCCTGTAACCTCACCTAACCTTTTGGGCACTAAGGGGCAATTCAGCATGGTCAACCTGCACACCTTTGGACTTGTCGGAGGAAACCAGAGCACCCGGAGGAAACTTATGCAGTCACAGGGAGAAAGTGCAAACTCCACTATCAGCAAAACAGCCGCATTCCTTACTTTAAAAGGTTGACAGTCTTCCAGGTGAGACCTGATTCCTGAAGGAAAACAGTTTTTAAATTCTTCGATTAACAACACCTGTCTAAGATTTTCAAATCCTTGATCAAGCTTCATCATCTGAAAAAAATGATCAAACATCCCTTATATTTCCCAGAGGCAGCATGGTAGTGCAGTGGTTAGTTAGCGCTGTTGCTTCACAGTGCTAGGGACCCGGGTTTGATTCCCAGCATGGGTCACTGTCTGTGCAGAGTCTGCATGTTCTCCCCGTGTTTGCGTGGTTTTCCTCCCATAGTCCAAAGATGTGCGGGTTAGATGGATTGGTCACGCTAAATTGCCCGTAGTGTCCAAAAGTTAGGTGGGGTTGCTGTGTTGCGGGGATAGAGTGGAGGTGTGGGCTTAGGTAGGGTGCTCTTTCATGGGCCGGTGTAGACCCGATGGGCCAAATGGCCTCCTTCTGCACTCTGAATTCTATGACTCCTCTCACAAATTCCACAAGAATTCAATTCTGTCTTTTCCTCAGATTTCCAAAGTTTTGTCCACAAGCTTCTGGGACGAACTCATGTGCATTATCCACAGCAGCCTTAACCACATCATCATCTGAGAAGTGTTCACAGGGAAGGGTTAATAAACCTCCAACACTTTTCCCACCAAACTACTCTAATAGAATTGTTCCAATTTCTCACGGACATTCTAACTTTGCACCGATTTTCTCAAATGAGATCATTTCAGCTCCTTCCTACTGAATTTAAGCACCAGGCAAATATTCCTTATCAAATCAAAATCAAGATTTAAATCTGACCCATTGTCAAATTTCCATTGCTCCCTGATTGTGTCATAAAATGCCAGGAATTTCCAAGCCCCCCCCCCCCCCCCCCCCTCCCACCCCCAACTCACACAGTTGGTTTTAAGCGGCAGAGGTGACTTGCCATTGGCTGATGGCAGGAAGTTTCAGTCTTGGCGAAGTTAATGGCCATTTGCCTTGTTCATCAGCCATGTCCCTGGGGAACCAGGGTGGGTGAGGGGGGTTGCCTTTGGCATGACCAGAAGATCCCGCCGGGGCGAAGGGCTGGAAAATCCCAGCCGAAGTTTTCCTCTGTTCAACTCTGATTTCTTACTTCTTTTTTACTTTGACAGGTACTGCCTGAGATCACCATGCCAAGAGCGATTTTCAGATTACCCAGGGCTGGAAGGGACAGTCCAGACATGGGCCCCATCTCGGGGGAGGGTTTTGGGTCAACCCCTTACCCACAGCCTGAGCCCACCCAACACCCTTGACCCTTGGAGGACCCTCCTTCCGCAGCTTTGCAGTGGTAGAGGAGTGCATGAGCAATGGGCTAACTCCCTTGATCCCCCCTTCAGGGTCCACCACGTCAGGACAGTGCTTGTCAATACTTGCACCAAAGGCCACCCAGAGGAGTTTCCACTATGGGGCCAGAGCATCACAAGGGGTGGAAATTTGGGCTTCCAGTCCATTCATCGCATTCTGATGAATGCGTATCAACTCCTTGCATGCTCCCGCTGGCACAGAGCGGGAAGCCCACTGTGGGCACCGTTTGGAGCCACTGGTCAGGGAGTCAGAGTTTCAACAAGATGAACTGAGTCGCCACATTCACTCACATTCAAGTGGATTGCTGAGAAATCCGTGGGATCAGTCTTGGTCTCATTTGTTCTTTATTATGCAGTGTGTAATGTTCAGCCATAATGTGCCTGTTAATTCACATTTACCTCATATTAACTCTGAACGTTAGATTATAAGATAGATATATTATAAATTGCTTTATCTTGACATTGTACAGCAATGTTTATTTTGTTTCTTCAAAACCCGTCGAATCTCGTGGCTTTATTCGGTAAGCAAGTGTCTTTGAATCTTTGTCTACTTCAACCAAAACATCAACGCTTCCCGGCCAAATCTTACCGGAAACTTGGGGATCTTAGATAACATGTTTCCATTACTTATTACAGAGATGGTGACATACTGGTAATGTCACATGACCAGTAATCCAGGGTGACACCAGTTCAAATCCCATCACAGCTATTGGAATTGAAACCATGAAACAACCATTGATTGTCATTGAAAACCCATCTGGTTCAATCTACTGTGCTTACCTGGTCTGGCCTACATGTGACTCCAGACCCATAACACTGTGATTGACTCTTAATTGTCCTCTGAAATAATAAGCCACTCCGTTCAAGGGAAATTAGGTTGAGCAACAAATGTTGGCCTTATGAGCGACACTTACATTCCATTCCAAAAATATATTTTAAATAGATTTGCTCATTGGAACAATTAGTAAATAGAATAAAACAACTTCCCCGAGAAATTCCCAGTAATCGGTTTAAATAGCATTAACGTGCAACCATACAGCATCACTACATCTGATCTTTGCCCACTACCTCTGATGAAAGAACATTTGCATTTTAGTCAAGAGCAAAGGGAAAAAGTAGAAATGGGCTTGCTTTACTAAAAGTACATCCCCCCCCCACTTTATGTGTCGAGATGTTCACCGGTTATTTAATTATGTGAAAATAAGAACAAGATATTCTTTGCAAAAGTGGAAAATAAAGCAGTGGAAACCAGTTTTCGGAGGCTGTGAGAAGGAATGACCTTGTTTGCTACATACCAATGTCATCAGTGTTCAATTAAAGTCGTTCGGTGCTCTCTGGACTCAAAGTGGTTGCAGGCATGCTTGTGTGTAAAATGTTGTAATAAAACTTCATAGAGGTCTGATTGAAGGCTTGCTAACCTAAACCATAAGCTGATAGACTGACAGCTTGGCCCCTAGTGTATTTCTGCCTTGCAGCCAGAGACCATGCAGACGTGCCCCAAGTTTTGCTCAATGAATTTAGACCTCCTAATTACCAGAGCTGCGAACTTGTGTAACCTTATGACTGGAGCTGTCACTTTATGTTAGTGTGACTTGAAACACAGTCAGCTATTTAAACCATGCAATTACTAATTAACCTTGCACTTTTTAAAAAAATAGTCACCATCACTGGGCAATGATTATTTAACTAATCCCACTCTTTTCTCAGTGACACACTCCGTATTACACCTTCGGTAACAGAGCCCTCCACTACTTCAGCGAACTGGAAATAAATTTCATCGATTCAATCCCCCCCCCCCCATGGAACTTTAAGATAACACGACACAGGATTCCTAAAGAAAATGGTGACATTTTCAATCCTGTCATGCTATTTATAATGTTATTAATGTACAATTGCAGTATTAGGGTTGGAATTACAATGCACTCTTTTGTCATTGCAGTTAGTTCTAATGCAGGGCTGTCGCCAATTTATTAATGCATCTTTCTCTTACTAACCTGTTATACGTTTTCACCGGACTTAGGGGAGCTGAGGACTAACACGTGTTCTTATTCCTTGATTACCAGAGGATCTGATGGGTGGCATGCATCAAACACCCAACACATCCGAATTCTCCTATACAATTTGCATATGTGTGCTGTGAAACTGGAAGGACTGTCTTGCAGGAATTACCTCTTCTTTGTGGAGGAAAATTCAGATCTGGAGTTTAGTCTTCCACAGACACCTGGCATCTCATATTTGCACTGAGGCTGTCATTCAGGTAAGCGACAGGGAAATAAATCCACGCTGGAGGATTTAACAACTTGGGGGCGTCAGTGTTTGTGGAACATGAAACGTAGGTGCCCAATGTTTGGAGACCGAAAGGAGCAGGAAGCAGCTGTTCAGAGCAACCTCCACCCTCGACTGATGAGAGTAGGAATCTTGACCCAATGGTCCAAAAAAGAATGCATTCAAAGCAAGAAAATTTGCTCCAGTCATTAGAACTTTTTTGCAAGTCTTTCAAACACGTGGTGGATGGTTTGAAAGTGTCCACTACCCACAAATGTGCCATTTGCAAGCACAGCATTGAAAGTCTGCAATCCACTTTAGGGTGGATGGCACTGCCAGTGGCACCTGCTGCTCAGTTAGTCAGCGAGGGTGACATGATGGCCCTCTATGCATCCCTCGTGAATGCTCACGATGGCTTCACCTCGATAACATTCCAGTGTCCCAGGTGACAGAATGTGGCCAGTCTAGATTGGCACTGCAGGCATCAATTGTAGCCATCAGCAGCAAGGGCCTGGTGACTATTCATGAGAATCTGAACGTTGAATTTGTGAATCACAGAAACTGAACTGTTGACCACCTCACTGTATTAGATTGGTCTTCCATGATGCGCACAGTAAAAGAGTGGTGTGCCCTGCAGTTAGAGAGGGTGGCATTTGGCAAAGGAAAAGATGTAGCGAGGAACTTGAAGTGGGAGGTACTTAAGAACATAAGAACATATGAGCTAGGAGCAGGAGTAGGCCATATGGCCCCTCGATACTGCTCCGCCATTCAATGAGATCATGGCTGATATTTTGTGGACTCAGCTCCACTTTCGGCCTGAACACCATAACCCTTAATCCCTTTATTCTTCAAGAATCTATCTATCTTTATCTTAAAAACATTTAATGAAGGAGCCTCAACTGCTTCACTGGGCAAGGAATTCCATAGATTCACAACCCTTTGGGTGAAGAAGTTCCTCCTAAACTCAGTCCTAAATCTACTTCTCCTTATTTTGAGGCTATACCCCTAGTTCTGCTTTCACCCACCAGTGGAAACAACCTGCCCGCATCTATCCTATCTATTGCCTTCATAATTTTATATGTTTCTATAAGATCCCCCCTCATCCTTCTAAATTCCAACGAGTACAGTCCCAGTCTACTCAACCTCTCCTCGTAATCCAACCCCTTCAGCTCTGGGATTAACTTCGTGAATCTCCTCTGCACACCCTCCAGCGCCAGTACGTCCTTTCTCAGGTAAGGAGACCAAAACTGAACACAATACTCCAAGTGTGGCCTCACTAACATCTTATACAATTGCAGCATAACCTCTCTAGTCTTAAACTCCATCCCTCTAGCAATGAAGGACAAAATTCCATTTGCTTTCTTAATCACCTGTTGCACCTGTAAACCAACTTTTTGCTACTCATGCACGAGCACACCCAGGTCTCTCTGCACAGCAGCATGTTTTAATATTTGATCATTTAAATAATAATCCCTTTTGTTGTTATTCCTACCAAAATGGATAACCTCACATTTGTCAACATTGTATTCCATCTGCCAGACCCTAGCCCATTCACTTAACCGATCCAAATCCCTCTGCAGACTTCCGGTATCCTCTGCACTTTTTGCTTTCCCACTCATCTTAGTGTCATCTGCAAACTTGGACACATTGCCCTTAGGAGAAGGCATCTTATATCAAAGCTTGTTAATGGCTTGCTGCTGCTGCAAAAGGTGCTTTTTCCACTGTACCATCTGCATTCCCAGGCGGCATTCCCTAACTGTTCACCAGTGCACTATTGTTCCCAGGGATGATATTGCTAAAGGTGAAACTGTAGAGAATGCATAATCATTAGATGTCATGCAGAATGTCCAACTGATAGCTTCTGGCTCTTTCTGGGGAACAGCGACGATATCAGTTTCATTGCCTCCACCGCTGAATGTTAGTTAACCTTGCTTTTCGACTGCAGGCGCTCTTGTAACAAGTTATTCAACTCACGGATTCCGTGAACATCTGGGCAGATGGATGCCTAACTCCACTTTATACTTCAGATTATAGTCAAATGGTCAGGTACCTGTGAGCAGGTGCAGCCTCAGACAAATACGTGGTGTTAATGTGAGAAAGCACTCTGATAAATCTACTAATTTCTGAAATAACGGTTTGCAAATAGCTGCTAGATTGTGATAAAAACTCAACTGGTTCACTCAGTAATTCAGGGAAAGGACGAGCCAAGCTCACCTGGTCAGGCCTCGATTCATGATTCGAGTCTCACTCTAATATGATTGGTTCTTAATGCCATTGAATAAACTACGGAAGGACAATAAAAACCAACACAAATTCAAAATGCAGCTGAACGGAAACTTTGGGTCATGATGTTCCGTTCTCCCAGGTTGTCTGCCTTTGTTGCTTCTGTTCTGAAGATACCACCTTCCACACCAATGCTTGCACTGTGTCTTCCATTTTCCTCAATCCAATTATTCCCATCCACCACGGTTGACAGGATCCTCAATCGTGTCCATCCATTTCCGGCATTTCAGTGCTTAGTCCCCTCCCACAAAAAAACAGCAGAACTCCCCTGGTCCTCACCTTCTATCCCAACAGCACATGCATTCAACTACCAGCGCAATGGTGCCAGAAACACATCTTCCTCACCTCTCACTTTCAGAATTCCAAAGGGATCATTCACTCTGCGATACCCTGACCCACCCCTCAGTTTCTCCGGCCTCTCAGCTGCCTGCTTCTCAGCCGAATGCCATTCATTGGCAGCGGGATTCTCTCATTCCAGTGCTGTCAATGGGAATCCCCATGGAAGTCACCCCGCGCTGCGCAAAACACATGGGGGGAGGGTGGGGGAGGTGCACTGCCAACGGGCGGAGAATCCGGCCATTGTTCCCTATGTATAGGGGCTGACAGACCATCTGAATAATTCCAGCATTTTTGTGTTTTAATTTTGGCAATATACGCTGCCTTCCCAGGTGAAGTAAATTGAATAGTAACATTAGCAGCAGAAAATTCACTTCAAAGATTATAATAATAATCTTTATTAGTGTCACAAGTAGGCTTACATTAACGCTGCAATGAAGTTACTGTGAAAAGCCCCTAGTTACACATTCCGGCGCCTGTTCGGGTCCACAGAGGGAGAATTCAAAATGACCAATTCACTTAACAGCACATCTTTCGGGACTTGTGGGAGGAAATCGGAGCACCCGGAGGAAACCCACACAGACACGGGGAGAACGTGCAGACTCCACACAGACAATGAGCCAGCGGGGAATCAAACCTGGGACCCGGGCGCTGTGAAGCAACAGTGCTAATCACGGTGCTGCCCCATAAGTAGACGGAATTATGTCAACTGTAAGATTTATATTACCCGAAAACCAATATTTGAAGCTGGCTTTCATTAGGTGTCAACTTCCTCATGTTATGTCGGACTTTAAAATAGGCATTTCAGAGCCTGTGAGAATCAGATCAGAAGGTAGGTATCCTATGTGAAACATGCACCATTTTATCTCATAGTTTCATTGTATGTGAGCAGGTTGCATTACAGGTTTGCAAACTTGTCATTTATCAATTAGCAAACATTGAAATTTGTTGCTGTGACATTAGCATATGATTGCTTGATACTTTTTTGTGACATTACTCTGTTTACTTTTGAAGGCCTTGTACCCCGTGTGCTTTCTTCTCATTAGCTGTACTGCGAGGGAAGCTGAGGTGACGCTCGGGAATTTTAGAATACAAAATCTAATTTGAAATGACTAATATTAACTTGCACTGATCATCGTTAGTTATTTAGCATCAACCTTGGTGCCGAGTGTACATTACAACAGAGAGTGCACTTCAAAAAATACATAATTAGCCATAAAGCACTAAGCTCATTGAAGTTATTATATAAAGGCAAATGTTACTTTCACAAAATCCTATTTATAGATATTGCTATTGTGGTGAATGTATTCATCAGAATAAGTTGTCTGTTGAGTACTGTAATATGATCCCTTTTCCATGTTGTGTACTGGAACCCTGGTAGGCTCCGCCTCTGGCTCCACCCCCCCCCCCCGGACAGTATATAGAATGGCCGCCTGGGGGCGGTGCTCAGTTGTTACAGCGATCTCAGGCAGGCAAGTTCTTGTGTAATAAATTGATGTACCATTAATCCACTGCTAGATTATGAGAGCGAGAGAACATAGGCTTTATCCACATTGACCTCTGTCACCCGGGGGTCACTCGGCTTATCCACTTTATTAAAGCCCGCAACCTGCCCTACTCCACCGAGGAGATCAGCGCCATGACCAGGGATTGCCAAGTTTGCACGGAGTGCAAGCCGCACTTCTACCGGCCAGACAAGGGCCACCTGGTAAAGGCCTCCCGGCTCTTTGAGCACCTCAGCATCGACTTCAAAGGGCCCCTCCCTTCCACCAACCGTAATATATACTTCCTGACCGTCATTGACGAATACTCCCGCTTCCCCTTTGCTGTCCCATGTTCCGACATGACCTCGGCCACTGTTATAAAGGCACTGCACAGCATCTTCACACTGTTCGGTTTTCACTGCATACGTCCACAGTGACCGGGGCACCTTGTTCATGAGCGATGGGCTGCATCAGTACCTGTTCAGTAAGGGCATTGCCTCGAGCAGGACTACAAGCTACAACCCGCAGGGAATCGGGCAGGTGGAGAGAGAGAACACAACGGTATGGAAGGCTGTCCGTCTGGCCCTTTGGTCCAGAAGTCTCCCGACCCCCCCACTGGCAGGAGGTCATCCCTGACACGCTCCACTCCATTAGATCGCTCCTCTGCATAGCCACGAACGAGATCCCTCACGACCGTCTGTTTGTCTTCCCTAGGAAGTCCATCTCCGGGGTCTCGCTTCCATCCTGGCTGACGACTCCGGGACCTGTCCTTCTCCGGAAGCATACGAGGAGCCATGAGACCGGCCCCCTGGTAGAGAGGGTCCAGCTGCTGCACGCCAACCCCCGATACGCCTACGTCGCGCACCAGGATGGACGGCAAGATACAGTCTCCCTCCAGGACCTGGCCCCTGCTGGATCCCATGCCAATGCGCCCCCCTCCCCCCCTCCACCTACTGTCACCCCCCAACCCTTTATGCCCCTCCGGGGCTCCTGTATTGACCCGAGCCTACGATTCCGCCATCTACCTCCCTCTTACCGCTATCCACCACCCCCCAGCCACCATCCACCTCCCCCCTGCCCAACCCCACTCCTTAACCGTCGCCGACACGCCAGACCGAAGCTCCAGACGACACGCTCCCTGAGTCAACAACTACATGGGCAGCACTCGCCACATCGCCAGGGCTGAGGAGATCCAATCAAACAGTCCGGACTTGAGACAGACTGAACATTTGATGACCCCACTTCACCCCTACTGGACTTCACTTTTTTAACAGGGGGTGAATGTGGTGAATGTATTCACCAGAACAAGTTGTCTATAGAGTACTGTAATATGATCCCTTTTCCATGTAGAGTACTGGAACCCTGGTGGGCTCCGCCTCTGGCTCCGCCGCCCCGGACGGTATATAGACCAGCCGTCTGGGGGCGGCGCTCAGTTGTTACAGCGATCTCAAGCAGGCAAGTTCTTGTGTAATAAAGCCTACGTTCTCTCACTCTCATCGTCTGGCAGTGGATTAATGGTACATCAGCTATGATCCTTGTGTGAGAACTGTAAACAAAAATAATCAAATCTATCAAACGACCCCCCCCCCCCACTGAAGAAATTACAAAGTTTCACTTTTTGTAAGCTTACTTTAACATGTATCAGAACCAATGCAAGTTAAACATGAATTAACAGGAAAATTATACTACAAATATCAAGGTACATTTCACTTTAACGTAGTTGATACGACAAAAATACATCCCACAAGCATCCACATCACTCATTGACATGCGACCCACATGCAGTTCTAAGTTCTCTAACTTGGCCTCTGCTTTACAGGATCTTTGGCTTTCCCACTCAAATCGATTTTGTTCTTGAGTCACATTCACCAGTATTCTACCTGAGATTCCCAGAGATGGTTGTCACCCAAATGGCAAACTCTTGCATCACCTCAATAGCTAAATTCATTACAATCTTGAGGACACAGATTCACCAGAGACTCCTTTATCTTAGCCTCTTAATAAATCATGTAAAACGGTAAATCATGTTGGGGGCAGCAGGGTAGCATGGTGGTTAGCATAAATGCTTCACAGCTCTAGGGTCCCAGGTTCGATTCCCGGCTGGGTCGCTGTCTGTGTGGAGTCTGCACGTCCTCCCCCTGTGTGCGTGGGTTTCCTCCGGGTGCTCCGGTTTCCTCCCACAGTCCAAAGATGTGCGGGTTAGGTGGATTGGCCATGCTAAATTGCCCGCAGTGTCCTAATAAAAGTAAGGTTAAGGGGGGGGGGGGGGGGGTTGTTGGGTTATGGGTATAGGGTGGATACGTGGGTTTGAGTAGGGTGATCATGGCTCGGCACAACATTGAGGGCCGAAGGGCCTGTGCTGTACTGTTCTATGTTCTATGTTCAAAAAGATCTGATTGTCTCCGGTAAAACTGAAGTAGCAGCAATGAAATTGTTTAATTCACAATCAGTGCTCGAACCCTATCTTCAGTTTTCTGTCCTGTTTAACTGTGTTACAGGTGCATAGCTTCTTGCCAATGTGCCTTGTCCCCTCTGCTGCTGATCAAGTAGCTTATTTATCGGCCTTCTCTGTACTTGCAACTGACTCTTTCAGCTCAGCTCAGCTCTCCTTTGCGTTTGCAGGTTTCCTTTGTGTCTGGCCACCTGATGTATGTCTTACCTTCCTTCCTGCTTTGAGGTCAAGAGTCACCAGGTCACGTGGACCAGTATTTCTTATTATCGAAGAAAACTATAATTTATACCTTCACAATTAATGCCAACACTTATATGTTCTTTTCAAATATCCTTAAAAACAAGTACGGAATTTCTCAAACACTTTGAAGAAATTACAAAGTTTCCTTACTATACTGCTTCCGGTTCAAAGGCCATCGCAATGTTTGAATATGGATTGCGAGTATAATTGTTTATACGAGCATATTCCCAATGCCATAACAATACTACTCATGCTTATCTTCAAATATATTGCAATTAAGTCCCATCTTTGCTCCTGACATATGTGATAGAGTCATAGATGTTTAGAGCATGGAAACAGGCCCTTCTGCCCAGCTTGTCCATGCCGCCCAGTTTCTATCACTAAGCTAGCCCCACTTGCCCGCATTTGGCCCATATCTCTCTACACCCACCCTGCCCATGTAACTGTCCAACTGTTTTTTAAAGGAAGAAATTGTATCCGCCTCTACCACTGCCTCTGGTAGCCCATTCTAGATGCTCACCACCCTCTGTGTGAAAACATTTCCCCTCCGGTCTCTTTTGTATCTCTCCCCTCTCACCTTAAACCTATGCCCTCTAGTTCTAGACTCCTCTACCTTTGGGAAAAGATGCTGACTATCTACCTTATCGATGCTCCTCATTATTTTATAGACCTCTATAAGATCACCTCTAAGCCTCCTACGCTCCAGGGGAAAAAGTCCCATCCTATCCAGCCTCTCCTGATAACTCAGACCATCAAGTCCAGGTAGCATCATCGTAAATCTCTCTGCACTCTTTCTAGTTTAACAATATCCTTCCTATAATAGGGTGATCAGAACGGAGCACAGTATTCCATGTGTGATCTTACTAATGTCTTGTACAACTTCAACAAAACGTCCCAACTCCAGTATTCAATATTCTGACCAAACAACTTGGCATTGTGAATGCCTTCTTCACCACCCTGTCCACCTGCGAATCCACCTTCAAGGAGCTATGAACTGGTACGCCTAGATCTCTCTGTTCTGTAACTCTCCCCAACTCCCTACCATTAGTGGCTGGTTTAGCACAGGGCTAAATTGCTGGCATTGAAAGCAGACCAAGGCAGGCCAGTAGCACGGTTCAATTCCCGTACCAGCCTCCCTGAACAGGTGCTGGAATGTGGTGACTAGGGGCTTTTCACAGTAACTCCATTTGAAGCCTCTTTCTGACAATAAGTGATTTTCATTTCATTAACTGAGTAGGTCCTTCCCTGATTTGATCCCAAAATGCATCACCTCACATTTATTCAAATTAAACTCCATCTGCCATTCAACGGCCCACTGGCCCAATTGGTCAAGATCCTATTGCAATCTTATATAATCTTCTTCACTATCCACTATGCCACCAATCTTGGTGTCATCTGCAAACTTACTAACCATGCCTTCTACATTCTCATCCAAATCATTAATATGTATAACAAATAACAGTGGACCCAGCACCAATCCCTGAGGCACAGGGATTCTCTTAAGGTTAATGTGCAGGTTCAGTCGGCAGTTATGGCAAATGTAATGTTAGCATTGATGTCAAGAGGGCTAGAATACAAAACCAGGGATTTACTTCTGAGGCTGTATAAGGCTCTGGTCAGACCCTATTTGGAGTATTGTGAGCAGTTTTGGGCCCTGTATCTAAGGAAGGATGTGCTGGCTTTGGAAAGGATCCAGAAGAGGTTCACAAAAATGATCCCTGGAATGAATAACTTGTCGTATGAGGAACGTTTTAGGATTCTAGGTCTGTACTCGTTGGAGTTTAGAAGGATGAGAGGGGATTTTATTGAAACTTACAAGATACTGCGAGGCCTAGATAAAGTGGATGTGGAGAGGATGTTTCCACTTGTAGGAAAAACTAGAACCAGAGGACACCATCTCAGACTAAAGGGATGATCCTTTAAAACAGAGATGAGGAGCAATTTCTTCAGCCAGAATGTGGTGAATCTGTGGAACTCTTTGCCGCAGAAGGTGGTGGAAGCCAAATCACTGAGTGTCTTTAAGACCGAGATAGATAGGTTCTAGATTAATAAGGGAATCAGGGGTTATGGGGAGAAGGCAGGAGAATGGGGATGAGAAACATATCAGCCATGATTGAATGGCGGAGCAGACTCGATGGGCCAAGTGGCCTAATTCTGCTCCTATGTCTTATGGTCTTATGGTCACACCACTGGCCACAGGCCTCTAGTTTGAAAAACAACCCTCCATAACCACCCTTTGGCTTCAGTCGCCAAGCCAATTTTGGATCCAATTGGCTACCTCACCCTGGCAACAACCTATCATGCAGTACCTTATTAAAGGCCTTACTAAAGTCCATATAGACAGCATCAACTGCACTGCCCTCATCTACCTTCTTGGTTACCACTTCAAAAAACTCAATCAAATTGGTGAGACATGACTCTCCCCTTACAAAGTTATGCTGACTTTCCCTAATTAGCCCTTGCCTGTCTAAATGCCTGTAGATCCTGTCCCTCAGAATACCTTCTAAGAATTTACACACTATAGAGGTACGGCTAACCGGCCTGTAGTTCCCAGGTTATCCCGACAGCCCTTCTTAAACAAGGGCACAACATTTGCTACCCTCCAATTTTCAGACACCTCTCCTGTGACCGGCGATGATTCGAGTCATTTAATCACATGTGATACAGGCCAGGTAGTTTGCGAATGACCTGGCAGGCGAAAATGTTGGCTGTGCACAGTCATCTCTGGGGTTTGAAGTTGTAGAGCATGCACTTCTGGGCCAAGTTTAATGATCCCTAACGTGATGCTTCTCAAAGTCCTAACATTGGCTTTACATTCTGATTCACAATGTGGAAATCAAAGTTTCCTTGTGCACAACGAAGGGTAGTTACACCCTTGATAGTGATTGTCTGTCCACCATAAGCCATGAGGTCAGACTGATGGTGGGGATCTGGTATCGCATCTGATCTATCTCCCGCAGTTTTTTGCCAGAAGGTACAATTCACTTTGTCCAGTATCGATCTTAACACTAAGCCTGGCATTACGAGAGAGTGCATGTAGGGTGGTGACGATCTCGCCCTTTTCCATGACAGACACTTTCACAAATTAATGCCGATGTTGGAGTTAATCTTGTTGCTGCTGGTTCCGTGACGGTAATCCTAACAAACTCATCTGTAAAACTTCCAAACACTCATTTTGTCGCTCAAAGTTTCAACATGGCAACATAAGTTTGAGTCGACTCTTTCTTTTGATTGGTGGAATTCAAGATATGGTGATCGAGAATGAGGTTCTTACCAAAAGCTATATGGCTTTGAATTTGTTCCAACCCAGGGGTGTTCTTTCTCATACAGCAGATATAAAGGAAAGCAAATGGGATGCTGGCATTTATAGCTAAAGGAATAGAGTATAAAGGTAAGGAAGTGTTGTTGCAACTATACAAGGCATTGGTGAGACCGCATCTGGAGTATTGTGCACAGTGTTGGTCCCCTTATTTGAGGAAAGATCATAGACTTATAGAATCATAAAATTTGCAGTGCAGAAGGAGGCCATTCGGCCCATCGAGTCAGCACCGGACTTTGGAAAGAGCACCCCACTTAAGCCCACGCCTCCACCCAGGAACCCCACCTAATCTTTTTGGACACTAAGGGCATTTTAGCCTGGCCAATCCACCTAACCTGCACATCTTTGGACTGTGGGAGGAAACCGGAGCACCCGGAGGAAACCCACACAGACACGGGGAGGATGTGCAGACTCCGCACAGACAGTGACCCAGCGGGGAATTGAACCTGGGACCCTGGAGCTATGAAGCAACTGTGCTAACCACTGTGCTACCATGCTGCCCTATGTAGTGGCATTGGAGGCAGTTCAGAGGAGGTTCACTAGATTTTTTCCCGACATGAGGGGTTTGTCGTATGAGGAGAGATTGAACAGTTTAGGCCTACACTCTCTAGAGTTTAGAAGAATGAGGGGAGATCAAATCAAGGTACACGCTTCCTATTGTAGAGCATTCTAAAATGAGTGGTCATAATCTTAGAATAGGAGGTAGCAAATTTAAAACAGATTTGAGGAAAAACTATTTCTCCCAAAGGGTCGTGAATCTGTGGAAGTCGCTACCCCAGAGTGCGATGGATGCAGAGTCAGTGAGTAAATTTAAGGAGGAGTTAGACAGATTTTAATTGGTAATTGGTTGAAGGGTTATAGAGAACGGGTGGGACGGTGGAGTTGGGGCCAGGATGGGATCAGCCAGTTTCAGCCATGAAGATGTTTAGGCTCCGGTGGCTAAATTGCCCACTCCTGCTCCTCGGTCATGTATTCTAGCGAGAAGATGCTCTGGCTGATTTTGCAATCCAGCTCTTAGTCTGTGTGGTGACATGATTTGCATAGCTGCCTGCTATTGGTGCAGAACACCGGCTTACCATTGGCCCTGGACGGTCATGTGCCTCTTGACCGGTTGGTTGAGACCAGTCATGTGACGGCTCCCCGATTGGTCGAGAGGCTGAGTTAACCCCGCCTCCAGGGCTGGGTATAAATACCCAGTACTCCCGGCGGTCGTCCTTATACTGTAATCGACCGCAGGGCTAACATCTAGCTGATTAAAGCCATACTTTTGTCCAGCAACTCGTCTCACATTCAATTGATGGTACATCAATTTAATCAGCTAGAAATTTGAAGATGGAGCTCCGGATCAAGCCCGAATGCCTCTGCATCAGCCCGCAAACTCAGAACGCGTCGGAAATCTTAAAGCATTGGCTGGCGTGTTTCGATGGCTACCTGGCGTCCGCAAGCAGCCCCCCTACCATGGCACAGAAGCTTCATATTCTCCATTCCAGCGTGGGCATGGCGGCCTACGCGATGATGGGGGAAGAAAAAGAGTGCGTCACGGCCATGGATAAACTGAAAGGACAGTTTCTTAAGCCGGTAAACCGAGTGTTCGCCCGACATCTGCTGGCTACCAGACAACAGTTCCCCGGTGAGTCCTTAGATGATTTTTACCAGGTCCTCGCTGTCCTGGGGAGGAATTGCGCCTGCCTCCAAGTTTCAGCCACTGAGCACATGGAACTTTTGATCAGAGATGCTTACGTGGCTGGGATGCAGTCCGCCGCAATCCGCCAGCGGCTGCTGGAAAAAGACGACCTCAGCCTAACTGAGGCACGGACTCTCTCCACCTCCCTGGAGGTCGCTGACTTAAACGCCCGCGCCTATATCCCCAGCCGTGCTGCAGCACCCTGGGCCTCCTGGCACGCTTACCCACCGCCATCCGCCGCTCCCAACCTCCCTCAGGCCTGCGCCGCGGGACGCCCCGACAAGTCTGCGGGGCCCCGCTGCTATTTCTGTGGGTTCGCCAAACACCCCCGCCCGCGCTGCCCGGCCCGTTCCGCCCTTTGTAAGAGCTGCGGGAAGAAGGGCCATTTTTCTTCAGTCTGCCAGGCCAAATCGGTCGCTGCTGTACCGCGCAACGACCGGGGATCTCCTCCTCCGGGCCCTTCCAGCGTATCGCGCCAATCTCTCCCCCCCGGCCCCGGGTCCCTGCGCCCGGCCTAAGCGCCTCTCTGCCCACCCTCTCAGCCGCTCTGATCGGCCCGCTGGCACCGCTAACCCTGCCCCCAGCAACCACGAGGGTCCCGCGGGCGCCGCCATCTTGGGCCCCGGACGCCACGTGCGGGTCCTGGGTGCCGCCATCTTGGGGCCCCGACTCCACGTGCGGGTCCTGGGCGCCGCCATCTTGGGGCCCCGACTCCACGTGCGGATCCTGGGCACCGCCATCCTGGACTGGCACACAAGGTTCTGCCAGCACCTACTCAGCCGACGACGACAACAATGATGGATCTTCTCCACGGCTCGCGGCCATTCAGCTCGACCAGTCACGTCCACGCACACTCGCCAAGATGACGATGCAAATCCACCTCAACGGCCACGAGACGGGCTGCCTGCTGGACTCCGGGAGCACGGAAAGCTTCGTTCATCCTGACACGGTAAGATGCTGCGCGCTCCCTGTCCATCCCGTAACACACAAAATCGGGTTAGCCTCAGGTTCGCACTCCGTCCGCATCACCGGCTGCTGCATCGCGGACCTCACGGTCCAAGGGAAGGTTTTTAAAAATTATAAATTCCTTGTCCTCCCCGACCTTTGTGCACCGGCACTCCTAGGACTGGATTTCCAGTGCAACCTGCAGAGCTTGACCTTCCAATTCGGCAGCCCTATAACCCACCTCACTGTCTGCAGCCTCGTGTCCCTCAAAGTGGACCCCCTCCTTGTTTGCTAATCTCACCCCTGATTGCAAACCCGTCACGACCTGGAGCAGACGGTACAGCACCCAGGACCGGACCTTCATCAGGTCCGAGGTCCAGAGGTTGCTGAAGGAAGGGGTCATCGAGGGCAGCAACAGTCCCCGCCTCCGCTCCCTCCACGCGACCTCTGCCATCCAGGGGTGACCCGTTTCTATCATTTCATAAAGACCTGAAACCTGTCCTTCTCCATCGAGGAAGTCAGGACAGTAACCCGTGACTGCCACATCTGCGCAGAGTGCAAACCGCACTTCTACCGCCCCGAGCGCGCGCATCTGATCAAAGCATCCCGCCCCTTCGAACGTCTCAGCATTGACTTCAAGGGGCCCCTTCCCTCTAGCAACAGCAATATTTACTTCCTGACGGTAATCAATGAATACTCCCGCTTCCCCTTCGCCATTCCCTGCCCCGACATGACCACATCGACCGTCATTAAGGCCCTCCTCTCCATCTTCTCCCTGTTCGGCTACCCCGCGTACATACATAGCAATCGGGGGTCCTCTTTTATGAGCGACGAGCTGCATCAATTCCTGCTCAGCAGGGGCATTGCCTCTAGCAGGACGACCAGCTATAACCCCCGGGGTAACGGACAGGTCGAGCGGGAGAATGGTACCATCTGGAAGACCATACTACTGGCCCTCCGGTCCAGAGATCTCCCTATTTCCCGATGGCAAGAGGTTATCCCCGATGCCCTACATTCTATCCGCTCCCTCTTCTGTACCACAACAAATCAGACACCCCATAAACGTCTTCTTGTTTTCTCCAGGAAGTCGTCCTCCGGATCCCCTCTACCGACGAGGCTGGCCGCCCCCGGACCCATCTTGCTCCGGAAGCATGTGCGGGTGCACAAGTCCGACCCGTTGGTGGAACAAGTCCAGTTACTCCACGCTAACCTGCAGTATGCGTACGCGGAGTACCCCGACGGTCGGCAGGACACGGTCTCCCTCCGGGACCTGGCACCCGCCGGCGTGCGGCCTTCTCCCCCTTCACCACAGACCCCACCCCCCCCGTTCTTTTTCCCCCAGCGCCCCACCCAGGCCACCCCTTCCCCATCCATGGCGTCTCCACCACCAGCCCGGGTTACGGAGACAGTTCAAGGACCATCGCTCCCGGAGTCCAGGACATCGGCTGAACCACCACCATCGGCTGAACCAGCGTCACCAACTCCACTGCGGCGGTCTGCCAGGACATCACGGGCAACGAAAAGGCTGATCGAGTCCATTTAACTTTCAACACCACCATGGACCTTGTATGGCCACTATGTACTGTTGTTAAATGTCTGGGCCAGAGGGAAGCCAAGGATACATTTTTTTTCCTTCTCTCCTTACTAATCATACCACCAGTTCTCCCCCCCACTCCAGCTCTCGTCAATGCTGCCAGCCCTGACACCGTGTTGTTATCTCTGGATTGCAATGAAGCTGACTACAACAGGGCCTGTAATAGCAGTAAGTTTGTTTAACTAACTCTGCGGCTGTAAGAAACATTTGTGTTCTTCCCAAGGTCGTGGTGAAATCTTGCACGGTCCTGCCACGTGATGCTAGACGTGACAGCGGCATCACATAGTCATGTGACGACCCAGTCTACAGATGTGGTGGAGGATCTGGATGTTAGACCTGAGTGACCGGATCTTCTGCTGGGTGAATGATGGCACACGGTGTATAAAGCAGTGTGCGAGGTTGGGGGTGCAATGGGTAAGTGGTCCTTTGAATATACAGTCATTCATTTTGACAATAGACAGTAGACATCTTGTGGCACGGCAGCCAGGTTCTCTGAGTCAGATTCATTGTATTGACCTCCATAATCACCTTCTCCAATTCACTCCAGGGGGTGGATATTGAGCATGCACCCCATGCAGAAACTTCACCTCTCCACTTCAGTCTAATTATATGTCCTCCAGTGTTGCATCAATGAATCTAGGAACCCTCCCTTCTTTGTGACACTCCATTTGTGCACCCCTTACTTGCAGCCAGTGACAACAGATGTTGTCAGCAGATAATTCCTTCCACAAAGTACAGCTCCCCTTTAAGAAGGGTAGGCTGTCTTTAAGAGAAGCAGGTTGCACCACCTGAGATCAGTACACACTGATGGGCCTTCTCCTGCGTATTCAGGCAGCCAGCAGTAAGGGTCTCACTCAAACCAACACTACAATCAGGTAAATAAGTTTGCATGCTGTCTGCCTCAGTGATGATAGGTCACAACTGACAATCACCATGCCTGAAAATGGACAGTAATGAACTTTTTAGCAGGAAATCATTCAGTATTTGGAAACAGCAAACACAAAATTATGTTTCCAGTGTATACTCTGGTCCTGACCTTCCTGAACATGAGATGTACAGCTCAGCACATGTGCGGACTGGTTTTGGGTAACAGGAGGGATTCCTTTGGGGTTCCCCTGTGCCTATCAGAAGCCCTCCCCCTCCAAAAGGTCACCTCCACAGCATAATGCCCCACTCCCTCACCCTCCTTGCTGTGGTCTGCCGTCTAGGTCCCGCTGATACCCTGGACTCACCTTGGTGTCCAGCTCCATAACTTCCACTTTGGGGACGGTCTGTAGTACCAGCAGTGGCCACCGCTTGAGCATGGCGCTGCTGGGACTACAGAACTGCCAGCCAATCTGATTGGTCAGCAACCCTCTAAGGCAGGACTACCTCCCTAGATGGAGGTGGACGTTTCAATCTAAGACGAGTGTCATGCTGCCAGAGTATAATGGCTGCGTGACAGTGGATAATTGGTGGGTGGGCTCCCTACCAACTTGAAATGAAATGAAAATGAAAATCGCTTATTGTCACGAGTAGGCTTCAATGAAGTTACTGTGAAAAGCCCCTAGTTGCCACATTCCGGTGCCTGTCCGGGGAGGCTGGTATGGGAATCGAACCGTGCTGCTGGCCTGCTTGGTCTGCTTCAAAAGCCAGCGATTTAGCCCAGTGAGCTAAACCAGCCCCATTGGTGAATACGGTGTTCTGTAAAATCCAGCCCATGGAATCTCCCCATCCAGCTCTTGTAAGCGACAACTAGGCCGACTCTAGATTGTAACATATATCTGGTACACTGTGCTAAACCACTAGTACACTCAAGAGACATGGAACAAATCCTGTGCAGAAGGAACGTGCAGGGATACCAAGATAACCAACAAACCTTGTTCATAATTGGAAGGCTGACAATTTTGCCTGTTATCATTTTTGGTCAATTTCATTCATTAGCAATCTTTTGCAAGCTATGCACAATTGATTTAAATTTGCAGTCAATTTGTTTGTTTCTTAATTGTACTGAAGTGCTGGTATTGATTAATGGCTGCTAACAACATTGCTGGTTGCGTTTTAGCAGAAGCGCATCTTAATTTTGGAGTGTGCTCCATTTACTCCCAATATACAGCTCGATTAATCTGAAGCACTTTGTAATCAATTACACTAATCTCTTTTAGAGTAGTAGTGAAGTAATGTAAAGTTCACAGCACAATGCCAAATACAATTGACCACTAATATTGATTTATCCACTCCTATCCATTATTAATTATCGGTCTGCTCTCCCATTCAATGCTGAATATAGCACCAATCTAATCTTCTATCTAATTTACACCAGTCTAATCTCTTGGTTTGGGTCACTGTCTGTGCGGAGTCTGCATGTTCTCCCTGTGTCTGCGTGGGTTTCCTCCCACAAGTCCCGAAAGACGTGCTTGTTAGGTGAATTGGGCATTCTGAATTCTCCTTCAGTGTACCCGAACAGGCGCGGAGTGTGGCGACTAGGGGATTTTCACAGTAACTTCATTGCAGTGTTAATGGAAAGCCTACTTGTGACACTAATAAAGATTATTATTCTGATGCGGTAATTGCATTTTTGATGAATAAATAAAAAAGGAGATAAATGCATTTTGTTGAGGTATGTGATCCCCATTCTTCCAGGTGCACTGTGTATGACTGTGTACATTAGTTTGCGTTTTTGGTAAAATGGTATTGCAAACAGCAAAGTAGTTTCTTCATTGTTTTACCTGCTTCACCTCTTTGATTACTGATGATCGGTTGTCTGATAAAATGGTGTGTAACACAGGTGAAATTGGTGCACTTCAGCATGATGGGAACATCAGCAACATTGTCAGGAAACTCATCATGAACAACTTGACTGATTGGAATACGGAAATCAGAAGAAAGAAATCTCCACACATAATGAACAATTCCAGCGGGGCACTGCAAGGCAAAGCTGGCAGCATCCGACTATAGTCTGAGATATTGCAGCAATACACATGGCCACTCGTGACGTAATACCCTGCCTTGGCCACCTTGATGTAAAATTACAGTTGTTGATCTATACTCAGACATACGAAAGAAGAAAATAGAAACCAGATACAGATTCTTTCACATTTAGTTGATTGCTTTTTCTGTTTATATCAATAAATGACATCTCTTGACCCTTAACTCGAAAAGTTGCAACTAACTTGGTTCTTGGTATTTGTCATACAGAGAAGTGAAAGATAAATATTACTTTGTTCATTAAGTATTCTTATCAACTATTAACCGAAACGCTTAATAAAAATAGAGTTACTCTCAAATTCTAAACGACTCGCTCAAACAGAAAAGTATCATGAAAGCAAACTGGAATGTGACCTAAAGATTCACACAAAATTAACATTTCAAGGCCACATATTCCTTTTGACATTATTCCAGTTTCAAACAAATTTGGATTACAAATGTTATCCTTCAAACCTGATCTGTTAAATAAGCACCAAAGGGTAGGTTTTTAACCAAGCATTTCCGACTGAAGAACTTTGCACAGCTTTTACACAGAACATATTTTTAAGTTAATAAAAGACACTGAAGCCTTTTGAGAGAATAATTAATACATTTCTCCACTTACTTTAGTTTCCAAGAAATCTCGACAGCAAAATATCATGTTTCCAGTATTCAAGGCACAAATATGACTTCATTACCTGTAACTGAAGACCCACTCTGAACACCTCAATGCAAAGATACAAATGTTCACATTTTGCTCAATGCTGATACTTTTGTATACACAAGTACACAAGATCAATGAAAACATGCCACCCTCCAAATAAAGAGACTTGGTTCTTCCGCAGAACTAGAACCCTCCTTTTTATATTTTGTTTATTCACAAAGTGCGGAGCAATTATGTCTGGGAACTTTGAAATTAAGTATTTCTATTCTAGATCTGGTTTTATAAAAACAAAGAAAGGTTTGGATTCTTTCTTTGCCATGCTTACACATAGTCATGTAAACGGTAGCTGCTGTGTGAGGCTGATGGTTGTGAAGTTGGGCTGCCCATACACACAGCTGGTGGCCTACACTGAGGTGCAGTCTGTACAAATGAAGCCCGTGGTTGATAGGGCCAGCCATTTCTCTGCTGAGGGCAGGACAAGCAGAGGAGAGTCCCTCCAATGAGCAGCATGCTTGTTGACATAAAGCCAATGTACAAAGCCTCTCCCATTTCATATTTTGTTCCGGGTGGAATCATCGGGTTGTAGAAGTCTCGTATCAGGTCGTTGGTTGACCAGGACACTGGAATGAGGCACATGATGGCAGCAAGGATGTAACAGATTCCACCGGAGACGGCAATGTTATTCTTGGATGAAGATTCCTTCAAGCACACAGTGCACTTCATACCCATGATGGAAATGCAAGTGGCCAGTGCAGAAAGCAAGCAGGAAATGACCATCATAGCACGGGCTGCCTGGAGGTCTGGAGGCAGTGCCAGCTGTGAACGATGGACTTGGCATTGGTAGATGCCAGTACTTTGCCAGACACATTCCATCCAAAGTCCTTTCATGAACTCCATGGCCATGATGATATCGGCACCCACGTGGGCTGTTCTGCGCCAGTGTGGTAAGACAGTGGCGACCAAGGTTCCAAACAGGCCAAAGAGGCCAAGAAAAAAACCAATGATCTGAATTCCCATGTGAGCCATTTTGCCTCAATTTCTTACTTCCTGGTTGTAGTTACTGAATGTAACAGAAATAGCAGCTTTCCTGTGAAGGTCCTGTTCCTGCTGCATGTGAAACCTATTAACAATAATGGAATAATAAAAGTTAGCAAATAAGGTTTGATGCAAATATATATTGCTTAAATATATTTTCTGAACTGCTTAATAATTAGTGCTCTTGCTTAGGACTTTATTTGTACTAATTTGGATAGCAAGTTAACAGTGTGTCTGAAACTATACTGAGGCCTGAACTCGTGCTATGACAGGGTGGGTCATTGGCTTATCCAATATGGCATTGAAGACACAAATTGAGTCCCGCCCTCAAACACAGCTTCCACCATTTTCACACTTTGGACATGTAAAACTACAGCTCCCTTAACCAATCAGGAGAAGATCTAAAGTTTGCTAAGTTCCTTGGAGAGGTACGTTACCCTCTCAAATAAGTCCAACGACCCCTTTGGATAACGCTGCAAAGTTGTTGCGACAGCCAAGGTAGTGGCAAAAATTTCAATGGCAGGTGCCTGGCTTTACAATAGATACATAGAAGATAGGAGCAGGAGGAGGCCTTTTGGCCCTTCGAGCCTGCTCCACCATTCATCACAATCATGGCTGATCATCCAACTCAATAGCCTAGTCTTGCTTTCTCCTCATAGCCTTTGATCCCATTCTCCCCAAGTGCTATATCCAGCCGCCTCTTGAATATATTCAAAGTTTTAGCATCAACTACTTCCTGTGGTAATGAATTCCACAGGCTCACCAGTCTTTGGGTGAAGAAATGTCTTCTCATCTCTGTCCGAAATGGTTTACCCTGAATCCTCAGACTGTGACCCCTGGTTCTGGACACACCCATCATTGGGAACATCCTCCCTGCATCTATCCTGCTTAATCCTGTAAGAATTTTATAAGTCTCTATGAGATCCCCCCTCATTCTTCTGAACTCCAGCGAGAACAATCCCAACCTAGTCAATCTTTCCTCATATGACAGTCCCGTCATCCCTGGAATCAGTTTGGTAAACCTTCGCTGTACTCCCTCAAGAGCAAGAACATCCTTTCTCAGCAACATATCCCTTCTTTTGTACTCGAAACCTCTCGCAATGAAGGCTAACATACCATTCGCCTTCTTTACCGCCTGCTGCACCTGCACGCTTACCTTCAGCGAATGGTGCACAAGGACACCCAGGTCCCACTGCACACTCCCCTCTCTCAATTTACAACCATTCAGGTAGTAATCTGCCTTCCTGTTTTTGCTTCCAAAGTGAATAACCTCACACTTATCCAAATTATACTGCATCTGCCATTGATTTGCCCACTCGTCCAACCTGTCCAGATCATGCTGTAGGATCCCTGCATCCTCATCACAATTCACCCTCCCACTCAGCTTGGTATCATCTGCAAACTTTGAGATGTTACATTTTGTTCCCTCATCCAAATCATTAATATATATTGTGAATAGCTGGGGTCCCAGCACCGATCCCTGTGGTACCCCACTAGTTACTGCCTGCCAATTTGAAAAAGACCCATTAATTCCTACTCTTTGTTTCCTCTCTGCCAACCAGTTTTCTATCCACCTCAATATACTGCCCCAACCCCATGCGCTTTAATTTTGCGCAATAATCTCTTGTGCAGAACTTTGTCAAATGCCTTCTGAAAGTCCAAATATACCACATCGACTGGCTCCCCCTTGTCAACTGTACTGGTCACATCTTCAAAGAATTCCAACAGATTTGTCAAACATGAGATCCCCTTCATACATCCATGCTGACTCTGACTGATCCTGCCACTGCTTTCTAAATATTACGCTATGAAGTCCTAGATAATGGATTCAAGCATTTTCCCACTACCGATGTTAGGCTTCCTGGTCTATAACCCAAGGGAGGAGGGCAGAGCTGCTGGATCTGGAAAGGCAACATTTACCCCGTTCCTGACTCAGACAACCAGGTGTTCCGGAGAAGAGCCAAAATGGGGATGGGACCTTCAAACATTGGCAACATCAGGAAAATAACCACCATGAGGCCAGAGGGGAAACCAGGATAGGGAATAGAGGCAATGCAGTGAGGGGGGGATCTTATTGAAACTTACAGGATACTGCGAGGCCTGGATAGTGTAGATGGGGAGAGGATGTTTTACTTGTAGGAAAAACTAGAACCAGAGGACACCATCTCAGACTAAAGGGACGATCCTTTAAAACAGAGATGAGGAGGAATTTCTTCAGCCAGAGGGGGTGAATCTGTGGAACACTTTGCCGCAGAAGGTGGTGGAGGCCAAATCACTGAGTGTCTTTCAGACAGAGAGAGATAGGTTCTTGATTAATAAAGGGATCAGGGGTTATGGGGAGAAGGCAGGAGAATGGGGATGAGAAAAGTATCAGCCATGATTGAATGGCGGAGCAGACTCGATGGGCTGAGTGGCCTAATTCTGCTCCTATGTCTTATGGTCTTATGGTCTTATAGTGCACACCAGGGAGGAGCAGCAGGGGCAGAAGGGCAACCAGGTTTTACCCTGAGGTAAGGGTGTACAGTGTTATGGGCCAGGGTTTAGATAACCCCAAAGTGTATCATGGAGTTCACCTGACCCACAACGTTTAATAGATTGTGGTATGGGGAGCACACGGCCCACTCTACAGGAGTGGTACAGCAGAAATGGAAAAGCATTTTTTAAAGCAAAACAATGTTTATTCTATCAACTCAAGTTAACCTTTTTAAAACATACAGTGAACATCTTAGCAACCATCAATTCAAATACATCCCCCAAAGAATACAACACGAAGTAATGCTTAAGCTGTCCTTTTAACATCCATAAGACACATCAGGTTAAAATCACTACTGAGAGCAGTTCTTAGTTTTAAATCACCAAAAGATCGATTTACAGTCTTTAGATTACGGAGAGAGAGACTAATACCTCTTCTGGCTGTGACTGCAGCTATCCAGTTCTGAAAATGAAACTAAAATACACCCTGCAGCAAACAGCCTAAAACAAAAGTAAAAAGCTGACAGACAGACCAGCTCCACCCACATTCTGACATCACTGATAAACACTCATTTCTTAAAGGTACATTTCTTAAACACCCATTTCTTAAAGGTACTGTCACATGACAACAGACCTTGGAGGTCATACCTCAGTATGACTGAAAACCAATGCAGCAGATGGCTGATCTACGCTGAGAAATGGGCATGGGCATTGGCTCATCGGGAAAGTACATTAACTTCATGATGGATGTGATGTCTCAGACACAGAGAGACATGGGGTTTGCAATTTTGACAGGCTTCCCTCAGATGCAATGGTCTATCTACTGTACCCATGAGAAAGTTTCATCTCATTAACTGGACATCTTGGAGAACGTAAAGTAATTCCACTCCCTGAATGTTCGGGTACTTTGTGACCACAGCAAGGTTTTCCTGCAAGTCTATGCAAGATTCCCAAGTAACTGCCTCTAATCATTCATACTGAGGAGTTCCCAGCTGCCTCAGCTTTTCAGGCACTTGCACAGATCCGCGGATCCAGGAGTGCTAGAGAGCGGACTGTTCACATTCTCAAAATGCACTTCAGGTGCGTTGGCCACTCAGGTGGAGCTCCACAGTATTCCCCTACAATTGTATTCAAATAGCTGTGCTGTGCTGCTGGCTACACAGTATGGCGCAGTGCTGGGGACCTGCAACAGGAAGGGGACAAAGCCTTGTCCAAATCTCCGATATTTGAGGAGGAGGAGGATGAGGGAGAGAGAGAGGTGGAGGAAGTCCCCGTTCATTCTCAGAGGCCTGCCCATGTGGCCATGGCTGATTTTATGCTGGAGCGGATCGTCGCCAGAAGAATACTGATCCAAAGTAGATTCACCCAGGGTTCTGAAATCTAAAGGGGCTGGATTCTCCGCTCCGCCGCACCACATTTTTGTTTCAGGACACCGGCGGGGTGCTCCGTTATGCCGGCTGGCCAACGGGGTTTCCCATTGTGGGGCAGCCCCACGCCATCAGGAAACCTCTGGGCTGCAAGCTAAACAGAGCACCCCGCCGGCAGAGAATCCAGCCCCTTATTTTTACCAATCCCTGGTGAGCTGCTCCCACACAACGGGCGGGGTTCAGCAACCGCATTGTGCCGAGCACGAATCGGAGAATGCTGGGTGATCAGCAGGAGAGGGCAAAATCCAGATTCGCATCTCCCGGGAATGACCCAACTCCCCAGCGGGAGGTCACCCGGGCGTTGTTTGGCTCTCCTTTTTAAAAACGGGAAGCTGGCCGTTTAAAACACAAAATATTTTCAATTCTCAACTGCCTCCTCAAAGGCAAAGGTGTCAGGTCTCAGAGGATGATTAGTGACTTCATGTCCAGCAGATTTTGATGTCTGAACGATGTGCCTAGAGGGTCAGTATCATTGAGGCAGCTGCCAATAACCAAATAGTAAAGAGAAGGGCTTCACCACTGAGAATCCTCTCGTAGCCAAAATGTGAGTGTCTGGATGAGCAGAGGGCAGCTGAGCACAGCCTCCCTAACGTTCCATACCGAGGTCTCTAGTCTATGGGTTCCTGAACTGGCCGGGGCGAGTGTGCCAGCACAATTGGCTCGCTGGATGCCACTCGGAGAGAATGCGGGATAGTCATGGTAAGGTTAGGGGAGGCTTGAGGGATTTGAGAAGGAATGGAAATATCAAATGTTCACTATTAAAACATGTTACACCTGATACAAGTGAAGCCTCTGTCACGTGAATCTTCACAGTGGGTCTGCCTGCACCCCCACCCCCTGCTGCCCTCTGCTCCCCCACCCCCTGCCCACGGGCACAGTGATCCAAGGTCAAACACCCCCGATGCACATCCTGTTCAGAGGATGGGTGTGAATGTGCTGTCAGCAGAAAGACAGGAGTCAGACTTTGGCATCAACTGTGGAGCACCAGAGTTAACCTCACACTAAGTGATCATCACCCTCCTGCCTTGTATATTGACAGTGCCGACACAGGCCCATCAGGCTTGGAAGGTGGAACAGGTAGTCGAGGGAGCGGGGGGTGGGGGGGGTGGGGGGGGGTTTGATGGAGGGGGCAGTGTGGGAGGGTCGGGGAATTGCGGGGGGGAGGAAGGAGGGAAATGGGTGAGAAGGAGGGAACTGGCGGGCCTTTCCTAAGTCTTTGAAATATATTAAGAAAATTATTTCCTACAATCTGCAATTTAACAGCATTTGTGTGTTTAACCAACTCCAGTAGAGTTGTTCTGAGATTGATGCTCCCAAGTAACTATTCATTTGAAGACTAGGCCCCTGATTTTTGAGTTTCCCCACACTCCACCTCCGTCAGCCCTCCATGGAGGAAGATCACTCTCCTTCTCTTCCCAGGCTTTCTTATGAGTAGTGAGCGACTTACCCAACAACAACCCTCCTGACTGTCTAGCTAATTCTTTGCAAGGGAATCACTTTATATTGATACTTGTGACAACATGATATCAGCTGTTGATCTGGAAGTGCCTGGTTAATCATTGGAGTGGTTCACCTCTTCCGCCAAGTCAATGTCTGTGATACAAAAGACAAAAAAGTTTGTTTAGTTATACACACGGTAATGTTTGTCCTTGCCAAAGTGAGTGTCAAGGCGTTCAGTAAGGAAAGACAAGTTGAAACTATAAGTAGAGAACCACGTCCAGTCTTTACCAACGATCTTTTGCCAGTTCCCCATCAACCTAACCCTCTCCAACGAGCTGTGTTATCTGTTTGCCTATAAATCATACGTCTCCTGGTCCTCCAGGCTCGTGGTTTTCACTGTCCATGGCCCATTCTCAATTGTCCTCTTGTGGCGCTGATTTATGATCATTTTTCCCTTGGTGGGCAGAAAAGACAATTTTAGAGGCAAGTGAGCATCATGGAGGCATGTCCCATCAGGCAAGCTGTGATGATGGGAGGCGAGGCTTTGTAGTCCTTTTAAATCAGTTTGTTTTGTAAACTTGCAGAAACCTGTAGACCGGTTCAGTGAGCAGAGAACGTTATTCTGAATAATAGAACATAGAACATAGAACAGTACAGCACAGAACAGGCCCTTCGGCCCTCAATGTTGTGCCGAGCCATGATCACCCTACTCAAACCCACGTATCCACCCTATACCCGTAACCCGACAACCCCCCTTTAACCTTACTTTTTAGGACACTACGGGCAATTTATCATGGCCAATCCACCTAACCCGCACATCTTTGGACTGTGGGAGGAAACCGGAGTACCCGGAGGAAACCCACGCACACAGGGGGAGGACGTGCAGACTCCACACAGACAGTGACCCAAAAGGGAATCGAACCTGGGACCCTGGAGCTGTGAAGCATTTATGCTAACCACCATGCTACCCTGCTGCCCCAAACAGGGTTACAGGGTTATGAGGAGGTTACTCTTTCAGGGAGTCCCCCGAAAACTCACGCGCTGGACAAAAAAATCAATGAGGTTCCTTAGTGGTAGCTGTGGTTGGTGACATGTTTTAGCATCAAGGCCTTAGTTTCATTTAGTCACAGTTGTGAGATCACTGAACCTTCCCCCAGCTACTGCAGTTCTTGGCTTGGTGAAAGTCACTTCTACTGGCAGCACCTTTGTGGCTGGGTTGGAAAATTAGGATACCCTTATAGCTGCTACTCTGATCATTTTACTGAGACTTGTTATTGTCCTTTAATGAAATGAAATGAATGAAAAAATGAAAATCGCTTATTTTCACGAGTAGGCTTCAATGAAGTTACTGTGAAAAGCCCCTAGTCGCCACATTCCGGCGCCTGTATGGGGAGGCTGGTACGGGATAATTAGCAGCAAGCTCCGAAAACCTTTAAAAGTTTCAGCAGAATTGTAATCTCATTGCCTCGTGTAGCAGTAAACCATTGGATAGAGGAATATAGATCCAGGCAGAGGCCATTCAGCCCCTCGAACCTCCTCTGACAATCAGTGAGATTGTGGCCTTGGCTCCATTTCTTTTATATCTGAGCAATAGCAGATAAACTCTTGCCCTCAGATTTAAAATGATCAACTGAGCCTTTTGTGGGAGAGACTTTTGCACTTATACCAGCCTCTGCCTGAGATGTTTTCTAACTCTGCTGCTGGCTGTGATTTTAAAGTTCTGACCCATGTCCTGGACTCCCCCACCATGAAAGGCTGACGAGAGCAGTGTGAGGGGGGAAGAGCAGGAAGCTAGCAGGGGTTTCACATTAGTGTCATCTGGGTTGCTGCAACTTCCTGTTCGCCAGGGGGACGTCTAGCCACAACGTTTCAGAGTCAGAGTAAGGTCGCAATTTGGGATAATTACAGATCAAAACAAAGAGCAAAAGTGTGTAAAAGACATACCTCTGTCGCAGCGCATTACCCATAAGAACTGAACTTAGCTCTGTTATTGAGCCTAGGAACTGCTTAATGTGTGTTATTGCTCGTTGCAATTTATTTTTAGGTGACACTACTTGTGCTATTAATAGATTTCTGAGCAATTTAAAACCAGCACTTAGAGGGTAATGGTCTCAATTGATTTTTATGCTCCGCATGTTTCGCACAGTTAGTTCAGGATTTTTGTCAGTTTTAATCCCTCTGATAATTAGCAATTAACTTTTCCAGTTTTCCATTTTCATTACAAGCAAAAAACATGATGGAAATGCCGGAACTGGCTGATTCTGATGACAGGTTCGACCTGGTTTTAATTGGTCTGCTGTACTTTTCCGATATTTTTTACTCTTGTACCAGGTTTTCAGCACTGAAAGGGAAATCGAGGTTTCAACATTAATTTGAATGATAAAGGTGTTGACCTATTCGTGACCATGACCTGGAGATAGTTTTTGTGTATCATCTTAATACCTGCGTTTTGTTTGAAGTTAGAACTTATTAAAGTGCAGCGTAGGAGACTGTTAAATAAGTTAAGAGCCCATGGTGTTTAGGGTAAGATCCTGGCATGGATAGAGGATTGGCTGACTGGCAGAAGGCAGAGAATGGGGATAAAGGGGTGGTTTTCAGGATGGAGCCAGTGACTAGTGGTGTGCCTCAGGGGACAGTGCTGGGACCACAACTGTGATGATCGGAATACCTTGCCCCTTTAAGAGGCTTGGCATTGCCCCTTTAAGAGACTTGGAACCCTGGAGGACTCCGCCTCTGGCTACGCCCCCTGGGAAACAGTATTTAAGATGAGACTCCATTTTGCGAGCACACTTCTCTTGGATGCTGCCATTATTCAATGCTTATTAAAGCCTTTGATTACTGACCTAACTTTCGCGTCGTAATTGAGAGTGGCTCAACAACTTTTCATAATATATTTTAACGATCTGGAAGAAGGAACTGAAGGCACTGTTGCTAAGTTTGCAGATGATACAAAGATCCGTAGAGGGGCAGGTAGTATTGAGGAAGCAAGGGGCTGCAGAAGGAATTGGGCTGGCTAGGAAAGTGGGTAAAGAAGTGGCAGATGGAATACAATGTGGAAAAGTTTCAGGTTATGAACTTTGGAAGGAGAAATGGAGGCAGAGACTATTTTCTAAATGGGGAAATGCTTAGAAATCAGAAGCATAAAGCGACTTGGGAGTCCTTGTTCACAATTCTCTTACGGTTAAAGAGCAGGTTCAAATGGCAGTTAGGAAGGGAAATGCAATGTCGAGAGGGCTAGAATACAGGACCAGGGATGTACGTCTGAGGCTGTATAAGGCTCTGGTCAGACCCATTTGGAGTATTGTGAGCAGTTTTGCACCCTGTATCTAAGGAAGGATGTGCTGGCCTTGGAAAGGGTCCAGAGGAGGTTCACAAGAATAATCCCTGGAATGAAGAGCTTGTCGTATGAGGAATGGTTGAGGACTCTGGGTCTGTACTCATTGGAGTTTAGAAGGACGAGGGGGGATCTTAGTGAAACTTACAGGGTACTGCAAGGCCTGGTTAGAGTGGACGTGGAGAGGATGTTTCCACTTGTACGAAAAACTAGAAGCAGAGGACACAATCTCAGACTAAAAGGGACGATCCTTTAAAACAGAGATGAGGAGGAATTTCTTCAGCCAGAGGGTGATGAATCTGTGGAACTCTTTGGGCGGGATTCTCCGACCCCCCCCCCCCCCCCCCCCCCCCCCGCAGGGTTGGAGAATCATCGGGGGGGGGGCAGCGTGAATCCCGCCCCGCCACTCTCGCGCCGACTGCCGAATTCTCTGGCTCCGGTTTTGGGGCGGGGATTGTGCCGCGCCGGTCGGGGGCCGTTGGCAGCCCCCCGATGGGCCGAGCGGCCACCCGTTTCCAGCCAGTCCTGCCGGCGTGAAATGGACAAGATCCATACCGGTGGGACCGGGCTTTGAGGGCGGCTTGCAGAGTCCTCAGGGGGGGGAGGGGCATCCGGCCCCGGGGGGGGGGGGGGGGGGGGGCTCCACGGTGGCCTGGCCTGTGATCGGGGCCCACTGATCTGTGGACAGGCCTGTGCCATGGGGGCGCTCTTTCCCTCCGCGCTGGCCTGTGTAAGGCTCCGCGATGGCTGGCGCGGAGAAGAAACCCGCTGTGCATGCGGCAGAACAAGCTGGCGCTCCTGCGCATGGGCCAACTCGCGCCGGCTGGCAGAGGCTCTTCGCCGCCCGTTTGCGCGGCACCAACCCCTCTAGCGCTGGCCTAGCCCCTGGACGTACGGAGGACTCCGCACCTTCCGGGCGGCCCGATGTCGGAGTGGTTCACGCCACTCTTTGGCGCCGGTACAGTCTGCCCCGCCGGTTGTGGGAAAATCCCGCCCTATGCCGCAGAAGGCTGTGGTGGGCAAATCACTGTCTTTAAGACCGAGATAGATAGGCTCTTGATTAATAAGGGGATCAGGGTTATGGGGAGGAGGCAGGAGAATGGGGATGAGAAAAATATCAGCCATGATTGAATGGCGGAGCAGACTCGATGGGCCGAGTGGCCTAATTCTGTTCCTATATCCTATGTTATAGGATGTAGAGTATTTGCTGAAATGAATGAATCATTATATTGATCGTTTACTTCTCCTTTGATATCTCGATGAAGAATGGAGGCCCACAGAACAAACACCATCACAACTAGAGAAAGAAACAGGAGATTAGCTGCCAATAGGGCAATTCCAAAATAAAAGTAGAAAATGCTGGAAATATACAATGTATCTGTCAGAAAATGCAGGTTAATGTTTCAGGTGGAGGTCATCCGTGAGAATAAGTGTCGATACTTCAAATATTAGTCAGTGTGCTCTGTACAGCATCTTCTACTTAGATTGCAGTATTGATGCTGAACTCAGGTTTTAACAATCTGTAGATTGCAGAAGGATATCTGAGGTAGGTAAAGAAGTGGGACTGCATGAATAGGCAAGGGTCTGGAATTGGTTCAGTACTTAACTTGCACCATGGCAAAAATCATCTTCAGCAGTTGATGCAATTATAAGTTTAAAGAAGCCTGACAAAAGATAGACAGCTTCTTCTCCTGTGTGTGTTCCTGGAGAAGAGAGCACTGGAGACCGACCTGGCGCTGCCATGCAGGGAGAGAACGGTGGCCACCAGCTCTCCCGAAGTCCCCCCCCCCCCACCCTCCCGACAACAGCACATCTTTGGGATGAGTGTGTGGAACAGGGTGACACAGTGAGGAGTGCGCCACCAGCAAGTCAGCCAGGGCCCTCCAGCCCCAGGCACTCCAGAGGACACCCGCCAGGGGAATCAAAGGCCACAGGGCGCGGTAGGCAGCAGGCTGCCTTCACCTCTGATGTTCATCCTGGGGGCACACCTAGATGTGGCGTCATAACACGGACGGCTAAGAAGATTGAGGGTCACTGTGAGGGCAGTGGGGGGGCGGGAGGGGGGGGAGGGGCGGTGCCATAGGTAACTAGGAACCATTAGGGTCATAATTGTACACCATTGAAACAAGTTAAACCTGAGACATGTGAAGCGTCTGTCACGTTATTCTGCACTGTGGGCTGGCCTGCACCTCCGTTTGTCTCCCGCCATCCATACCCCCAGCACCCCCCTCCTCCCTGGGCACGGTGGTCCTAGATCTGCGTCCCCCCCCCCCAAAGGCCGACCATGTGCAGATGGTGGGCGTGAGCGCGCTGTCAGAAAACAGACAGGAGTCAGTCCATGGCATAGATTGAGGAGAACCAGAGTTCAGCTCACAGCGGGTTATCATCACCCTTGTATATTCACCCACTGACAGAGCCATGACAGACCCATTACCCTGGAGTGATGTAACACAGACCCTTAGAGGATGGAACAGGGTGATTAGTGGTGTTGGGAGGGGGGGGGGGGGGCGATCTGGGAATGGTTGCAGGGAGGGAAGGGGGAGAGGGGAGGCGGATCGGTGGGGGAGAGGGACTGGCGGAGGGGCGGTGGATGGGATGCAGAGAGGGGGAGGGATGATGGGAGAAGCGAGGATGAGGGCCTCCCTCGCCCTCCGGACTTGCCAGATCCGCGTTGCTGCTGCCTGGTTATGGTTGCTGGAGGCCAATCAGGACATTGCTGCAGGAGTTCCTCGGGGTAGTGTCCTAGGCTCAATCATCTTCAGTTGCTTCATCAATGACCTCCCTTCTGTTATGGGCCAGGCCTTAGAAACTACAAAGTGTATTATGAAGTTCACCTGACCTACAAATGTTATGTTGAATTTGGCTAGGATGAGCACAAAAGCCTTCACTGCAGGTGTGATTCATCAGACTTCCCAAGCACGTTAATTAAAACAAGGTTTATTCTAAGAATGTGGTTAACATATATATATATATAAAAACACAGCAAGAATGTTTTAGCAATTACAAACATAAAGACAATACAACAGCTACAGTGATCTATGTATATAACACTTAATGAATTCCCCTTAGCTGTTCCAATTCAATAACAAAATCCAAAAAACTAAAACCCCTTTCAAGGGTGTCGCCCAGCACACTGTTTTCTCACTTGACTGGGGCTGGTCCTTTCCCTGAGATTCTGACCCAGTTTGAACCAGCAGATTCAAACTCCTTCCGGAAAGCAATTCTATCTTTAAAGTTACTAAGACAGTTAGCCACACCCAATGTGCTTTTCACTGGAACAGCTTTTAAAATGAAAACAGTGAAAAACCGGGAAACACTTCTTTCCCCATCTGCAGTCCAAAACCACCAAATGAAAACTGAAACCAAAAAAAAACCCTCTCACCTGACAGCCACAAAATGACATCACTGAAGCCATGTTATAGGTCACATGATAAGAGCCTGAACCTTTATTAAAGGGACACTCAGATGACACTTCTATCACATGATCAGAAGTTTGGATGTTTGCTAATGATTGGACAATGTTCAGTGGCTCCTCAGATACTGTATGTGAAGCAGTCCATGTCCATATGCAGAAAGACCTGGGTAACATTCTGGTTTAGACTAACAAGTGGTAAGTAACATTCGCGTCAGGCAAGTGTCAAGTGATCACCATTTCCAACAAGAGAGAATCTAACCATTGCCGCTTGACACTCACCATCGCGGAATCTCCGCTCCTATCAGCAGTCTGGGGGTTACCCAGAAGCTAAACTAAACCCGCCATATAAATACTGTAGCTGCAAGGGCAGGTCTAAAGCCAAGAATTCTGTGACGAGTAACTCATCTCTTGACTCCCAAAGGTTGTCCACAATTTACAAGGCACAAGTCAGTAGTGTAATGGAATACTCTCCACTTGGCTGGATGAATGCAGCTCCAACAACACTCAAGAGGCTTGACAAAGGACACTTACTCAGCACCTCATTCTCCAACGTAAACACTCACTCCTTCCATCACCAACACAATGGTAGCCATGGGCACCACCTACAGGATGCACTACAGCAACTCCTTTGACAGCACCTTTCAAACGCAATGGGCGCAATTCTCCGCACTCACGACGGTGCAGAGAATAGCGGGGGTCGTAAATTTTTACGGCCACGCTAGTCTGACGCCCTCCCGCTATTCTCCCCCCCCCCCACGCCCGACTCCCGACACGAATCGCTGCCGCCGTTTTTTTACGGCGAGCAGCGATTCTCAGCTGGCCGATGGGCCGAAGTCCAAGCCCTTTACGGCCGTTTTTACGAACGGCAAACACACCTGGTCTGGCCGTTCGTAAAAACGGCCGTAAAGTTCGGATCTTGGCAACCATGGCACGATTGGCACGGCAGTACCACGGCCGTGCCAAGGGTGCCATGGGCCCGCGATCGGTGGGCACCGATCACGGGCAGCGGGTCCGATTCCTGCGCACTCTTTGTCCTTCCGCCGCCCTGCTGTATCCATTCGCGGGGCGGCTGAGGGGCATCCCGGCCCACGCATGCGCGGGTTTCGCGCAAATGCGCGATGACGTCATCCACGCATGCGCGGGTTGGAGTCTTCCAATCCGCGCATGCGCGGCTGACGTCATGTGACGCGTCAGCCGTCGCAAACTCTGGCAAGCGGGCTTAACGAAATTCGTTAAGCCCGCGATGCCGGAGTTCACGGCCGCGGCATGCTAGCCCCGACCGGGGACCAGAATCGGTTCCCGGTCGGGGGGGAGGCTGGCGTCAAACCCGCCCGTTTTTGACGCCAGCCTTACAATTTCTCCCTGTTTGGGAGAATCGCGCCCAATGTCTATCATCTAGGAGGAGGAGGGCAGCAGATACCTGGGAACCCCGCCACCTGGAGGTTCCTCTCCAAGTCACTCACCATCCTGACTTGGAAATATATTGCCGTTCCTTCACTGGGTTGAAATCCTGGAACTCCCTCCCTAACAGTCCAAAGATGTGCAGGTTAGGTGGATTGGCCATGATAAATTGCCCTTAGTGTTGGATGGGGTTACTGGGTTATGGGGTTATGGGGATAGGGTGGAGGTGTTGACCTTGGGTAGGGTGCTCTTTCCAAGAGCCGGTGCAGACTCGATGGGCCGAATGGCCTCCTCCTGCACTGTAAATTTTATAAACAGCACTGTGGGTGGATCTGCACCACATGCACTGCAACAGTTTAAAAAGGTGGTTGATTGGCAATTAGGTTTGGGCAATTAGGGATGGGTGATTAGGGATGGGCAATAAATGCTGACCTTACCAGTGATGGCCACTTTCTATGAAAGAAAAACATTCAAATAATCACCCTTGTGCCTTCCCTCAGGGCTTGTCTTGCTGGTGCCTTTGCTTGACCCAGTGCTCCTGTGCAGTATTACCTCAGTCAGTGTAGCAGGGCTGGTGGAAGGCTGCTGACTTGAACTGAATGGAATTTTAGCAGCCTTACAACTGTGAGCCCCGAAGGCCTGATCTCAGACTGTAGCATCTCCACATTGTCAAACAACAGCTTGTGCTGTCTGACAGCAACAGCAAAGGCAGAGAGGCAGTACTGAGGGAATGAATGCTGCCACCCTGATAAAGGGCAGTAGGTTTGGCATTCCTCAGAGCCATTGTCGCTTCCTGGGACGACAACCTCTGCAATTCTAATAATCTGCTGAAGAATAAGTTGCCAGACTGATGTGGGACCCTAAAAGCCTCTGAGCACTGCTATCTTTGGCTATGATGCTATATCCTACGACCCTAAAGATGCACAGTAATGATGGCTACTAATTTCAGCTCAAGTGACGGTGCTTCTTCCCAGGGCTCGTTCTCCCTCCTGGCCTTCAGTCTCAGGCATCACTAGCTGGTCAGGTTGGAGATCTCAGATATCTGAAAGCATATCGACACGAGGGAAGGTTTAATGTGAGGGAAAGAGGCCGGGGGGAGGGGGAAGTTAGGAATGAATGGTTACACCATCTGCAGCTTGTACTTCACATCACATTGCAGGGTGAGGATGCAGTGGAATTTAAAAAAAATTCATTCATGGGATGTGGGTTCCACTGGCTCGTACGGCATCTATTGCCCATTCCTGATTGCCCCTGAGAAGGTGGTGGTGAACTGTCTTCTTGAACTGCTGCAGTCCATCTGTTGTAGGTACACCCACAGTGCTCAGGATTCAGCGACAGTGAAGGAACCGCAATATATTTCCACGGCAGGATGATGAGTTGGAGTTGGATTGGGGAAGGTGCTTTAGAGGCAGAAATATATCATCATCCTCAATGGTTTCAGTAACAACACTGGCCAGGAATTTGGTGATGGCCGCCCCAATCATCCCCACCATCCCCTACAAGGAGGTCAGGACATGCAGCCACACTTGTTCCTTGCTAATTTTCTGCTGCTGCCTATTATGGGTCATCTGGTTCTGCAAAAGAGAGGGGAATGTGTCAATGAATGTGGCGCAAAGTACTTGGGAGGTGTGCCTGTCATAGCTGAAAGCTGACAGTCTGTGGAAGCTATGAGATGTAAGTGTACACTTCCAGTAGTGTCAGTAGCGAGGCTGAGGTGAAGTATATAAGTGAGAAGTTTGAGTGGTGGTTGATATTGATTATTGGTAGGTGGGTAGGTGAGTGAGTGGGGTGTGATGATTGGAGCTGTGTGCGAGGTTAGTGGAACAATTGGCAGAAGAATTCACTGAACTTGATCACTCCTGTGATGTCATTAAACTTCTTGTAGCCCTTCATCCACGCCCTTGACATCAGACTGGTGGCATCAACAGCCATGGCCTCCTGCTCTCACTGCCTTCCGTGCTCACGTCTAGAGAGCTTCATATCCCCCTGAGGAAGAAAACCTCATGTACCAGAGATTTCAGCATTCAGAAACCTGGGGCCACATTCTCTTGCCTGTAGCGCCATTTTGGGTCATTCTTGAAGGTCTTCAAATGCTGCCCAAGAAACTTCAGCCTGGCTCTAGCACGGTCCAACTCTAAAGTAGTGAAGTATAGCTTTAAGCGGTTCCAGCTTGCATGAACTTGGCGCTTCTGCTGTGACATGCAGCCACTCAGCAGCATGTTCTGTGCAGGGCTGCGTGAAGTTTGAGCGCTGCCTGCATCATTTGCGCGGAATAATTGCACATCAGAGTTGCCATGCCCGAGTGTGAGAGCTTTCCAATTTCACCCCAATGATATTCAGGGCGCCTACAGGTTAAGATCAAATACATCACTTTCTATTACTCGGGATTTGGGAACTCTGCCTGTGCTTTTGGAGATTCCTAACAAGCTACCTAACTCATCCCTCCCACCCGGCTTACTCACTTTTCCAACTTCTTCCATCGGGCAGGAGATTCAGAAATCTGAGAACACGCACGAACAGACTCAAAAACAGCTTCTTCCCCAGTGTCACCAGACTCCTAAATGACCCTCTTATTGACTGACCTCATTAACACTACACCCATGTCTGCTTCATATGATGCCAATGCTTATGTAGTTACATTTTATATCTTGTGTTGCCCTATTATGTATTCTCATGTATTTTCTTGAATTCTGTTTAATTCCCTTTTCTTCCCATATACTGAATGATCTGTTGAGCTGCTTGCAGAAAAATACTTTTCACTGTACCTCGGTACACGTGACAATAAACAAATCCAATCCAATCCAATCCAATCAATTCGGCCCACTGGTTTATGGTGCCAGAATAAGAGTTACTGCACAAAATTACAGAGTTAGAAGTGGGAGAACTGGAGAAATCAGGCTGGTGCACAAATTCTAAAGTGTGTTACCGTCTCGAGAAAGGTTCTCTGCCCAGATCTCACACTTGTCAGATCTCATTTTTATCATATCGGATTCTGTGATTTTTACAGGGGTTTTGGAGATCACATGCCATAGTGATTTTTCAAATAAACCCTGCAAACCAAGGCCTGAATCATCTTAACTATTTTCTGTACCTCAGAGGTAGACCTTAAAATCAAAACATAGTTTGTCTCCCTGGAGTTTTCAGGTCTGCCTCACTCACAGAATCAATTCGACTCCGGCATTTCTTGCTGAATATACCCTGCGCAGCCACATCCACCACCAAAGAGAGTTGAAGCAATTGGTTGCCATACTCAGAAATGCCGGAGAAATTAAAACCCCAAATTTAAAACATTGTCAAATTTTAAAGTCGTGAACTTTGGTTGACCATTTCATGTCGATACGACACTGACAGAAACTTTTTCCTGACTTACGCACATATAATTATGATACACCATTGAAAGCAGCTACTTACCTGCTTTATTTTCATTATACTCAGTGTAATAATTAGCCAGTTCCCTGTAGCACACTGTTGTTTTTAAAATATGGACCTAGCCGACTATGGAAACATTGCTTTGTCGACAGCACAGTTACTCACACTTATAAGCTAACCCTAAAGGCATAAAGGTCAATCGAAATGAATAAAAGTATGTACAATAGCAATATTCTTTCTGCTCTGCTTGCTCTGAAACACAAATGCCAACCAGTCATTGTGCTGCAACTTGATTTAGAATACTCCCCTGTCACCCAGTAGCTGGTGGTTGGCTGAGTATCACTGTCATCTGCACATTGTGCATTATATAAGGATCAGTGCACAATGTACAGGGGAGTAATTGCATGCTGCTGTCTACAATTTAGCCCGATGATGGAGTTAGCACAAAGCATTACTCCATATGATTCAAGGCAGTAGAAAAGGACGGGTTTATTAGAACTCATAGTCCTTTCAGGTTCCTCGACATTCCTGTATATTCCACATATTTTTCTGCATCGATTTGGTGTCTTTGGTTAACCTGGGTGGAACACGAGGAACTTTTCAATCTTGTGCCAATTAGAAATGCACAGGAAGATACATGCTCATGCTGTGCAAACAAAAACTGGGGTTCAGAAAGATGTTCTCCATTTTTAAAAATGACTTCTTGGAATGTGGCCATTTGTTACAAATTCTGAGTTTGCCTGAGAAGGGGGGTGTTGAGTTTTCTTCTCACACAATGCCTTTTCAAAGAATGCTCCATTTCTAGATTTAACGGCTTCTGAAACATTCTCTTCTATGTATCCCTTTAATAATTAGGTCCACTACTTTATGGTCGCTGAATAGGAGTTCCTGTGCGAGGGCATCAATGGATCACAGCATCGCACACCCGATTTGTTGGGAATACTGACATGAAGGTCCAGACCAGTGGGAGCTGCTGATTGAGTTGGTTGGGAGCAGAGTGGTAGCGAATGGACCTGTGAGGGGATTGGCTGCGGTGATGTGGTTCAATAAAGCCAGCGGCCCAAAGTCCAAACTGAGCTAGTTGGGAGCTGGACGTGGATTGTCAGCTTTCGAATCAAGAGTTTGAAAAAAGAAAGGGAAAGAATTAAAGTGTAACATCACAGGAAAGCAAGTAGCGATCGGTTGGTGAGCATTTCAGCTGTTTTTTTCTGTTTTCTTTCCCGCTAAACTAGGGCATTGGTTTAAGTTAAGAGCCAAGAATTAAAATTTCAACCGTGGTAGGGCGGGCACGGTGGCAGAGTGGTTAGCACTGCTGCCTCATGGTGCCAAGGATCTCGGCCCCTGTTCATTGTCCACGTGGAGTTTGCACATTTTCCCCGTGTCTGAGTGGGTTTCACCCCCACAACCCAAAGATGTGCAGGGTTGGTGGATTGGCCACGCTAAATTGCCCCTTCATTGAAAAAAAAATTAAATTCAATCGGGGTAAATAAAACAATAAATGAATTGATGATAAGAGCTGTTTTATGTGAGTGCAATGGAATTTGAAGTGGGAATAAGAGGTGCTGTTTGAGGTATAAAAAAATAATTTAATCAAGTAGGGCCAAATGAAGGCTTTTGGCTATCTTACAATAAGAACATTAGAAATAGAACCAAATTGAATCAATGCGACAAAGACCGGGATTCTCCGGGCGTGCCGGCCTGGAGACAGGAAATTTTCACCCAATGTCAATGACCCTTTATGTGGTCCGTGTTCCGCCCTTGGCGATCTTGCAGTGGGCATGGCGGAAGAATCCAGCCCAAATAATCTAAGTAATAATAATCTATTACTTAGGGGCTGGTTTAGCACAGGGCTAAATCGCTGGCTTTGAAAGCAGGCCAGCAGTACGGTTCAATTCCCGTACCTGCCTCCCCGAACAGGCGCAGAAATGTGGTGACTAGGGGCTTTTCACAGTAACTTCATTTGAAGCCTACTTGTGACAATAAGCGATTTTCATTTCAAAATGTGTATATAGGTAATTGATATTTCCAAACCTGAAAACTTAATTAATTAAACAAAATACTGTGGAATGTGTATTTCTGTGTATATTGCCATGGTCTGTACACAGGCAGTGATGTTTCTGCGGAGCAGGAGTTCTTACCAGTGTGACTACAGGCATGGTGTGTAAGAACTGCTGAAGATCTTAGGGCAAACTGTTTAAGTTGTGGTTCTCTGTCATCATTCCTGCACAACTCTGCAACTTTACAAATGCAATAACAATTGTAGGGCAGATGCACGGGTTGTAATCTTCCAGGATTATGGAAAGGCCATACTTCATTGGGAAGGAGGAGGCAGACAGCTGGGAATTATAGGCCAGTTCACTGAACTTCTGCCATTGGGAAGATATCGTAAGCTGTTCTTAAGGGGGTAGTAGCAGATACTAGAAAATAAAAATATAATTAAGTAAAGTCAATAGGGTTTTGTGAAAGAGAAATAAGTTTGACAAATTTATTCTAATTCTTTGTGAAGCTAATGTGCAGGGTGGATAGAGGGGGACCAATTGATGTGAGGTGAAATTTAGTGCAGGAAACAGGTTCTGGGCTATCGGTTGGAGGTAGGAGCCTCATGTCCCTTTGTCAGGGAGGCCTGACTTATTACCAGCTTATCAAGCACCTACCTGGACAGCTTCTTGTTTCCCATACACTTATGCCTTCAGTGGACTGGAATGCATCCCTCCGAGAGCCAATCAGAGGCCAGTAGTTCCCTAGTATCGACAGAGCCACTGGGAGTGGCAGCCATTGCTGGTATAACACTGGGCCTTCACCAGGCATTGATACGGAATCTCGGGGTGTGGTGGAGGTTGTAGGGAGGGAATTAATGGCAAGGAAGGCCAGGGGGTCGAAAACAAGAGCAGGACCTGGCTTTCAGCATGCCTCTCCTTCCTGTTGCTGGGTCCTTCAATTGTGTATTGAGTGGCTGTGAAGCTGGTAGGCCGCTAGAATACCCAACAGGGTTTGCTGGGAGTGTTTCTGGAGGCAAGAGAGATCCAACTATTTTGATTAAACCAATAAACTAAATTAAATAAACTGAGGGACAAATTAAAAGGGGAAGACCATTACAGGGATACTGCCTGAAACAAAAACAAATCACAAATGAAACTTAAAATCTCAAACTAAAATGTGATTGAAGGGGTCAATAAGGCTCCCCAATCCCTGCATTGGCCAGCATGGAAGCCCTCAATGGTGCCCTTGGACACCACGTGCTCCCTCTGAGGGGGTACCTGGCCGTAAATGTAGAGGGGCAGACTGTCGGGTCAGATGACCCCCTTGGGCAAGGGAGATTCACCCATTTAATTCCTGAGTCCCATTAAATCTTGATGGACTCAGTGATAATTGAATTTGAGAAGTTCCGTAACAAACCTAATTCACTTCCAGTCACTGTGGTGGTACGACTAGGAGGTTTACGGTACCTATCTGCCATTGGTGCAGAGCACTCGCCGCCCATTGGCTCAGGTCGGTCATGTGCATCTCTGCTGATTGGTTGAGGCTAGTCATGTGACTGCTCACCCATTGGACGAGAGGCAAGTAGTCCCACCTACGAGGTGGGGTATAAGAACCTGTAGGACCCGGCAGTCGGCCTTTCTCTGTAAGTCGACTGCCGGGCACACAACTAGTTGATTAAAGCCTGATATATGGAACTTCTTCACGACTTGAGTCCAATTGATGGTACATCAGTCACTAAGAGGTGAGGGTCCAGCATCAGCCCTTTCTCGCCATGCATTTAATATGTTTTTCCACCGCTGGGATTTGGTCATGTGACACGTACGTGATTCTCCAGGCCCATCCACTAAATTCCACCCATAATATTATTGGATTTCCAAACAACATAGAACATAGAACAGTACAGTACAGCACAGAACAGGCCCTTCGGCCCTCAATGTTGTGCCGAGCCATGATCACCCTACTCAAACCCACGTATCCACCCTATACCCGTAACCCAACAACCCCCCCCTTAACCTTACTTTTATTAGGACACTACGGGCAATTTAGCATGGCCAATCCACCTAACCCGCACATCTTTGGACTGTGGGAGGAAACCGGAGCACCCGGAGGAAACCCACGCACACAGGGGGAGGACGTGCAGACTCCACACAGACAGTGACCCAGCCTGGAATCGAACCTGGGACCCTGGAGCTGTGAAGCATTTATGCTAACCACCATGCTACCCTGCCACATAAAAGGTTACTACACAAGGTAAGAGCTAATGGTGTTGGAGATCATATATTAGCATGGATGAAGAATTGGTTAACTAGTAGGAAATAGAGAATCAGGATTAATGATCACTTTCATATTGCAAACTGTAACTAGTGGAGTGGCACAGGGATCATTGCTGGGGCCTCAACTATTTACATTTTACAATCATTGACTTGGATGAAGTGTATTATTGTAGCTAAATTTGCTGACGATAAAAAGATAGTTGGGAAAACAAGTTGTGAGGCAGTTTGATATAGATAGCTTAAGTCAGTGTCTTTCAAACCTCTTTTTCTGGAATCAACTTTTACCAACTGACTGACATTAATGACCCATGCCAGCTGACCTTCGTGACACATCATTTTCGCTTACCTTTAATGTGACAGTTGAACCTGCTTGGTCCTCATGATCTCACTTGCTTTGTCATTCAATGTTACATTTCTGCTGATGACTTGACTAAAAAAGTCAAGAGGTTTGTCCTTGAACTCGTCATACTTAGTCTTCAAATGCCTTTGAAGTTTTGAGGGTTTTAAACATTAATTTTCTTGTACTTTCCTGCATATAACACACATGGGCTTAGCATCCTGATTTGCCTTGGCAAAATTAACAAAGCCATACTTCAAGAAATCACCTCACACTGCTTTGTTCCCGATTTCAATTTCTTCTTAATTGTTTGTTCACCAGAGGTCCTGGAGCTCTACATACATCTCTGGAGCATCACAACAACAACTCTTTCGTCCAACACCTATAAATTAACTACAGCTCTGCCTTCAACACCATAATCCCAGACAAGCTCATATCAAAACTCCAAAATCTAGGACTTGACTCCTGCCTCTGCAACTGGATCCTCAACTTTCTGACCCACAGACCACAACAACGCCTCCTCCACGATCATCCTCAATACCAGGGTCCTTCAAGGCTGCATACTTAGCCCTCTGCTCTACTCCCTGTACACAAACGACTGTGTGGCAAAACTTGGCTCCAACTCCATCTACAATTTTGCTGATGACACGACTGTAGTGGGTCGGATCTCAAACAACGATGAGTCAGAGTACAGGAGGGAGTTAGAGAACCTAGTGGCGTGGTGTAACGACAACAATCTCTCCCTCAACGTCAGTAAAACTGGCAGCTGGTCATTGGCTTCAGGAAGCGAAGTACCATACACAGACCAGTCTGCATCAATGGTGCTGACATGGAGATGGTTGACACCTTCAAATTCCTAGGTGTGCACGTCACCAACAATCTGTCCTGGTCCACCCATGAAATGAAAATGAAAATCGCTTATTGTCTTGAGTAGGCTTCAATGAAGTTACTGTGGAAAGCCCCTAGTCGCCACATTCCGGCGCCTGTCCAGGGAGGCTGGTACGGGAATCGAACCGTGCTGCTGGCCTGCTTGGTCTGCTTTAAAAGCCAGCGATTTAGCCAAGTGAGCTAAACCAGCCCTATGTCGACTAAACCATGTCGACGCTATGATCAAGAAAGCACAACAGCGCCTATACTTCCTCAGGAAGTAAGAAAATTTGGCATGTCCACATTGATACTTACCAATGTTTACAGATGCAGCATAGAAAGCATCCTATATGGCTGCATCACAGCCTGCAATGGCAACTGCTCGGCCCAAGACCGTATGAAATCCATCACACAAACCGACTTCTCATCCATTGACTCTGTCTAAACCTCCTGCTGCCTTGGGAAAGCGGGCAACATAATCAAAGACCCCACCACCCGTGTAATTCTCTCTTCCAACCTCTTCCATCGGCAGGAAATACAAAAGTCTGAGAACAAGCACTAACAGATTTGAGATGTAGAGATGCTGGCGTTGGACTGGGGTGAGTACAGTAAGAAGTCTTACAACACCAGGTTAAAGTCCAACAGGTTTGCTTCGAATCACTAGTTTTTGGAGCATAGCTCCTTCCTCAGGTGAATGAAGAGGTGGGTTCCAGAAACATATAGGTAGACAAAGTCAAAGATGCAAGACGATACTTTGAATGCGAGCATTTGAAGGTAATTAAGTCTGTTACGCTCCTCCTCTTCTGGGCAGATCCTGTGATTACATAGGGCTTGTCCATAGGGGATGGCTTCTTTAATGTGTTTAGGGTGGAAGCTGGAAAAGTGGAGCATCTTGAGGTTATCCGTGGGCTTGCTGAGTTGACTGTCCTTGATGGAAATGAGTGTGTCCAAGAATGCAATCTATGTTGTAGAGTAGTCCATGGTGAGTCTGATGGTGGGATGGAACTTATTGATGTCATCGTGTAGTCGTTTCAATGATTCTTCACCGTGGATCCAAAGGAAAAAAATGTCATCGATGTATCTGGTGTATAACGCCGGTTGAAGGTCCTGTGCGGTGAGGAGGTCTTGTTCAAACTTGTGCATGAAGATGTTGGCATATTGAGGTGCAATTTTGGTCCCCATGGCTGTTCCGTGTGTCTGGATGAAGAACGTGTTGTCGAAGGGGAAGACATTGTGATCCAGAATGAAGTGGATGAGTTGCATAATTGCGTCTGGAGATTGGCAGTTGTCAGTGTTGGCTACTGAGGCTGTTGCATCAATGCCGCCGTCATGGGGGATGCTGGTGTAGAGTGCCGAGACGTCCATTGTAACGAGGAATGTTCCTGGTCTATGGGTGCTGAGTTTCTGTAAGAAGTCCGTCGTATTGCGACAGAAGCTGGGCGTACCTTGCACGATGGGTTTCAAGATGCCTCGATGTAGCCAGAGAGGTTCTCACACAGGGTCCCATTGGTTGATACGACAGGACGGCCTGGTGTGTTGACCTTGTGTATTTTCGGGAGGCAGTAGAGATCTCCAACGTGGGGAATACATGGGATGAGAGCACATAGGGCGCTCTGAAGTTCTGGATCCAAGGTCTTGATCAGTCTGTTCAGTTGGTGGCTGTGTTCCTTGGTCAGATCTGTGGGTAACTCGCTGTAGTGTTCCTGGTTGTTGAGTTGTCGGTACACATCTTTGCAGTAGTCCATTCTGTTCAGTATGATGGTGGCCCCTTCTTTGTCTGCTGGTTTGATGACGATGTTGCGGTTGGTCTTGAGAGCGCGAATGGCGTTGCGTTGTGCTTGGGTGATGTTCGGGGCTGTGTTGTGAATGCGACTGATGAATCTGGCATTGACATGACACCTGACGGCTTGAGCATACATGTCGAGTCTCGGGCAGCGGCCTTCCGGAGGGGTCCAATTCGACTCTTTCCTCTTCAGTTGCTGCACCTCATATATTACGGTCTGCTGTTCCGGTTCATTGGCTGTCTCATTGGGTTCGCTGTTGGCCTCTTGGGGTCTGTGGAAGAATTCCTGGAGCCTCATTCGCCTGATGAATTCCTCCGTGTCTGTCGCAAGACTGATGGGGTCCATTTTGGTGGTGGTGCAGAAATTGAGCCCTCTGCTGAGGACTTCAATTACATCGGGTTGAAGGGTGTAGTCTGACAAGTTGACAATAGATTTCCCTGTATTGTTTTCTATTGTTGTATCAGGGGAGGCTTGGTTGCTGCTGGTGGTGATGCCAAGTTTCTCAAGCTTCCTGTTCTTGGTGTGTACAGAGGTGGCATAGTATCGTTGTCTCATCTGTTTGGCGGTGTTCCACAGCTGGTCTGCTGCATCCTGAGCACAAGTTGGGAATATGGCCTCTATCTTGGTTTCCAGGTTGTGGAGTCTGCTGTAGAGCTGGTGTACGAGGTGGTTGAGGAGTGTGAGATGTGCGACGGCAGAGTCTATCAGTGTTGTCTGTGTTGTAGGTCGACTTGAGTGGGTTTGTGATCTGTAGCCCTTTCGGGATCTTGTCTGCTTTCTTGCACCTTTGTAGAAACTTAATGTCAGTGTCTATATGCACAATCCTCTTGGAGATCTTCACCACTTTGAGCCGACAGTTTGTGGTGTTGATGATCGCCATTATGTGGAGATGCTGGCGTTGGACTGGGGTGAGCACAACAGGTCCTACAGGTTTGTTTCAAACACTAGCTTTCGGAGCATTGCTCCTTCCTCAGGTGAATGAAGAGGTATGTTCCAGAAACATATATATAGACAAAGTCAAAGATGCAAGATGATACTTTGAATGCGAGCATTTGCAGGTAATTAAGTCTTTACAGATCGAAAGAGAGGGGTAATCACAGGTTAAAGAGGTGTGAATTGTAACAGATTCAAAACAGCTTCTTCCCCACTGTTACCAGACTCCTGAATGACTCTCTTATGGACTGATCTGATCCTCCACGCATCGCCTCTGCTGAGTAGTAGTACACTCTGTATGCTTCACCCGATTTCTGTATCTATGTATTTACATTGTGTATCTATCGTGTGTCCAATTTTTTCCGTGTATGGAACGATCTGTCTGGACTGTTCGCAGAACAATACTTTTCCCTATACCTCAGTACACGTGACAATAAATCCAAATCGAAATATAGCTCACATCAGCACTGCTTTGTCATGTGATGGACTCTCCTGTGAAACTCTCTCCAGCAGATTCAATTGTGAGACCCTGGCCTGTGTGTGTCCTGGCTCTCTCTTCCTTTGTTGCAAAATTATCCATCTTCAGTTCTTCACATAATCTTGTTGCTTGCTTGCTGGCAGCTCCAAAATGGAGGAGTCTCTGCTCCGTGATTTCGCACCCAGAGCAGGTGACATCAGTGTACTGGGCATGTGACCTGCTCTCTGCCGCCACCTCTGGCGGGAAGGCTCCATCAATTGTTTTAAATTCTGGCCCTGGAAGAGTGCGCTGATGTCAGGAGGAGGCGGTCTACTCCGCTGGGCTCTGGGCCTGCCCATTGCTGGCAGCTACAAAATGGAAGAATCTCGGCTTCGTGATTTTGCGCTCAGAGCACGTGATGTCAGTGTACGGGGTGTGTGACATGCTCTCTGCCGCCACTTCTGGCTGGAAGACTCTATCATTTAAAAAAAAAATTTGGTCCTGGGACAGTGCCGAAGATCCCGCCAGCGTTTCAATCAATTTCTCTCCACAGATGCTGTCAGACCTGCTGAAGTTATCCAGCATTTTATGTTTTTATTTCAGATTTCTAACGTCGGCATTTTGCTGTAATTTCTGGAGTATTGTGCACAGTTTGCGTCTTCTCAGGAAGGATATACCGGCATTGAAAACAATTCAGAGCAGGTTCACTCGTCTGAGCCCTGGGTTGATGGAGTTGTCTAATAAGGAAAGTTTGAGCATGTTGGCCCTTTACTCATTCAGAGTTTAGAAGAATGCGAGATGATCTTATTGAAACACGTAAGGTTGTATTTGCTGCTTGCCCCCGCTGGTGGCTGCAAATGCCTGGAGGCTGCTGTTTCCTTCCTTTTCTGTAGTGGGAAAGAAGGACAATTTTTTCTAAGATACCTGGTTCCCGGAACAGCAGGCTCAGATGGATTTATGAGTCCAAAAGGCAATCCGGTTTCAAGCAAGAAGACGCTGCGGGGCCTGGTGCGTGACATTGATCCAAATGGTGCACCTGCTGATGCTGTTGAAGAAATGCTTTTGCAGATTGATGATGCTTTTGTTGCTGGTGTGGGGAGTGCTACATGTAACTGGCACGTCACCACGGATTAAACACGCTGGAAGTCAATAATGTTCAACTGCAGCTTGAGCGGCAGTGGAATATGCGGATGCAAGGTTTTGATTCCGGTGAGCTTGGGCCGTGTGGGAAGGCCTGAACAACTGGGTTCCTGGATGGAGAACAGTACTGATACCAACGTAGCACATTGATGAACAGATCATTTCTTCGACAAAGTTCTGGACATAACACATTGTTATGTGCCAGGGTTTAGAAACTCAAAAGTGTATTATGGAGTTCACCTGACCGATAACTTTGATGTTGAATTTGTCTAGGATGAGCATAAGAGCCTTCACCTGAGGTGTGATTCATTAGTCTGTCCAGACATTTTAATCAAAATAAACATAGTAACTCAGAACTTAGTAACATTTATAAATAAAGAAACAGCAAGAATTTTTATCAATTACAAACATAAAGACCCCACACAGCTACAGTAATCTATGTATAACCCTTAATGAATTCCCCCTTAACTGTTCCAATTCAAAATCCCACAAACCAAAACACCCTTTTTATGGGCATGGCCCAGCACTCTGCATTCTCACTGAAATAAGACTGGCTTTCCCTGAGATTCTGACCCCGTCTAATAAGCAGGTTTAAACCCTTCTGGAAAGCAAACTATATCTTTTAAGTTACCAAAACAGCAGGTAGCTATAATCAATGTTTTTTTTTACTGGAACAACTCTTTAAAATGAAAATAGAGAGGTAAGCCAAAACACTTCTCTGTCTGATTGCACAGCAGCCAAATGTGAAAGCGAAACCAAAAAAAAAACAGCTCACAGAGTCACAGCCCAGCTCCACCCACACAATGACATCAATGAAACCATGTGATAAGACAAAATACTTTCTTAAAGGGACACTCACATGACAACATTCTCAGGCTTTTGGTCTGTTTCGGTTGAGGAACCTGCGAGGGGTGATCATGTGTTTGGTGTTTTTTGTGAAAATGAGCGGATGTAGCTTTATATTGGTACTATTATGGGATGGTGACCTTCCCTTGTTGTTGAATGGTTAGTGTGATATGTGGAATGTTACGGGATTGATTTTCAAATCTTTATTACTGTTGACAGTTTAATAAACAAAATAGTCTCAAGTGCATTCTCGTGGGTACATGTGGTATGTCTCAGACAATGATTATTGCATCGCATTTCAATCAAACTTTGAAGCCTGAACAGTTTGCCTGTACTCTCGAAGCAACAGCACCAGAGAGGCAGCAGCCAACAAGAGCCGGGCTTCAGCACTGGTGATATCCCCACAGTCAAAGAGGGAGTGTGTGGATCAGGGAGCTGGCACCTGAGGACAGTCTCCCTCATGTTTCCGCAGGGGTCTGGAGTCTGTGATCAACGAGCTCCTGCAGTGGCCGGGGGTGAGTGTGCAGAGCGAGGTTTTCCAGCACAACTGGCTCGGTGGCTGGCACTCTGAGAGAAGGCGGGACACATCAGGGTGGGAGGCTTGGGGGGATTTGTGTGTCCTGGGGTGGAAGCCCAAACGGATGGTCCTTCTCCTTCTCCAATTCCTTACAGAGATCAAAATGGATGGTGGTGTTGGCCCCACAGCGGATGCCCTCATGGTGCTGTTGGCAGCCCAAGTGGCCAGACACCGGAGAAGGCGGCAGCACCGTCGAAGAAGGCTGGAGGCAGCATGCCATGTGAAGGGGGCCACCGCATAACCTGAAGATCTGGCTGCCCATCAGACCGAGGAGGAACCCAGAGGGGAGGCCAGTGATGGCCCAAGATGTACAGGCATCCTTGGGTGTCTGTGCCATAGGAGACTGTGTCTCAACAAAGTGCAGCACCTGTGCCACGTCCTCACGAACGTGGTGCCCCATGGAGGAGGAGGATACTCAATCCTGGTGGCTGTGAAGGTCAATGCAGCCCTGAACCTCTATGCCAGGTTCATCCCAGGACTTGAGCAGGAACCTGTGCGGCATTTCACAAGGGCACTCTGAGGTCATGGATGCCTTATTATCCCGGGAATCAGACTTTATCAATTTTAAACTGGACCAAGTCCACCAAGATACCCGGGCAGCAGGATTTCCTGCCATCGCCAGGGTGCCCGAGGTCCAGGAGATAATCGATGGCACGCATGTCACCTTGAGCGCAACAGGGCATGAGGGAGTGCACCTCATTAACAGGAAGGGGTTGCGCTCCCTGATGTTCAACTCGTGTGCGACCACAACCTCCAGATCATGCATGTGTGTGTACGCTTCCCAAGGAGTGTGCATGATAGCTATATCCTGGAATACTCCGAGATCCCAAATGTCTTTAACGACCACCCCAGGATGACAGGTTGGCTCTTCGGGGAATAACTTGTACCCGTTGAGGTCCTGGCCAATGACACCAGTTCGGAAGCCGTTGAGCGCGGTGAAGACCCGATGTAACGAGGCCCATGTTGCCACCTGTGCTGTCATAGCGTGGTGCATCGGACCGCTCAAACGCGTTCTGAAGCCTGGACCGCTCTGGTGCTGCACTGCAGTACCTCCCCCAGAAGGTCTCATGCTTTGCGGTGGTCTGATTTGCTCTCCAAAGTCTGGCACAGCAGCGGGGTGATGTGCTGGAGGAGGCGCAGTAGGCAGAAGGACATGGGGCATCGCCTGTGGAAGAGGAGGAGGCAGACCAGGAGGAGAATGAGGATGAGCCTGGCAAGGACTCGTTGGAGAAGCCGGAGGATGGAGGACAGGTAGGGGAAAGGGTCTGGCATGCCCGGAGGACCAGGGTGGCCCTCATCCTCACCCAATTCTCATAAGGCATGGCTTTATCCATCAGCTCCCCTCCTTCCCTCCATTCCCCTCCTTACCCCCCATTTCCCTCTCTCCCTCGCCCCATTCTCCTCCTTCCTCCCTCCTCATTCCCTAACCTTCCCTCCCTGCCGACTACCATGTTCCACCCTCCCAGGGACCGTGCAACATCACTCCAAGGTGATGGGCCTGTGTTGGCACAGTCAGCAGGTCAGTATACAAGGCAGGAGAGTGTTGATAACTGGCTGCGGGGTTAGCTCTGGTGCTCCACAGGTAATGCCAAAGTCTGAATCCTGTTGTGCTGCTGTCAGTGCCCCCAAACCCATCCTCTGAATGGGGCCCTCATCGGGGCTTTTGATCTTCAACCACTGTGCCTGGGGAGTCAGGGGAATGGACAACAGGGGTGGGGGTGCAGGCAGGCCTGCTGTAAAGATTAACCCGCCTCAGGTTGGCCTCCAGCATTTCCTCCACCCTGACGGTGCCCATAGAGCCATGGGTATCTCCTTGGGATGGAGGAGCAGCTGGAGCAAGGTCCACAGGCCTCTGCATCGTCTGACTCGGCCAGTCCTGGCGCCTCCCTCTTGTCAGCATCATGGTGTTGACGCCCTCTGCAAAGCTCCTCAGTGACTGGGTCCCGTTGTGCAGTGCCCCGGCACTATCCATGTGTGCCTGGGACTGGGCCATGCTCTGCAATGCTTTGGCAATGTCCACCCTTCTGGGACATGTCACTGGGGCATGCGTCTGGGACATGATGTCGAGGCCCTCAGCCATGGCTGTCACGATTGGAGAACGACTTGGACACCACCACTCAAGTCGCAGACGTCGAACTGCAGGTTTTCCACTCGGTCGCCACCCTAGCAGTGTTGGCCTTGGTCTCACGCATTGTCGGCATCATCTCTAGCGCCCGTAGCATTAGGGATTCCTCCTATTGACCATGCACCCACTGGATGTCGCTGACATCCCCTCCTGAATCTCATGGCCATGTCCTGGCAGCTGCATCAGCTCTGGGATCATCTTGTCCGGAGGCTCGGCATCTGGCTGGGACCCAGCTGAGTCCTGGGATCCAGCAGACCTCCCACTGCTGCCTCACTTGGATGTTCCTGCTTTCACCTGATGTGCATTAGCAGCTGTATGATGCTCACTAGACTGTGTCCCAGAAACCTGTTCACCAATGTTATGACACCCTGGGCAAGTGCACAGTCAATTCCAGTCCCACAGACCCCGGATTCCCGACATAAATGAATTAACCAATCATTTGTGTATTTTCCTGAGATCTTTGATCCTTGACTGCTCCAATGAGTTACACGCACCAGAGTTGTAAGTAAAACATTTTTTAAAAATGTTATTTGTAATAAGAGATACGTTGACCATGCAATGGGAATATTAGAACAATGGTTTACAAGTCTAACTATTCCCCAAACCCCATTCCACCTTGCGCCCAGATACACGATAGGCGGGAAGGAATGGTTAATACAAATCAGGGGTTAAAAGGACTGGGATGAACCTTTGCTGCTGAGGTGCTACTCTTTGTCGTCGGAGATCTTGAAATTATCGGGTGGTTTAGATCTTTTATGATCTGCCTTCAATTAGAACATGCAGGCTGTAGAAGTTTCTCTTGGGAGTCACTTTCAGTTGTACTAGACTCCACCAGACTGGCTCGCAGACTTATTGAGATAATATTAGAATTCTCTACCTGAGAATTTAAAACAAGGTTGTCCGTCCACTCCACTTATCGAAAGCTTGTCTGCCGTTTCTGCAGACCCAGATTAACTGTCGTGAAGAGGGAAGAAAGCCATTTTCCAAACATCTAGCTGATCTCAGGGGGGAGCTATCAGCATAGTGCCTCCCCAGCCTTTCAAACAGAGGACAGGCATTTACAGATATGGCTAGAGACTGTTTGCAACCTTTTGATCTGCCGTTTCTTCCACAGGCTTCAGCCTTTTTAATTCCCATGCAGAGAATTGAGATATCTGCTTTACCTTCCAGTGGAACTTACACAGGCCAGCTGGAAGCCTTTTAAATCATCAGAAGTTGAGCAGAGAGAGATTCGACCTGCTGTGTGCTGCCTTTCATATCTAAGCAGAAAACTAAAAGCCAAAATGGAATACAAAGAACAAAGAACAAAGAAAAGTACAGAACAGGAAATGGCCCTTCGGCCCTTCAAACCTGCGCCACCCATGCTGTCCGTCTAAACTACACTTCCGGTGTCCTTATCCCTCCATTTCCATTCTATTCATGTATTTGTCCAGATGCCCCTTAAATGTCACTATCGTCCCTGCTTCCACCACCTCCTCCGGCAGCGAGTTCAAGGCACCCACTACCCTCTGTGTAAAAATACTTGCCTCGTACATCTCCTCTAAACCTTGCCCCTCGCACCTTAAACCTATGCCCCCTAGTAATTGACCCCTCTACCCTGGGAAAAAATCTCTGACTTTTCACTCTGTCTATGCCCCTCATAATTTTGTGGACCTCTATCTGGTCGCCCTTCAACATCCTTCGTTCCAGTGAGAACAAACCGAGTTTATTCAATCGCTCCTCACAGCTAATGCCCTCCATACCAGGCAACATTCTGGTAAATCTCTTCTGCACCCTCTCTAAAGCCTCCACATCCTTCTGGTAGTGTGGTGACGAGAATTGAACACTATATTCCAACACTATACTCCACTATATTCCAAATCTGCCTTTCTGTTCCAGAAATTTCTAAATGGCTCCACCAATCGCAGTCGAAAGCAAGGCTTGCCTGGAATCCCAGAAGAGATGAGTGCCTGCTTACCAAGTCCATCAAAATGAAATCACGGGCCATGCTACATAGCATACTGAATCAAGAGGTCTGTCCAGCCAGTCCAAATAGCAGCTTCAGCAGAAGAGATTTCAGTTCAAAACCGAAAGCCTGTACTTTTAAAACAGTAGCCAGCAGAAACAGACAGCAAAAAATAGCCAGCAAGGCAGGATTAGACAAGGAGGTACAAGAGGATCCTTACACTAATGTTGCTCACCGAGGTGTGTGCCTCTGCTCTGGTGGAATGTGGGGGTGATAGCTGTGACGCCTCAATGATGGTCTCCTTGGAGGACTTCTACGAGGTCTTCTCTTGGGTGGTGGTGGGGGTGGGGGGGGGAGACGGGGGAACTATTCCAATGACCCAGCCCCGTCAGATGGAGATGCTGCGAGAGAATGGACATGTGGCCAGTGAGAGGGAAGGATCCCTTTGTCTGACATGAACAACTCATTTGACAAAGGTCATCTGGGTGAAGAGACAATGAATCCTCACCTCTGTGGTGCAGACCAACCTCATTATTGGTGACTGCTCTCTCCTCGGTCAACCCCGTTATTTCTAGGGCCTATTCCTCACAGGGGATGAGGACTTGGAACTCTTGTACCCCTCCCCCCCCCTTTTTGACCCTTTTCCCTTTTATTATGGGCTACCTTCCCCTGTGAGGACTGTAAGGGTTCTTCCTGTTTATTTCTTTATTTCCCCTTTCTTTTGTTTTTGCTATTACATTTTTGATCCATAGATGATTTATGGACATATGTCTTTGAGGAAAGAAGCCTGTGCCCTTAACTTGAGCAGAAGCCTGTGCTGGTTTGGACTGGAGTTGTGGACTGACCAACACCAATGACAGGGATTGGCTGAATCTCGGTTTGATAGATTTGGCTGATACAAATGAATTGGCTCAAAAGGTTGTGTTCTGCCCAGTAACAGGTGGTGATTGGATCTGTTCCCATTGAAATGGTTCAGGGACGTCAGGAGCTTTCCGTTTTGCTTTGGCAGCTAAGATGGAAAACCTCTCTTTTTCCCACTCTGTTTTCTCCAGAAATAACCAGCGGATTCTCACCAAAAGGCCACTGTGGGAAGCAACTCTCTCTGCAGAAGAGGCTGATGTGAATCCAGCGACCTCTCCTGAAAAAGCTGTAAGATAATGAAATAAAGATCATTACAGGCTGTTAGCTCGAGATTTTAACCCATACTCATACGTGAAGAAAGTGCACTGAAGAACTCATCATCCGAAGCAAGGACACTTGTCTTTTGCCCTTAATCCTTATTATGTTTTACCCAATTTCACCTCTTTGTGTTAGTTTGTCTTGTGTGTGTGGGTAGAGAGTGGGGCATTTAAAGGGGGAATCAGGCATTAGCGTGACGTTAAGCAGCTGTATTCACGATGTATTTCATATTTGTTCCTGTTATAAATAAGATTAATTGTGTTTCACCTTACGAACCTGGTGACTGAAATTACTGGGCAGCCAAGGGTCATTGATTTGGGGTATTTTATAAGAATTATTGGTTAATCCACTTGTGTTGTGATTCCAGGGTGAGCGGGGCTGGAATCGACCGAGCACTTGCCCAAGGTGTAGTAACAGGACAAAGAGAGGGCTGTGCGAACCATGCAGTCAATGGATCAAGGGGTCTATAGCAAGTACCATGTGTGGGTACCGCAACTGGACATGAAGGAGTTGTGTTAGTGGGTACCAGGGGGAGAAACAAGCACTAAGATTGGATGTGGGGAGGGTGCAAGGTGTCAGTCAGTGATTTGTGTGGGGGGCGGGAGGATTTGGGAGTTTGAGGGGTGGCAGGTGGAACTGATGCCAGGAGAGAGGTGGTAACTTACCCTTGCAGTTTGGTGGAGATCGTTGATCTTCTTCCGATATTGGACCTCCTGGTCATACTGCCCGCACTGACAGCCGCTGCCACTACCTCCCAGGCAGTATTAGTGACCCTTCTGCTGGTCCTCCTCAAAGCAAGGAGCAGGTCTGCCCACTGCCATGCCTACGTGTTGTCAGGGAGTGAGTGGTGAGGGAATGTTTAAAAGCAACTCCCCCTTGTTAGTGGCGAGCTGTGAGGTGTGAGTCTGGCGAATCAGATGGCCAGTAATGGCGAGAAGCTTGTGGGGGCTCATTTCTGGCACAAAGTGTCATTAAATACGGGCAGCGATCTCACCAAGAGGGCAGTTGAGAAGCACCCTGCCAATCACACCCAAAGTGACACTTAGAAATGATACTGTTAAATCGCACCCTCTGATTTAAATTGCATACTTTGGATGGTTCAACTCTCTCAACTGAATAGTTATCCAGGAAAAGATTGTTTTATTCATTCAAGGGATTTGGCCTTTGGTAGCCAGCCAAGGATTTATTGCCCATCCCTAATTGACCTTGAGCAGAATTAAAACCAGTTATAACTGGTGGGTAACTATAGTGCTGACCCCAATCTGCCCAACGGTGAGTTCTGGGTATAATTTTAACTCAAATTCAATTCCATTCATTTGAGACTTTAACCAGAGAAGACAACAGAGACAGTCCGGTGAAGTAGCCCATTCCAAGCTGCAACACCTACAGAGGAAAGGACAGAGCCTTCAAAACAGTCACTGAGAAGGATTTGATTCAATAAGGAGCCCGCACCAATTAAATAGATCCCAAGACTATGCGCTGAAAGCGCCATTCATAAGAAGCATACCTCCTCCATTCTAAACAAATGGACAAGGCAGACACCATAAAACATCCTTACCAAGAGGTGACAGAAACAAACTTTAATGAGAGGGATGGTGCCACAGTGATTGACACCTTAGAGAGCCAATCAGAGGACTATGGGAAATGACATCAATAGGTAACCATCATCCTCGGGAAACGGATCACACCAGTCTTGACCAATCACAGATCGATCGTGCACCCCTTAAGCCAATTAAGAATTAGCCTTGCCTTATTCAGGCTAATCAGGAAACAATAACATCATTGATCATGCTTTGGGTTGTGGCTGTGAAAGGGTTAATAAACAGCAGTTTTCAGTGAGCAAGGTGCACACCAAGTTTGAAAGTGAGTTTACAGAACCTGCTCTCCACAGGGAAGCAGACGGCCCACAGAGGTTCTGGGGAGAGAATGGAGGCCGAGTGTCTCCTCGCACCCGAAGCTGAACGGGAAAGCGAGAGCCGTACGTAGTACGCCCGTCAAGCCGTCACCCGCTTGATAAGTATTAATTTATAACTTAGTAAAGTTTCCTGAGTTACTTCAGGACACTGTCTCCAGTTGCCATTTTTGGTTAAAGTTTCAAATGAACAAAATTGTAACGTAATGTCAAGAAGGACCTAGAAAACCAAACACAACCCACCAATGGAACACCTGAATGCTACCCCCAAACACTCAACCATCTCCTGCCCCCTGACTATCTTCCCATGGTCATGGCCATCCCCCACCACCCCCATGACCATCGTGACTACCCTCTGTTTCCCAGCTACCTTCCAAACCACCGGCTAGGCCTTGAACCCCTGCAGTGGTGTCCTGTGACTGAGATTATTGACAGTATGTGTAACTACACCGCATGGGCTGCAGCGGTTCAAGAAGGCAGCTCACCACCACCTTCTCAAGGGCAATTAGGGATAGGCAACAAATGCTGGCCTGGCCAGCGAAACCCACATTCCATACCAATCAATTCTTAAAAAGCATATCACTGAGCTTCCTCCTGCTGACAGGACTGTTTCCTGTTTTGTTACCTTCCCACTGCTGACTTAATTGTTTGCCGTTTTCTCGACACTTTGAAACCAGACGTGCTTCCTCCCGTACAATTCTCTGCTCATCGTGATCTGGAGGTGAACTATTTGCGATCTTCTCTCTGGAAAAGTCAACGTGGTTCTAGTTTGCAAAAAGCTGAACCACGGTAAATTGCCAGTGATAGCACCAGTATAGTCTGAGCATTGAGAATATGGGTGTCTGTATGATATGTTGTTCACCATTTTAATAGACAGGATTCAGAAAGACTATTGTGGTTCATCTCCCTGGTTGTGGTGTCTGTAATGTATACCACATGACCCAACATGCCATTCTATGAATGTATCTTAATCTTTCCTTGAATTTGTTGATGCGTTTCCCATGGCAATCCTTTCAATCAGATTCCCTACCCACTACATTGAGTTATTGAATTTAAATTGCCTTGTCAGATTGCCTTGCCCAAAACTTGGTTTCACGATGCAGTGAATTTCCCAAGGGATGTTCCGCTGTTGCCCGCCGCCATGGGGGATCGGGAAGCCCTCTGGAGGCTGACTTAATACTGATTTGGACCCTGCTAATGGGATGCAGATGATGGTTCGACTGGGATCTTCCACCCACACCCTATTCTGCACGATGCCAGCGGGGAAACATGCCAGTCCAGAACATGTCTGGAACAATGCGGCATGCAGGTGTCAGGACTCACCTGAACAATGCCTCTGGCTGCCTCCAGAGTTTGGAGGGTGCCAGCAACCCTGCACCCAAGTACACCACAGCAGTGGGCAGAGGGAATCATCCACAGGGGACTGTCCAGATTGAGACAAGGGGGAGTAGAGGGGAGTAGAGATAACCCCGGTAACTATAGGCCGGTGAGCCTAACGTCTGTGGTGGGTAAAGTCTTGGAGAGGATTATAAAAGATACGATTTATAATCATCTAGATAGGAATAATATGATTAGGGACAGTCAGCATGGTTTTGTGAAGGGTAGGTCATGCCTCACAAACCTTATCGAGTTCTTTGAGAAGGTGACTGAACAGGTAGACGAGGGTAGAGCAGTTGATGTGGTGTATATGGATTTCAGTAAAGCATTTGATAAGGTTCCCCACGGTCGTCTATTGCAGAAAATACGGAGGCTGGGGATTGAGGGTGATTTAGAGATGTGGATCAGAAATTGGCCAGTTGAAAGAAGACAGAGAGTGGTAGTTGATGGGAAATGTTCAGAATGGAGTTCAGTTACGAGTGGCGTACCACAAGGATCTGTTCTGGGGCCGTTGCTGTTTGTCATTTTTATAAATGACCTAGAGGAGGGCGCAGAAGGATGGGTGAGTAAATTTGCAGACGACACTAAAGTCGGTGGAGTTGTAGACAGTGCGGAAGGATGTTGCAGGTTACAGAGGGACATAGATAAGCTGCAGAGCTGGGCTGAGAGGTGGCAAATGGAGTTTAATGTGGAGAAGTGTGAGGTGATTCACTTTGGAAAGAATAACAGAAATGCGGAATATTTGGCTAATGGTAAAATTCTTGGTAGTGTGGATGAGCAGAGGGATCTCGGTGTCCATGTACATAGATCCCTGAAAGTTGCCACCCAGGTTGATAGGGTTGTGAAGAAGGCCTATGGTGTGTTGGCCTTTATTGGTAGAGGGATTGAGTTCCGGAGCCATGAGGTCATGTTGCAGTTGTACAAAACTCTAATACGGCCGCATTTGGAGTATTGCGTACAGTTCTGGTCGCCTCATTATAGGAAGGACGTGGAAGCTTTGGAACGGGTGCAGAGGAGATTTACCAGGATGTTGCCTGGTATGGAGGGAAAATCTTATGAGGAAAGGCTGATGGACTTGAGGTTGTTTTCGTTAGAGAGAAGAAGGTTAAGAGGTGACTTAATAGAGGCATACAAAATGATCAGAGGGTTAGATAGGATGGACAGCGAGAGCCTTCTCCCGCGGATGGAGGTGGCTAGCACGAGGGGACATAGCCTTAAATTGAGGGGTAATAGATATAGGACAGAGGTCAGAGGTGGGTTTTTTACGCAAAGAGTGGTGAGGCCGTGGAATGCCCTACCTGCAACAGTAGTGAACATGCCAACATTGAGGGCATTTAAAAATTTATTGGATAAGCATATGGATGATAAGGGCATAGTGTAGGTTAGATGGCCTTTAGATTTTTTCCATGTCGGTGCAACATCGAGGGCCGAAGGGCCTGTACTGCGCTGTATCGTTCTATGTTCTATGTTCTATGTTCTATGAGTGTCATCAAGGAGCTCCATTTTCCAGCCTCAGAATGTTCCTGGGGGTCCATCTTCTTTCTTCAATGGTGGGTCAGTGATCATGGGCACCCTCTCAATATGGTGCCTCCATACAACAGCGGACTAAACTCCATCAGGCCTGCCCTATCAAAATACAGCGCAAAGACCCAGTTACAATTAATGGTATCAGCGAAGAAGATCTGGTGTGTTTTCCCACTGCCCTCTGTAGTGAGAAAGACTGCACATTCCTGATCCCATCACAAGACTTTGGCCTCAAATGGGAGAATTCTACCCACTATCTCCAAGACTAAAACCTAATAAAGAGAACTGTAGAAAAACAAGTTAAATCGTAAATAGGTATGAATGGCACCCATCCATCATCCATTGTGCATCAATGACTTCAAACTTCAAATCATTTTGTGTGAAAAATAAAATTATTGAGCAGGTGGCCACATGATTGAAACTGTCTTCCGATAACAAATCTTACTAACTCCAGGCATCAGGGAGAAATCAATCAGTCTGTAAATAACACAGTGAGAAATGGTAGCAGCAGCAAAAGTAGCAACAATATTAAGGTTGGAAACGGCAACATTGTAAGGTCTTCAAACCTGTTGCTTTTCGAGTCCATCACTACAGAAAACTGACCTCCTGGTATTAAAACTATGAGCAACCAACTTGGTGACCTGCTGATAATTCACGTCTTCAATGGAATCCTGAAAAACTTTGATATACTACATGGTTTTTTGAGTTCACCTACCTACACTTCAAGAGTGGAAAATAACCTCTTCTTCACCAGCCAGTCACTTGACTTATGAACTATTCCTTGATAATTTACGAAAGCAAGTTATTCTGTTTAATGATTTTGTGCAAGTGATGTACTGTTAGATTTGCAGCATAAATTGTGTGAATAAATAGCCCTTTTTATTTAAACCCATGAAAGCTTGCTGCTGGTTATTCAAATTAACCACACACTCCAGGGATAAGAAGCACACTCATAATTCCTTAAAAAACACACAAACCTATTATAAATAAAGGAAGGGAACAGGGGTTTCAGTTCTCCCTCATCCCCGTCTGTAACAGTTGCATTTGGCAAGAGTCGGTAGAATGCCATTTAAATTAATGCAAGATCTCTGATTGTCGGAAATTAAAATCATGAAGCAATGCAGGAAAAAAACTCATTAGAACTGATGTTTGCACAGAGGGAAAAGCTGAATACAATACCAGAGGACTTTTTAATTCCAAATGTAGCAACCGTAAATAGGGCTTGAATAGTTTTCATTACTCAAGCAAAGGATTGTAAGTGAAGTCCCTTCTTAGCAATGACACAGAATTGTCATTATTGTTGGGACAAACATATAACAACTAAGGCAGTGAGCACGGGCAGTGGAACCTGATTATATTTTCTAAGGCGTTTCAAGTTTCATCCAGCAGCAACATTAATATCCATTCGGATAATGCTTGACACACATCGAAATTCTCATCACAATTCAAATATATGCAGATTCTTCAACAAAGAATTGATGAAAAAAACACGATCAAGGTAGCTTCCTGTGCACCTGCCCACCCAGATGCTGAAATAGTTTACGGGTTAAAAGGTGGCTTTGTATTTCAACTCGATATGATGAGAATTTTTAGAGACAAAACTCTCATCTAGAACTCAGTGTGAAGCTTGAGTGATTTTTTTTCATCACGTTTTTTTTACATACTCTTTTACTTGGGTTAATTCCCACCCTCATTCTGACAGTACTTGAGAGGAACAGTTGTTGCTGCCATTTCTACAGTGCCACACATAGATGTTCACCACATCCACACAAAAATTAGATGGACCATACCACTTCACATCCACACAAAAATTAGATGGACCATACCACTTCACCACATCCATACAAAAATTAGATGGACCATACCACTTCACCACATCCACACAAAAATTAGATGGACCATACCACTTCACATCCACACAAAAATTAGATGGACCATACCACTTCACCACATCCATACAAAAATTAGATGGACCATACCACTTCACCACATCCACACAAAAATTAGATGGACCATACCACTTCACCACATCCACACAAAAATTAGATGGACCATACCACTTCACCACATCCACACAAAAATTAGATGGACCATACCACTTCACCACATCCACATAAAAATTAGATGGACCATACTACTTCACCACATCCACATAAAAATTAGATGGACCATACCACTTCACCACATCCACATAAAAATTAGATGGACCATACCACTGCACCACATCCATACAAAAATTACATGGACCATACTACTTCACCACATCCACATAAAAATTGGATGGACCATACCACTTCACCACATCCACACAAAAATTAGATGGACCATACCACTTCACCACATCCACATAAAAATTAGATGGACCATACCACTGCACCACATCCATACAAAAATTACATGGACCATACTACTTCACCACATCCACATAAAAATTGGATGGACCATACCACTTCACCACATCCACACAAAAATTAGATGGACCATACCACTTCACCACATCCACATAAAAATTAGATGGACCATACTACTTCACCACATCCACATAAAAATTAGATGGACCATACCACTTCACCACATCCACATAAAAATTAGATGGACCATACCACTTCACCACATCCATACAAAAATTATATGGACCATACCACTTCACCACATCCACATAAAAATTAGATGGACCATACCACTGCACCACATCCATACAGAAATTACATGGACCATACCACTTTACCACATCCACTCACAAATTAGATGGACCATACCACTTCACCACATCCACATAAAAATTAGATGGACCATACTACTTCAGTCAAGTTGTGTGAAAACCCAGTCAGCCCATTCTCAATTGCGTAATTTTACATGCAGTCAGCTCTTGTGTCATATAGCTCTTGGAGTGAGAGCTCCCTTACGGCAGAGACCAATTCTTCATGGATTGCCTTGAAATATATAGCCCTATTTAATATGTCCATTTTGCACTGGCACAGCTTAGAATGGCTGATCCTGTGGTGCAGAACTATTTTCAGATGTGGTGTTACAGTATAGAGAATTAAGTTTGGAACGATGATCTCAAGTGCGCTTTTAAAGATGAAGAACAAGAGCGGATTGGGATTCTGCCCATTGGATCTTCAAATACTGTTGGGGAAGATGTGTAGGTTAGGTTAAGGGATTGTTGGGATGGGGCGCGTAAGTTAGCTTGGGTGGAATACTCTTTCAGGGGGTCGATGCCGGCACGATGGGCCGAATGGTCTCCTTCTGTACTATAGACTTTCTATGATTCTCTGAAGAGCAAAAGGAAACCCTGTGCTCTTAAAGCCACACTTGCACAACACAAATTCTGCCTCAGAATCACAGAGCAAAGCTGGCTGAATGATTCCAGGGGATTAAATTCTTCAGTTCCTTGTAAAAACGAATGGTACCAGAACGCAAATTATCTATTGCTACCTTAGCAGGAGGTGAAAAAATAACTTTGGGGCAGAACAGTGTCCGTTTGGCCTGATGAAATTAGCCCTTTGTGGCAGATGATCCTAACCATCCTCCATCACACAATCCTGCTCAAATTCATCTCTACAGAAACAGGCTGAAATGACGATTGAGTCCAATTTACCAGTGCCACAAAAATATTAACATTTATGGAAAACGCTGATTGCTGAGACTTACTTACCTCAGATTAAAACCTGGGGATTTGTACCAACTTTTCTTCTCCAGGAACAGAGTGCTCCCCCTCCTTTCATCTATTTGATTGTTATTTTGACAGGTCGGATACCGTGGGTTCACTTGCCCATTCTACCATTTTCCTTCTCTCCCGCTGACACTGAACTCCACCAATTATGACCAGTTTGTTTCATATCATGCAAAAGGTGGGGGGGGGGGGGGGGAGACAACTGTCCAAGGTTTTCAAATGAGGCAAAGAGGGATTTTATTGGAAAATAAATGTGATCTTCTCGCATAACAAGGACAGAAAGAAGGTTTTATTGAAAATAATATCTTCTCCTTCAATGGGTTTCAATATGCCACTGAACAAATTTCTGGATCGTAAAAATAGCATCCGACATCATGGAATAAGTCAGAATTAAAGGGAAAACTTATTAATTTCTCAATGTCCGTTGCTCTGGAAGGAGATTTAAAAGCATAAGTGAAATTCCACAGAGCATTCCTGAGCAGTAACTAATGAATACTGATTGAAAATTAAAGGTTTTAAAATTCTATTTCCTTTCACAGTGACAATTTAATCTCTCTTTAATGTTAAAGGTTCTTACGTAAATAGATCCTTTTCACCAGAATTGAGCTCAAACTACTTCTAGTCACATTCTTCATAATGTCCCACAGTCATTTCTGACCCTTTGCCAAAACCCAGTAAATTGCATTTAGGTAGCAGATTAAAATGACAGTATTAATCTCTTTATTGATGTTAAACAAGTGCCAGACACCATCCTGCTGTAAGATTGATTCATTATTACTTCAATGTGATTTTTCTGTCAATCGAGCACTTAAGGGGCTGGTTTAGCTCACTGGGCTAAATCGCTGGCTTTTAATGCAGACCAAGCAAGCCAAAAGCACGGTTCAATTCCCGTACCAGCCTCCCCAGACAGGCGCCGGAATCTGGCGACTAGGGGCTTTTCACAGTTACTTCATTGAAGCCTACTCGTGACAATAAGTGATTTTCATTTCATTTCATTTCATGCCAAGGATATAAAACTGGGTTACGGCAGGCAGGTTAGTCAGCTTTGGAGAAATGAAGATTACGATATTCAGTTTATTTTGGGATATTTTCTCACATGGAATGTTACTGAAACATGAGTTTGTTTAACAGTGTGACTATAACTAGGCAGGGTGTGATCTACCAGCCGCATCCCGCCCCAACAGGGACACGACTGGTCGGAGATGCTGGGAGAAGCGTCTTCCGGGATTTACCCGGCTCGTCACGCCCCGCAAGATCTAACGGGATATTGCAAGCCGTTGTGATCTGGATCCCGCCGATTGTGGCCCCACTGGAGAAGAGAGCTCCTCAGGGCAGGAAATGGGGCTAAGTGCAGCCTCGGTAGGGTGTTCCCTGCTGACGCCCTGGATTGCAACAGAGTCCTGTTTGATAGCATCATCTTCCTCGGTGCTGCAAGAGCCAGGAAACACCTGACTAAAAGCTCTAGACATGGGACTCTGATGCAATTCGGTTAAATCGCGCCTACTATCTCCTGGACAAATATCTCTAATGTTCAAAGTGACCGCACTCAACGTACATGTGAATTACCAGGGGATGGTTCTGTTTCACTGTCAACCATAATGTTATAGAGGTCATAGAATCCCTGAAGCCCATTGAGTCTGCACTAACCCTCCAAAAAAGCACCCTCCCCAGGCCCACTCATCCGCCCTATCCCTGTAATCCCACATAACCTGCACATGCCTGGACACTAGGGGGCAATTTTAGCATGGCCAATCTACCTAATCTACACATCTTTGAATTGTGGGAGGAAACACGAGTACCTGGAGGAAACCCACGCAGACACGGAGAGTAAGTGCAACACAGTCAACCCAAAGCCAGGAATTGAACCTGGTCCCTGGTGCTGTGAGGCAGCAGTGCTAACCACTGTGCCACCGTACCGCTCATATTCTCGGTGTACTAGCAGCTGACTTCTGCTAGAGTCACACACCTCGGAATGCTGTTTCTGTATCTCAGGTGTACAGATGCAGATCTCTGACACCCATAAAGGCTGGGAAGAATTCTGGGGTGACCAATGCAAATGAAATCCATCCTAGATCCAACACTCTTTCGGGTAAACGGCGAGATTCCATTTCCATTTTTAGGAAGTTGGTATTCTTCCATTTTTGTGAAGTCAACTGTAATGAAAATTATCGGAGGGGTTACCCATTTTGCATGATCACACCCTGTCAAAATTACTCTCAAGGCCTCTAACTATACCCTTATCTGATGATTCATGACTAACCGTAATAGCGTTTCAGTATGGGAGACGTAGACCTTGGGCCTCCTCAGATGTACTTTCAAAATCCTTTGAAGGAAATTAACAATGTATCTCTCAGATACAAACAGGGCTAGCATTTAAACATTATTTAAGATTTAGAAGATCATCATATTCAATCTGAATTGTTTGACCTTTCCTTAGGAACAAATTAATCTGTCCCAATGCATTTTGGAAGAATTGAAAGCTGTTCCCTCAGCTAAGAGCAATCGTAGCAGTAAATATTCACAAAGCAACATCTTTGACATGGCTTATTGCGTAACTGACTGTAGTAGGAATTGTCTGGTGCTAGCAGTCAGTGATTCCTCTGTAGATTTCCTCATTATTTGATATGTGACTGGAACTCCTGATTATTCACACCCACTTGTGCTCGGAGAGTGCCAGAGCCCATGACATATTTGCAGTCGCAGAGAAGGTGGTGCAGTGGTAATGTCATGGGCTAATAATCCTGAGGCCCCCGCTATTACTCTGGGGACATGGGTTCAAATCCCACCACAGCAGTTGGTGTAATTTCAAAATTATCTGGGCAGGCCTGTACCTGACTCCAGATCCATAGTCATGTGGCCGACTCTGAAATGGCCCAGCAAGCCACTCAGTTCAAGATGCCAACAAATGGTGGCCTTTCCAGTGATGTCCACATCCTATGAATGAATTAAATAAAACCTGGTCAGCCATTGTAGAGGTTGAGGTCTATTGGATTGGCTGCATTGTGACCCTGGCTATTTGTTTTTTTATATGCTGTAATAATTCCAGGAGGCACAGAGTGACAGAACAAACTGGTCTATTTGAAACTGAAAAAAAGCCGCTGCTGAGGCACACAAAACAAATGTCCCAGCCCAGGACTATGGGGAACTGCCGGTAAGGTTTATCACATAGACTTTCACTTATTTCATAGGATTGTTATGGCCGGTGTTATAACACCACAGGGAAACCATTGTTGGTCTTCCTGTAGGACCGTGGAGTACGAGCTTCCCAGATAGGAGACAGAGGCCATCCAGCTGCAGCTCACTACAAATAAGCATAAAAGCCGGCCCAAAGCAGGGCCGGGGTGGTTAGTTCTCCCAGCGAGGACTGCACTGGGAGCCAGTTGCTGACTCAAACAGAATATTGTATATAGTTAAATAAACCTCTGTTCACTTACCGCTAGCTTCCTCAGGTTACTGAACTGGCAATGAGAGAAACGGGAAACTCTGGACTCACTTGTGGAACCACCTAGCCGACCGGTAATTTGCTCTCCCAGAATGTAGGATCATAACAGTTCAGGATGCCACTATTCGGGAAGTTGGATGCCTTTGTTGCCGGGCTGGAAAACTGGAACCCATGTGCGAACCCAGGCGAACGGGATTTTGGGGGAAGATGATCAGAAAGTCTTCTTCCTGATCTCCTGTAGGGCCCAGACCTTTGGGATCATAAAATGTCTGACTTAGCCGGCTGCACCGGACTCCAAATCATTTGATGAGCTGGTTGCTTTTGGTTTCTGAACATTACGATGGCAAGCCTTCCATAATTATGCAGTGGTATCGTTTTACTATGGTAGTACAGTCTCCCAGTGAATCGGTCACTGAGCTCTTGACCAGTCAAAGACGTCTAGCTGAGCATTGCAAGTTTGGCCCTCCCTCTCTGAAATGCTGAGGGATAGGCACAAACAACACGGCCTCTTAGAGAAAGCTGTTGGCCTGGCCCACCTTGGATTTGAAATGGGCCATCGGCTTTCACTGTCCCAGGAGTATGTGGAGAAAGGAAAGCAGCAGCTGCAGGGATCGATGGACTACGGCATCCATAGTTTGGCCAGTCCTTCATTTCAAACTCCCACTGCATCATGGGACACTGCTGTTCTGATCAGACTTCCTCCGAAAGGGCAGCCCCAGAGGCAATTCCGTAGTTGAGTCAGGCTCTCGGGAGCTACTGCTGACTGGTGGAATACCACCTCGAAGATGAATGGAGTGCCAGAAACATTGCCAAATGTGTGGTCGGAGGACTCGTGATGGTCAGAGCCACCAGATTTGGTGCAGAGAACACCATCCACAGCAGCCACCGAGATCACCATGAACCAGGGCCTTGCATGTGGGCACTTGGATGAGGAAGACTTTTTAATGCAACTGAACTGCATCATGGCCCCGAAGTTAACACCGATCTGGGTCACATTACAGTCACTCCGTGACAATGGAAATGGACACTGGAGCTGCCATCTTCACCGTGGACTATCGAACATTTTGCCGACTCCGTGCAGTGATCATGCCGCTGACATTGTGTGACACCAAAGCGAGGTTGGTGACCTATACCGGTGAGCCTTTCAATATCATGGGGGCCACTGTGACTCTGGTAACGCACAGGCAGCAGTCGGTCTGTCTCCCCTTGGTTATGGTATGGCGACTAGCGCCCAATTTGTTGGGCCGAGACTGGTTTTGAGTCCCCAGCTTTGACTGGCAACAGGTTTTTTGGATGGGCACCTGGGTCTGAACAATGTGCTGGTCAAATACCCCGAAGTGTTCCTGGAGAGTCTGGGCAGGTTAAAGGGAGTGAAGGCCCATATCTACGTGGATCGGATGCTCTGCTCCGGTATTTTAGGGCGAGGTCTGTCGCTTACGCATTGCTTGCCACCAAAATTGACACGGAGCTTCGGCACTTGCAGGATCTGGGGGTCATACACCCGGTACTGTTTACCGAAATGGGCCACACCCGTAGTGTCAGTAATGAAACCCAACACATCTGTCTGACTCTGTGAAGATTTTAAGCTCGCAGTGAACAGGGCTTCACCCCTGGACTGTACTCGATGTCTAGAGTGGAGCATTTGTACACAAAACTGACCGAGGATGTTCCTTCACTAAGCTAGACATGAGCCATGTGTATTTACAGGTGGAGCTCGATCCGAGGTCCAGGAAATTTGTGATCATTAACATCGATGGTTATTTGAATACACCTGCCTTCTGTTTGTGGTTTCATCAGCCCTGACAATTTTCCAGTGGGTAATGGAGATTATCTTGCTGGGCCTGTCAAAAATGGCCATCTGCCGGGGCTGGAGGAGCAAGCGTGTATTCCGTGCTAGAGCAGTGACCTATTTAGGTTACAGGGTAGACAGGAATGGTTTAAAGCCGGTGGAAGACAACGTTTGAGCTGCAAAAGGGGCTCTGACCCCAAAGAAAGTCACTGAGCTCCGGTCGTTCCTAGACCTGGTTAACTACTGTGGGAAGGTTATTGCAAAGCTGGCCACTTTATTAGATTCACTCCACGTATTATTGAGAAAGGACCAGGAATGGTTCTGGGGTGCTTCACAGGACAAAGTATTTTCCGGAGTGTAAAAGCGTCTGTTGTCCACACAGCTCCTCATGTACTATGATCCAGCTCGGTCGAATATTGTATATAGTTAAACAAACCTCTGTTCTCTTACTGCTGGCTTCCTCAAGATACTGAAGTCGGGTTGTTCAGTTTGGAGATGGGTGTGTTGGAGCGAGGGTAGGTGGGATGGAAATGTACATATAGGTCAGTGATAGCTTTAAGTACTGAGGCCAGATACTAAAATTACAATAAGATCATCTCAAATGTTGAAGGATGTCCTGGGCGAGGGATAGTGCCTTCCTTTTGAAGTCAAGTTAAGCTAGTCTCCTAAAATCACGTCTTTCAGGGGAAACCCACGCTGACAGGGGGAGAACGTGCAGACTCTGCACAGTCAGTGACCCAAGCCGGGAATTGAACCTGGGACCCTGGCGCTGTGAAGCAACAGTGCTAACCACTGTGCTACCGTGCTGCCCATTTGGCACCTGAATGCAGATGCACCATGAATGAACAAGCTCACCCTAATGGTTTCTGACAGGATGATTAGAATGAAAATGAGGTGGGTCAACAAACACCGTTAATTGGTATTTCAGTGAAGTGGGAATAGGAAATGCATGGCCGCTGGTACAATAATCGCGATTCTCTCCAACAAAAGCGTTGTGTTGTACCTGGCAGGACCCCTGTAGACCACTAGAGCACACTTATATATTGCCAGCTTAAGTACAGGATTCATTGGACATCGCTGCATGATAAAAATTCTTTAATTATAGCATTTTTGCTCTCCATAGAAAATAATGATGCTGCAATTGGCTCAGGTTTTTTTTAGCTCTACCAACATTATTTCTTAAAAATTACACAGTTTGTGGCACAATGAGAAGAAGTCACCGGCAGACTGTAAGACCGCTGGCTGGATAATGAGCCAGAGGATGAGGCACGTTGTGTGGGAAGCTGTTGTTAAACTATTAAGTGGGAGGAGATTATTTTGCATTCAAGGAAAACACATTTTTGATACTTTGCAATATTGCAATTTTGCAATTTAGAATACATTTTAAATTGTAATTTAGGAGATTGTCTTTTTCCCTCTTAATTTTCCAGCATCTTCTTATTCGATGTTTTAATTTGGTCTGCTGGCTAAAATATAACCTGGAAAGAAATTGACGATGTTATCAACAATAGAAATTTACACTGCTAGAGCACCTTTAATATAATCAAACACTCCCAAGGTGCTTCCCAGAAACATTGTAAAACAAAATATGTCACCGAGTCAGGTGAGGAGATATAAGATCAAAGCTTGGCCAGGGAGGTGGGTTTGAAGGACAGTCCTAAAGGAGGATAGTGAGGTAGAGAGGGAGAGGAGGGAGGGAATGTCAGGGTTTATAGCCAAGGTAGCTGAAGGCACGTGCACCAATGGCAGAGTGATGATAATTGGCCATGCACAAAAGGCCAGTCTGAGAGCAGCGTTATCTCAGGAAGCTGCAGAGCTGGAGGAGATTGCAAAAATATGGAGGGACAAGCTCAAGGAAGGATTTGAAAACAAGGATGAGAATTTTGAAATCACCAAGGACAGACATAAGAACATAAGAGCTAGGAGCAGGAGTTGGCCACCAGGCCCTTTGAGCCTGCTCCGCAATTCAATAAGATCCTGATCTTTTTGGTGACTCAGCTCCACTTACCCGCCCGCTCACTATTTATTCCTGTACTGTTCAAAAATCTATCTACCTTTGCCTTTAAAACATTTAACAAGGTAGCCTCAACTGCTTCACTGGGCAAGGAATTCCACTGATTCACAACCCTTTGGGTGAAGAGATTCCTCCTCAACTCAGTCCTAAATCTGCTCCCCTGTGTTTTGAGGCTATGTCCCCGAGTTCTTGTTTCACCTGCCAGTGGAAACATTCTCCCCGCTTCTGTCCTATCTATTCCCTTCATAATTTTATATATTTCTATAAGATCCCCCCCTCATTCTTCTAAATTCCACTGAGTATAGTACCAGTCTATTTAGTCTCTCCTCATAAACTAATCCTCTCAACTCTGGGATTAACCTCATGAATCTCTTCTGCACCCCCTCCAGTGCCAGTACATCTTTGCTCAAGTAAGGAGACCAAAACTGTACACAATACTCCAGGTGTGACCTCACCAGCACCCTGAACAGCTGCAACATAGCCTCTCTGCTTTAAACTCCATCCCTCCAGCAATGACGGACAAAATTCCATTTGCCTTCTTAATTACTTGCTGCATCTGCAAACCAACTTTTTTGCGATTCATGCACAAGGACACCCAGGTCCCTCTGCACAGCAGCATGCTGCAATCTTTTCCCAAGTTGCTACAATGAGAATCAATGAAAGAGCACAGGAGCAAAAGGGAAATGGGATTTGGTGCAATTTAAGATCAGGGCAGCAGAATTTTAAATGACCTCAAGTTTAGAGAAGGTAGAATACGGGACAGCTGCCAGGAGGGCATTGAAATAGTTAAGTATTGAGGTAACAAAAAGACGGATGAGGGTTTCAGCAGCAGATGAGCTGAGATGGGAGCGACGTCTGGTAATACATGGATGGCATGAGGGGGCCATGTTGATGGCACAGTTATGAGTTCAGAAGCTCATCTCGGGGGTCACCAAGTTTGCAAACAGACTGGCTTAATCATAGATCATAGAATTTACAGTGCAGAAGGAGGCCATTCGGCCCATCGAGTCTGCACCAGCTCCTGGAAAGAGCACCCTACCCAAGGTTAACACCTCCACCCTATGCCCATAACCCAGTAACCCCACCCAACACTAAGGGACACTAAGGGCAATTTATCATGGCCAATCCACCTAACCTGCACATCTTTGGACTGTGGGAGGAAACCGGAGCACCCGGAGGAAACCCACGCACACACGGGGAGGATGTGCAGACTCCGCACAGACAGTGACCCAAGCCGGAATCGAACCTGGGACCCTGGAGCTGTGAAGCGATTGTGCTATCCACAATGCTACCGTGCTGCCCGAATCTCAGGCTGTTGCCAGGGAGAGGAATGGGATCATTAGCTAGGGGAAAAGAGTTTGTGCAGGGGACCAAAAAAACAATGGCCTGACGATATTGAATTGGAGAAACGTGGGGTTAATAGTCATGTTAAGACATTGATATGGCTTATGGTTTCTGTAGCTTAGAGTATTAGATGCCGACTAAATAATGTTTAGTTGATGCTGTTTTCAATTTGTTTGTTATAGTCAGAGTCTTAAAACTTGAAATAAGGTCATGCAATTCACTTAACCTGGCCACTAGGAATTCAAATCTGTTGGTCAAAGCTATCACGCTCTATGGGGATCAAAACATTGTGAGTTGTTACTAAATGCTATGTATTATTTTAAAATATTGTAGTAGCTGCCTCCTTTCTTTGTAGCTAACTGGTGGAGCCAAGTTACTACATTTGGCGATGAGGTCAAAGAAAGTAGCAAAAGCGCTTGCAAGAGCATCAGTTCAGAACCTGGTTCAGTCGAAGTCAAGCTTGCAACGTAGAAGACTTCTGCAGACATACCTACCTTTGGTAGAGCTTATCCCTTTGATACGCCTGCTGAAGATTGGTTGCGGTGTGTTGAGCAATTAGAATTTTTCTTCAGAGCACACGGAATTGAGGAGAAGGGGGAAGAAGAAGGCAATAGTGTCAAGTGCATGCGGGACCCAAACTTATAATTTGATTTACTGTCTTATATCCTCAAACACGCATGATGCAAGCTCATTTATAGAGATCATGAATTTACTAAATGTGCACTAGCACCCAAAGCACTCCATGAATTCAAATTCAATTCCACAGGGAGAGCCCCAGGCGAGACCATTGCAACCTCTATAGCAAAGCTGAGGAAAATTGCAGAACACTGTGGCTTCGGGACAGCACAAAGTGATATGCAGAGGGCTCGATTTGGGGGATGAGACCGTACAGAAGAGGTTGCTAGCAGAAACCGTGAATAATTTTGAAAACGTGTTGAAAATAGCGAGTGGTTGGCTAAACCAGACAAGACGCCCAGGAACTTCAGAGCGGGCAGATTGGTGCAGTCCACCAGTTCGGGCAGGAAGCTGCAGGGGGCAGTGGTGCCAAAAGCAAAGAGACCAGTTGAAACAGGGAAGCAAGGGGAGGCAGTGGCGTAGTGGCATTGTCACTGGCCAAGGAAACCAGAGACCCAAGGAAATGCTCTGGGGGCACACTGCAGATGGTGAAATCTGAATTCAATAAAAATCTGGAATTAAAAGTCTAATGGTGACCATAAAACCATTGTTGATTGTCATAAAAATCCATCTGGTTTAGGGAAGGAAATCTGCTGTCCTTACCTGGTCTGGCCTACTTTTGACTCCACAGCAATGTGGTTGACATTTAACTGACCCCTCAAGGCCAATTAGGTGTGGGCAATAAATGCTGGCCCAGCCAACGATGCCTAAGTCCCACGAAGGAATAAAAAACAACCTACAGAAGCTGGCAGAATGAGAAGATTCAGGGGAAGGAATCATCAGCCAAGGATCAATACAGAGTGTTGCCGATATGGGGGAAATCATTCCCCAGAGAAATGCAGATTGAAGGAAACAGAATTCTCAGCGTGCCGCCAGAAGGGTCTTTTGAAGCACAGGTACAAGAGTACGGTAAGCAGAACCTGCCGATTAGCAATAAAATGAAGAGTTCAGCACCAATGCATAATGTTGAAGCTTTTTCAACGCGTGATCGGAACGTTCTTCAAATGAATAATATGAAGATGGGTAAGGTAGCCCCTATTGCAGTGGTGTTACTGGTCAATGGCAAATCATTCAGAACGGAAGTAGGCACAGAAGCGGCTACTACTGTAGTCGGGTTGCAGACGTACAGATAACTTTGAGACGGGGTTCAGCACACATCAGTTAGATTGACCACCTGCACAGGGGAGGCCATTAAGATAGTAGGGACAACCGAAACATGGGTGAATTATGGCCAACAATCTTCCCAACTTCCATTAATCGTGGTATCTGGCCAAGCCCAATTGGCCATGACTACCTCCAAGAAATTAAACTCAACTGGTTGGGAATTTTCTGAATTAAGGAAGGGGGCCTGCATGAAGCAATCCAAAAGTAACCGGCCGTTTTCAGGATGAACTGGAAAAAATAAAAGGATGAAAGGCAAAAAATTCACGTGGACCCAGAAGCCACCCCAATTTCTTTTAGGGCTAGACCTGTGCCCTATGCATTGTTGGAGGATGTTGAGCCTGAGCTATAAGGGCCTTGAAGAACTGGATAGCAGCCAGTTCACTGAATGTTTCCTTCGCAACCCCTATTGTACCTGTTGTTAAACCAGACAAGACAGTCGCATCTGTGGTTTCTGTAAATGAAGAGTGAGCCAAGCAGCAGAGTTGGACAGATATTCACTCCCGAAGATGGAGGATTTAAATGCAAGAGTGGCTGGAGGACATTCATATACTAAATTGGATATGAGTCATGCATATCAACCGTTGGAGTTGGATGATGCTTCCAGAGGATATTAACACCCAGAAGGGATTATATCAGTGTACACATTTGGCATGCAGCGTTTCATCAGCATGCACCATATTTCATAGAACCATGGACAGTTTATTACAGGGCTTTGTGCGTGCCGTTGTATGTTTGAATGACGTATTGATTACTGGTGCAACTGAAGAAGAACTGAAGAAGGGCCAATCTCGAAGAAGCATTGAGAATAGTTCAGCAGGCGGGAGTTTGCTTAAAAAAGGAAAAATGCACTTTTCAGGCCAGCAACGTAGCTTACCTCGGTTATCATGTGGATGCTCTGGAAGGGCAAAGTAAGGGCAGTAAAAGAGGCACTGGCTCCTAGGAACATCTCGGAGCTTAAATCATTCGTGGGGATAGTTAATTATTACGGGTGTTTCCTTCCAAATCTGTCAACATCATTAGTCTCTTTCCGCGTGTTATTGAAGGAACACCAGAGATGGTTCCGGAAAGCACCACAAAAAGACACATTTAATAAGTTCAAGCAAATATTGCATTCATCTTGCCTACATTTGAACCTGTCCAAGAAGTTAGTGTGATGCCTCCCCTTGGGCGTTGGGACAGTTTTATCTCACAGCTGGATAATAGGCCTGAAAAGCCTATTGCATACGTGTCAAAAACCCTTTCAGAAACTGAGAACGTTTATTCACAGATAGGAAAAGGACTGTCCGTTGTGTACAGAGTGAAAAAATTCCACCAGTATGTCTATGAAAGACATTTTATTGTTGTAACGGACCACGCGCCATTGTTGGGTCTTTTCAATAAGGACAAGCCAATCCATTGATTGCATCGGCCAGAATTCAGTGCTGGGCATTGACCTTATCAGCTTATGAATATACATTTGAACACTGGCCAAGGACATGGATAGCCAAGTTGTCTTTCATTGCCAAAGAGTAAACCCCACCCCCCCAACCAATGCCACAATAAATCATGATTGTAATGAATTCTCCAGGCACTTTGCCAAGGAACTGTATAAGTTAACTATCGTTCTGTGTATTAAGGAACTTAGAGTGGGAGGGATGTAGTAGCGGGCCCCTTTAATGGGTGATCTTCTGAAGGGTTATGTGACCCGCTCGTCCAATCAGTAGTTAGAATGTGGGAATTGACAAGCAGATCAGTTTTCGGGCATTTCGACCCGGGGGCAGACTGACAGTGTGTGCGCCACACTGTACACAGCATGTTGTGTAAATAAACATTCATTGTTTGTACCTAACTGGTGGAGCCAAGTTACTCCAAGTATTTCTGATTCTACTTGGGCCCGAATCAGCGTGCATTGCAAATGAATGCCACCAGGGGTCAGTGCAGGAATGCACTTTCTGCTCACACTGGGCACCGGCCACTCTCTCTGCTGTTTAATCTGTCCCGGGAAAAATGAATGGAATTGCAGTGTGTGGCTGGCAGTTCCTATTTTTTCAATGACACCAGCCCCTGAGTTTAGCTAGGAGAAGCTATGGAAAGCTTTTGTAATTCACGCTGAAGTAGAAAGCTGCCAAGTATCTTCCCTGGGCTCATTTTTGGATATGATTGATTTACTGGTTCTACTGGTATTTCCTCTGCTTTCCTGTTTGTACTGGTTGCTCCTGCTCTGCTCTGCTGGTATTGCCCCTGTTCTGCTGGTTTTACTAGTACTACTCCTGCTCTTTTCTGTTGGTTGTACTGGTATTGACCCTCCTCTGTTGAGTTTAGTGGTATTGCCACTCGTCTGCTGGTTTTACTGGTATTGCTCCTGTTCAGCTCTGCTGGTTTGACTAGTATTGCCTCTGCTCTGCTGGTTTTACTGGCATTGCTCCAGTTCAGCTCTGCTGGTTTTACTGGTATTGCTCCAGTTCAGCTCTGCTGGTTTTACTGGTATTGCTCCAGTTCAGCTCTGCTGGTTTTACTGGTATTGCTCCAGTTCAGCTCTGCTGGCTTTACTGGCATTGCTCCTGTTCAGCTCTGCTGGTTTGACTAGTATTGCCTCTGCTCTGCTGGTTTTACTGGCATTGCTCCAGTTCAGCTCTGCTGGTTTTACTGGTATTGCTCCAGTTCAGCTCTGCTGGTTTGACTAGTATTGCCTCTGCTCTGCTGGTTTTACTGGCATTGCTCCAGTTCAGCTCTGCTGGTTTTACTGGTATTGCTCCTGTTCAGCTCTGCTGGTTTTACCGGTATTGCTCCAGTTCAGCTCTGCTGGTTTGACTGGTATTGCTCCAGTTCAGCTCTGCTGGTTTTACTGGTATTGCTCCAGTTCAGCTCTGCTGGTTTGACTGGTATTGCTCCAGTTCAGCTCTGCTGGTTTTACTGGTATTGCTCCAGTTCAGCTCTGCTGGTTTTACTGGTATTGCCGCTGCTCTGCTGGTTTGACTGGCATTGCTCCTGTTCAGATCTGCTGGTTTTACTGGTATTGCTCCAGTTCAGCTCTGCTGGTTTGACTGGTATTGCTCCAGTTCAGCTCTGCTGGTTTTACTGGTATTGCCGCTGCTCTGCTGGTTTGACTGGCATTGCTCCTGTTCAGATCTGCTGGTTTTAATGGTATTGCCGCTGCTCTGCTGGTTTTATTGGTATTGCTCCTATTCAGCTCTGCTGGTTTGACTGGTATTGCTCCTGTTCCGCTGTTGATACAGGTATTGCACCTACCCTGTTTATGCCACCCACATCACCAGATACTTTGATTCTTCAAAGTCATTGTCAGATGTGTCGACTTTCTCTTCAATATAGGTTCCCACTTCTGCATATATAAATTTATCTGAAGAATGGTCTTATTTATGTCCTTCAAATCAGAAATTTCTGAATAATTTGCTCAAATAACTTCACTTATGAACCTTTTCTCTCCTTTTCTGTGTTCAAAAGGCACAGATAGCATGAGGCGGGCCCTGACACACAAGGTTCATTTTACTTTTATTTATATAAAATAGCACAAGAAAGCCTCCCGAGACTGTAAAATCAATCCCAACATGCCAAGCAACACCTTCGTAAATGACAGCTGTATATAATTCTGGCTAAGACTGAGGAAACAGGACTGTGGACTGTGTTTATAAGGGAGGTTTTGCCTGAATAGCTTGAATTGTGATGTCGAGGATAGAAACCCTCCATTTCCAATGGGCACAATTGCCATTTATAATGATAATCTTTATTGTCACAAGTAGGCTCACATTAACACTGTAACGAAGTTACTGTGAAAAGCCCCTAGTCGCCACATTACGGTGCCTGTTCGGGTACACAGAGGGAGAATTCAGAATGTCCAAATTACCCAACAGCACGTCTTTCGGGACCTCTGGGAGGAAACTGGAGCACCCGGAGGAAACTCACACAGACACGGAGTGAGCGTGCAGACTCTGCGCAGACAGTGACCCAAGCCAGGAATCGAACCTGGGTCCCTGGCGCTGTGAAGCAACAATGCTAACCACTGTGCTACCATAGTGCCCTCACAAGCTCATTTTACCCAAGCAGATTACTGCAGCCTTTCCACATGAGAGCCACTGTCGCACGGAGAGCTGAGGCGGATGGTTATGAGACCCATGGTTTTAGGAACCAGGCTTACACCATTTAAGGAACTGATACATTAAATTCTGACACAGCCTGTTCCAGGTTCTCGAATGACAATAATAAGAGTGTCTCACAATTAGTATTAAACAGAATCACAGCAACATATTAGCAGATACCACAGACCGGGATTTTCAGTTTCCGATCGCATTGGGTGGTTTCGCCGACGGGAGCTGGATATATTTCGAGAACTGCAAAGTCAGCGTAAACAGGTGACGTGATTATTACATATGTTTCCTTATGCTCAACATCGGGAACATTATTTCAATATTTTAACAAATGATTATCAGGACCCTCACCCCGTCAGAAACTCCACGTCGGCGTGACAACAGAAGTGTGAATCATGGCTGGTTTCCCAAGGAGTGCACCTGGTGAGCAGACCTCCCAGGGAGCTCCGGTGAAATGAAATGAAACGAAAATCACTTATTGTCACGAGTAGGCTTTAATGAAGTTACTGTGAAAAGCCCCTAGTCGCCACATTCCGGCGCCTGTTCGGGGAGGCTGGTACGGGAATTGAACCGTGCTGCTGGCCTGCTTGGTCTGCTTTAAAAGCCAGCGATTTAGCCTAGTGTGCTAAACCAGCCCCTGGTGAGTGCAGTGTTCAGGGAGGAGAGGGTCATGTTGGGGCTCTGCCCCCTGGCACTGCCCCAGCACCACACAGGCACTGCCCTCGTCACTGTCCCCTGTGACTGCCCTCGTCACTGTCCCCTGGGACTGCCCTCGTCACTGTCCCCTGGGACTGCCCCAGCACTGCACAGGCACTGCCCTCGTGACTGACCCCTGGCACTGCCCCAGCACCACACAGGCACTGCCCTCGTCACTGTCCCCTGTGACTGCCCTCGTCACTGTCCCCTGGGACTGCCCTCGTCACTGTCCCCTGGGACTGCCCCAGCACTGCACAGGCACTGCCCTTGTGGCTGACCCCTGGCACTGCCCCAGCACCACACAGGCACTGCCCTCGTCACTGTCCCCTGGGACTGCCCCAGCACTGCACAGGCACTGCCCTCGTGACTGACCCCTGGCACTGCCCCAGCACCACACAGGCACTGCCCTCGTCACTGTCCTCTGGGACTGCCCTCGTCACTGTCCTCTGGCATTGCCCTCGTCACTGTCCCCTGGGACTGCCCTCCTCACTGTCCTCTGGCATTGCCCTCGTCACTGTCCTCTGGGACTGCCCCAGCACTTCACAGGCATTGCCCTTGTCACTGTCCCCTGGCACTGCCCTCCTCACTGTCCTCTGGCATTGCCCTCGTCACTGTCCTCTGGGACTGCCCCAGCACTGCACAGGCACTGTCCTCGTCACTGTCCCCTGGCACTGCCCCAGCACTGCACAGACACTGCCCTCGTCACTGTCTCCTGGCACTGCCCCAGCACTGCACAGGCATTGCCCTTGTCACTGTCCCCTGGGACTGCCTTCGTCACAGTCCTCTGGCGTTGCCTTCGTCACTGTCCTCTGGGACTGCCCTCCTCACTGTCCTCTGGCGCTGCCCCAGCACTGCACAGGTACTGCCCTCGTCACTGTCCCCTGGCATTGCCCCAGCACTGCACAGACACTGCCCTCGTCACTGTCCCCTGGCACTGTCCCAGCACTGCACAGACACTGCCCTCGTCACTGTCCCCTGGCACTGCCCCAGCACTGCACAGACACTGCCCTCGTCACTGTCCCCTGGCACTGCCCCAGCACTGCACAGACACTGCCCTCGTCACTGTCCCCTGGCACTGCCCCAGCACTGCACAGGCACCACCCTGGCACTGCCCTCGTCACTGTCCCCTGGCACTGCCCCAGCACTGCACAGACACTGCCCTCGTCACTGTCCCCTGGCACTGCCCCAGCACTGCACAGACACTGCCCTCGTCACTGTCCCCTGGCACTGCCCCAGCACTGCACAGACACTGCCCTCGTCACTGTCCCCTGGCACTGCCCCAGCACTGCACAGACACTGCCCTCGTCACTGTCCCCTGGCACTGCCCCAGCACTGCACAGACACTGCCCTCGTCACTGTCCCCTGGCACTGCCCCAGCACTGCACAGGCACCACCCTGGCACTGCCCTCGTCACTGACCCTTGGCACTGCCCTGGAACTTCCCCACCACTGTACAGGTAATGCCCCTAGAACTGCCTCCTGTCACTGTCACCTGTCACTTTCCTCATCACTGTCCCCTGGCACTGCCATCATCACTATCCTCTGTCACTGCCCCTGGCACTTCCTCAGCACTGCATAAGCATGCCCCTAAGACTGCCCTGGCACTGCCCCAGCACTGTACAGGCACTGCCCTTGGCCTCCCCCAGCACTACAGGCAATGCCCCTGTCACTGTCCCTGGCACTGTCCCCTGGCACTGTCCCCTGGCACTGTCCCCTGCATTGCTCCAATGTTGCCCTTATCAAGTCCCCTGGCACTGCTCCAGCACTGTAAAGGCACTGCCCATAACACTGTCCTTATCACTGTCCCCTAGCCCTGCCCCTGGCACTGCCCATAACACTGTCCTTATCACTGTCCCCAGGCACTGCCCCGGCACTGCCCATAACACTGTCCTTATCACTGTCCCCTGGCACTGCCCCGGCACTGCCCATAACACTGTCCTTATCACTGTCCCCTAGCCCTGCCCCTGGCACTGCCCATAACACTGTCCTTATCACTGTCCCCAGGCACTGCCCATAACACTGTCCTTATCACTGTCCCCTAGCCCTGCCCCTGGCACTGCCCATAACACTGTCCTTATCACTGTCCCCAGGCACTGCCCATAACACTGTCCTTATCACTGTCCCCTGGCACTGCCCCGGCACTGCCCATAACACTGTCCTTATCACTGTCCCCTAGCCCTGCCCCAGGCACTGCCCATAACACTGTCCTTATCACTGTCCCCTGGCACTGCCCCGGCACTGCCCATAACACTGTCCTTATCACTGTCCCCTAGCCCTGCCCCAGGCACTGCCCATAACACTGTCCTTATCACTGTCCCCAGGCACTGCCCATAACACTGTCCTTATCACTGTCCCCTGGCACTGCCCCGGCACTGCCCATAACACTGTCCTTATCACTGTCCCCTGGCACTGCCCCGGCACTGCCCATAACACTGTCCTTATCACTGTCCCCTGGCACTGCCCCGGCACTGCCCATAACACTGTCCTTATCACTGTCCCCTGGCACTGCCCCGGCACTGCCCATAACACTGTCCTTATCACTGTCCCCTGGCACTGCCCCGGCACTGCCCATAACACTGTCCTTATCACTGTCCCCTGGCACTGTCCCCAGGCACTGCCCATGTACTGCCCCTGGCACTGCATCCCTGAAGTTCAGCAACACCTTGCTGGACCACCGGCGAGACACACTGGTGGCCCAATGTGATGTCCTCTACCCCATTCCAGCCACAGGCTCACCAGCCTCATCACTCCAGCTTGGGAGGCAATGGCAACAGTGATTAATGTCAACTCGGACAACCAGTTCAGGAAGAGGATGAATGATCTCATCAGTGCCGCCAGGTTAAGTCCATCATTTTATTACTCATAACTCATGGATTTACCAGCTCATCATACATTCACATTCATCTCACACGCTGCCAGCTCAGGGCACATCGCCAATCACTCTCTCGCTCTCTCTCACACACTCCCATCCCCTTCAGGCTTAACTGCGGGCCCACAGGCCAAGGATGGTACCAGAAGGAAACCTAAAGCAGGCCAAGGCCCTCCTGCTCTTGGCCCTCTGGAGGATAATTGCCAAAATCATCACAAACAACAAGGCACAGCAGTCAGCAGGCGGTCTCCACCTTCACTATGGATATTGGGGAAACACCAAGACTTGGTGGTAGGGTTAGGAAATGTAAAAAATATCAGGAGCACGATGGTGGCAAAGGTGTTGACGACAGGCCTATAATGTTCATCAATGTACATACAATACGGCACATTTCACATCTACCTCTGTGTATGCCTCTCTATATCATGAGCTGTGTCACTGTCAAGCAGAAGTGCCACCATGGTCCTCCCTCACGTATCGCAGATGTCACTACCTCTTCTATGTGCTCTGTTTCCATCGCACGGCAGCGTGTGTCCATTCACGAATTATTCCCGCCATCAGTGATGCATCATTGTTAATGTAAGGTATTTTTGTGGGAGTACCTGCTTCACATGTTCTGCTGGATGATGCATTGCAGATTCTTGCCTGTGTAATATTGAGGCTGAGGTGTACTCACAGTTTGCCTGCTTTCAGGAAAGGGAAAGGTGTAGTGTAGAAGGAGAGATGTTTGAAGAGATAGAGAAGGGTCATATATCCCAGAAGTCTATCTGCTCCACACATTGTGGCAAGGTTTTAATGCTATCAGCCCCCCAACGTGCGCGTTCCTGTGTGCCGAGGGCGTTTCTGACTTCCCAAATGTACATGTGTTAAACTCACCAATAATTGTGAGGAACGTACCACCTCAGTGTGCTGAGGCAGTGTGCTGTGAGGGGATCACAGCCATATTGTTGTCCTGACTCACATGCCTACACCCTTGAGAATGTGTTATGTTTCTGTTGTCCGTTTAATGGCCGCAGGGATCTATTCACAATGTAGGACTGCAACACTGTCCTATACACTTGCCAAGGTTAATGATGCTGATTGCAAATGGTGAGATATTGCTCTCAATGGAGCCTTGGGGCAAGATTTGGAAGTGCATATGGTAGTCTGATACTATGCTGAGGCTAACTATTGGGTAGGAGCAAGGATGTACTAAAGCTGACGTGGGCTCTTCATTACCAAGTGAATGTAACCTCGAGGGCCTCATGATTTCAGAGCTGTTGCAGTTCACTAGGGACAACGATATTGTCAAACTGCCTTTGCTCAAGTGGCAGCTCTGTAATGTGTGGCAGGCACCTATTAGAATCTTGTTGTCCTCAGGTGTTCCACAACAATAGGCAGGTGAGGTGAATGCAGGCCTGCATCCCAAACGGAGTGCTGTATGTCAATGTAATTGAGAAGAAGGAGACACTGTCACTGAGTCACAGGGCCCCTGGAAATCTGTATTCCATCGTTGGCAGCTTTGTCCTGAGTGATGCTTCTCAGTATGATCCTCCAGATGACACAGAAAGTCTTGTACAATTGCTGGCATTGGATCTACTGGAGGCTGACGTTCATGTGGGCCCACAATGAAGGCACTTGTCCAAGAGGGTAATCATTACTGTTCATTACCCTCCTCCTGGAAACCGGTAGCTATGAGGGCTTCATGTGCGTGTCAGCCTTGTCTGCTCCATGCTATGGCCTCTTCCCTTGCAGCCTCAGCTTCCTTGACCTCACCGCCCTCATCCCCTTCAATGTCCTCCTCATCGGAGGAGGGCTGCATCTCTTCCATCTTGGGCATCTGGCGGCTCCACCCTTCTTTGCATTACCACATTGTGAAGCATGCAGCAAGTCATGGTGATCTGTGAGACTGTGGGAGTGTAGCGCAGTGACTCACATGGTAACCAGCTGACAATGGCTTATCGCCAGTCAGATCAAGGAGCCGGTCACATCTCCATCTTACCTTGAATTAAAAGAGACAGTTTAAAACATGACCAAATTATAAACCTCACACTTGTAACAGTGACATCATACAATAATTATATCATCACACGTTTACATGCCAATAAACTGATAGAAAGGGCAGACAGGGAGGAAATAGCTTTACTGACCTCCTTCTTCCTGTCTCAATATCAATCTGATGTGACCATCAATTCACTAGAGACACGATTGGAAGTAAACTGTGGTTTTATTAGTCTTACAACTGAGCCTGCCTGCGACCAGAGGAACTGAGAGCAGGCTTACGGCTGCAGCACTTTATACTTCCGGTAGTGGGAGGGGCCATGGATGGAGCCATGGGCGGAGCCAAGGGTGGAGCCCTGTACAAGCTCCTCATCTCCCCCTATGGGCAGAGCCGCGCAACGGCTCACATACAGAGCCCACAAGGACATAATACAATGCAAGGCAATACAGTGTGAATTACAATACAGTATAATTCACCACACAATCTCTCTCCACTATTTAATGAACTTCATGCTAATAAATCAAGGTTCGTACTGGACAGGTGTGGCAAATAATCCAAAATCTAGCTGGAGCTGTAACTTGAAGCAATGAATGACGTTCAGATGGGAGAACAACAGCATAGTTCAGGAATTCTGTTGGTTGCAGTGCTAGTTTGAAGTAAGAAATCTTGTCAATGAAAAGTAGTCAGCCGGGATCTAACAGTGTTGTTCTAAAATGAGTGCAAAAGCACATCTCCCCGGAGGGTTTTTGACAGTATCACACAGATCTGCCAGGTGATATTTGTGTCTGGAAAATAGCAAAACATTTCTTCCTTAAATAAGTGGGGTAGAATCTCCAAATTGAGAGCTTGTGCACAAACATTGAGTGATTGCCATTTCCCTCTTCCGTCTTTTCTATCTGGTGTCGTACAAAGAGCAGGAAGGAAATTGCTGGCAGTCACAGGAGAGACGGAATGGGCAGCTTCATCTGTAAGTCAGAAGGTGTGGGATGGAAACCAAGCTGGGGAGAGCAGCGCCCAATCTGAACTGATGCACAACGCCATAGCAAAGGATTGTCCGATGTTGATGGCACCATCCTTTGGCCTAAAGCATTAAGCTGGGGCTGCAGATGATGTGTTTCATGGTTCAGATGGATGTTCAGCGGAGAGCGGAGCCGGGAAGATAGAAGACCGTGAGATAGAACAGGACCGAGAGCGGAGTTGGGAGATTGAAAACAGCGCCAAGTGGAGAGGTAGTAGTGAGGTTGAAAACAGCGTGGGAGTGTAGTGAGAAATCTGAATGCTAGCTTGGAGTTTGGAGCTCCTGAGGTGAAATCAGGATTGAAAAGTGATGCAGAAAAAGTGGAAGTAGCAGATTGGATGAGTACAGTCGGGTAATTATTTACAAATTATGTCGCTTATAGTTTGTATGGTCTTTCATTTGTGGTCCATAGTTTATAAGGGCTATATTCTATAGCAATAGGGACCAGGGAAAAAGGGCTCTACTGTAATTGATATTATTTGATTTTAAGTATCTTTCAAACAGTTTAATTTTAAGGGGGAAATCATGGTAGCACAGTAGTTAGCATAGTTGCTTCACAGTTCCAGTGTCCCAGGTTCAATTCCCCGCTGGGTCACTATCTGTGCGGAGTCTGCACCTTCTCCCCGTGTCTGCGTGGGTTTCCTCCGGGAGCTACGGTTTCCTCCCACAGTCCAAAGATGTGCCGGTTAGGTGGATTGGCCATGCTAAATTGCCCTTAGCTAAAGTGGGGTTACTGGTGTATGGGGATAAGGTGGTGTGGGCTTACGTGGGGTGCTCTTTCCAAGGGCCGGTGCAGACTCGATAGGCCGAATGGCCTCCTTCTGCACTGTCAATTCTATGATTCGGCCAGTTTTCACATTATGGTTAAAAAATTAATGACAGGTTCCCCCCCCCCCCCCCCCCCCCCCCCCGCCTCCCCCCGGGTCCTCTTCACTGTATTAAAGTGATGTATCTGGAAGATGATAGAGGGCTTTGGGTCATCGTTATTTCGTACCAGATCTATGAGCTCCTCAAAGGTTTTTAAGTCAGGGTAGCTGGGTAAGTCGGGCTTTTTAGAAAGCCAAATGTCGGGGCCCCATATGCTGTCAGCAGGATCGCTTTCTGCTTCTCATCTCCCACAATGTGATTGGCCCGGAAGAAGTAACACGTTCTCGCCGCATAGTGAGCACCAGTCTTCTCCATTACTGTCATAAGATTTGAGTTTACCAAAGAGAGACATTTGGGTTCTCATTGGACAAGTTGCTTGTAGGTTAAATTGGAAGGCTTCTCGGAAAAGCTTGACTTTACACCTCGTCGCCAATGTAATACCTTCACCAAGGCCAATCTTCGAACAACAACTCCCTTTATTAAAGAGACAAGGAGGGCCACAGCCATGGCGTACACTTACATCCCAGCCCGGGAACCTACCGAGATGTCAATCCGGGTTAAAACTCCTACCATGTATCTCCTGTTGGGTGAGCCGCCACACGCTTAATAGGGGAATTCATATTCCATGAACCCTCGGGGATATCTATTGACGATGCTCTCGTGTCCTTTGTGGCCATCATAACAGTTCGCTACCACATTAGGAAGGACATTCTGCAAGAAAGAGACACAAACCTATTCATGGATATGCCACTTGCTGGAGTATTGGAATCTTCATGCTCCTGCAGGATCACACGGCCTTGCTTGTTTTAGTTGATGAATTTTTTATCACAATTGGTCATAATATGTAGGAGGAAAAAATAGGGCTGAAAGTTTCTATTTGGAGTTCTTCACAAGAATAGATTATTTGCACACACAGAATTCCTTGTCTCTATGTCGCTTCTCCCAGTGGGAACTTTCCTTGTGGCATTTGTAGGGCCCGCAGATTGGCAGCTGCAAAATATATTTACAGTGACTTCCAGAACCCCACATCCAAAAAACATGTAAACATATAAACATGGAGCATGGCAGCATTCCCGAACCATTATAATGAAGTGCCTTTTAACCATGAAAATTGGTATAATGTACATATCTGAGTGCATTAGGAGGCAATTCTGACGGGTTTACGCCCCTGAACGCTTCTGTTGAAGATGGACAAATGGCTGAATTGCTTAGAATACATGCCCAATGGTAGAGTGAATCATGTTTTTTTTGCTGTTGCATCATGTGTGACAGGTCCTCTGATTCTCAAGGCCAAAGGCCTACTTCACATGAAGCCTCTAGGGTGACTCAAAGCAGGCATGTTCTGAGATCTTCACAGTTTAAGGTTGCCAGCCCCCAACGATTGGACTGGGGTCGCTAGGATTTAAACATCGATATCCAGGACACTGCTGAGTGCGACCCTGGCTAAAACTCAGCATGATATTCAAACATATTTGGCCCAATCTAACTGTATTGGCACAGAGTCCTGCAACGAGCATGCTTAGCCAGGCGTTTCCCGGCGATCGCAATGCCGAGAGACACCACGCTATCTACCAGGACACTGGTTCTATTCAGAGCCCCAGCGGGAAACAAGCCGCCGGGGCCGAACTTAATCCTGTTTTCTACACTGAGGATCTCCGCTCGCTGGATCTCCTCAGTGCAGAAGGAGACCAGGACGCCATTTTTATCTGGCATCCCAATCTCTCTACCCCCTTAACACGACCCCTGAACCCCTCTCATCTATAAGGGGGTCCTCAGGCTCCCCCCTCACCTCAAGGCATCTCCATCGTAGGAAAAATGCCAGCTTGGCAACACACACGAGCCTGCCACCTGTCTGTTCTACCTAGGCACCTTGGCAGTGCCAGGCTGGCACACAGGTGGCACTGCCAGTGCATCATGCTGGCCATGCTAGGGTGCGAGGCTGGTAAAGCCAAGGTGCCCAAGTAGCACCAGCAGTGCCAGGGTGCCATCCTGGCCAGAGGGTAAGCAGCTGGAGGCCTCTGATCCCCTGGGACACCACCTTAAGTGCCATTCCGTCTGGTCCCCATTTGTGGGGGTCAGCACTGAGTGATGCTTGCCTGAGGTCTCCGAGGCAATGGGGTTAAATCCCAATGCCTCAGGTAGATCATGGGAGAGCTGTCTCACTCTAATATGCAGATTTTCAAAATAGTAATCCCGCCCACAATGGGCAGGATTCAGATTGTGATGTCTCGCTAGATCGCGTTAGATCTCGAGAGGTGCGGTGATCCCAGAAGAGAGATCTCTCGGCATTCTACCGGCCATGCCGCGCTGCCTATCGGGTGCAATGCAGTCGCTTAATCGCGCCCATTGTTTTTTGTCATTTTCTTTGAACATTTCTCTTTACCAGATTAAAAAAAGGAATGGGGGGAGGGGGGGGGAGAGAGACTGTGTGGCTGACAATCAAGGATCATCCAATTAGCTAATGAGTCTTTTTTCTTTCCAATTGGTGTAGAAATGCAATGCACCACAAGAATGGATATGTTGGCCAAACGTGGGGGTAACCCTATATGCAAAGTGGAATCAATGTCCAATTGGCTAATTTACACTTTAACTGAAGCACTGCTACAGGGGCCCGTTCCCTTATAGTTGATTCTTTTGTGTTCAAAGGACGTGGTTGTTCTTGCTTCAGTATTGTTTTGGATCTATCGCACAAAGACACGTCCTAATAGCAACTTAAAGCTGCTCTGTATCTTTTGTCATTAACTGTTTGTACAGCTGCAGTTGTTGGAGGGCTCATTAGAGTCCAGTATGGGTATTCCTTTGGGCATAACACTCCACTCCCAATTTCTGTTAAACACAGGCAAGGCTTCACCTTCGAACCTTACAGCAGAACTTAATGCTGACACTCATGCAGCAGGGAAAGGATTCCTTACCTATACGTGTCTAATGAAACTAGCCACGCTCAGGAAGAACCCAGCACCAGGAGGCCAGGGGAGCACAAGGCAGGCTCAAGTGCCAACCACTGTTCAGGCCACACTTGAGGCTTGAAGGCAAAGATAAAGGGTTTACAGGCCCCGGGTGTCCTTCATGGAGTTGTCGAACAGCATGTGGTGCAGGGGGCTCCGAGTCACAAAGGAGACACTGCGGCACCCCTGTGACATTCTTTCAAACCTCCTGGAGGAGGAGGGGACCGGCTCACTGTGGCCATGACATTCATGGCAGCCCTCAACGTTTACACCACTGGATCGCACCAGGATTCAACATGACCTTTATGGAATTTCACAGTCATCCACACACATATGCATCTGTGACATCACGGATGTACTCTATTCCAGGGTGTTGGATTACGTCAATTTCAATCTGGACCACGCCCATCAGGACAACAGGGCTGCGTGATTCGTTTCCTTCTGCCACAGGTGCAGGGGCCAGCGATGACACTCCTGTGGCTCTACGTGCCCCATGGCATCTGAAGTCCTGTATTGAAACAGAAAGTAGTTCCACTCCCTTCGTGTGCAGCTGGCGTATGACCATCAGATGAAGATCATGCACGTGTGTGCAGGTTTTCCAGGGGGCGTGCCTAATAGTTTCATCCTTGGACAGTCTCAAATCACAGAGATATTCAAGGGTCATCCCAGGTTGCAGGGATGGCTTGTTGGGGATAAGTTGCTGAGGTCGTGGCTGAAGATGCTTATGCAGAGGCCTGACGCCGGGGCTGAGTCCCGTTACGATGAGGCCCACTGTGCTGCCCGGACTGAGGTAGAGTGCTGCATCGGGCTGCTGAAGATGTATTTTTGCTGCTTCAACAGGTCCAGTGTATATTCCCCAGAGGGTCTCCCGCATCATTGTGGTATGCTATGCCCTCCATAACTTAGCACAGCAATAAAGAAAACCAGGAGGAGCGGAATGTCTCCTCTGATGAGGAGAAAGTCAAGAAGGGAGTGGAGGGAGAGGCTGACGAAGGGCGGAGGTCCACAACAAAAACATCCCATCAGGGGCTGGGTCTGGGTGTCCTTGTGCATGCTTAGCATTTCAGTGCAGGAGGCTGATGCTGACTGGTAGTGGGGAAAGTCTGATGCTCCTCAGCTTTTGCTCATGACTCACTCCTGTCTGTCTGCTGCCAGCACGCTGGATCCTCGGCTCATGTGCGAGTGAGGGTCAGGGCCACATCCCTTCATCCTGTTTCTCTAGAGGAGGGTAAGGGGTTAGGGCTGAGGGTTCACTGAATAATGGCAGAGCCCTTCCAGGATGTCTGTTATTCTCGGTTTGAATGGGCCTAACATTGAAGGACTGTGACCAAAGCTGTTTCCAGGAGCAGTAAGGACCAATCCCAATGGCAGGACGTTCAAAGAGAGTGAGGTCTTAAGGTTGTGAAAAACAAGAGGTTTTAATAAAGTGATGAGGGCCTTGTGACAAATGATTTTAACATCACCCATGCCCCTATGTGGTATGATTCTCCCTCAAGGTTTTCCAATCAATGAGCATGCGAGCGGTCCTGGGTTCAAATTCCAGATGAGCCCTTCACGCCAGATCAGACATTATAATTGGGCGGCACGGTAGCACTGTGGTTAGCAATGTTGCTTCACTGCACCAGGCTCAAAGGTCTGATTCCTGCTTGGGTCAATGTCTGTACGGAGTCTGCACATTCTCCCCGTGTCTGTGTGGATTTCCTCCGGGTGCTCCGGTTTCCTCCCACGAGTCCCCAAAGACGTGCTTGTTTGGTGAATTGGACATTCTGAATTCTCCCTCAGTGTACCCGAACATGCGCCAGAATGTGGCGACTAGGAAATTTCCACAGTAACGGGGTTACAGTAACCTAGAAGTCATGAATACTTCATGGGGTCACCATTTTATCGTCGATAACAGCTGAAAATCACTTTTTATTTTCTAGCTTCACTTTTGAAGGATTGGGAACACTGTTAAATACGAGCAAGCAACTCAACAATACATCACCGTATATTTCTGTCCTGTCTCCACCCTGAAGTCCACAAAGAGAGGAAAAGATGTTCCAGACCAAAGCAACGGGCAGATTAATGAATAAATACAGCTGAAAGGTAACAGGAATAGATTTTTTTTTTCCTCGAGAAGCTGTTGCTCTTTAAGATGGCGGAGCAGTTGCATTCTCATTTCTTAATGTGATGGAGGAGCAAACCAACTCGATTACACACGATTCTGGCCCTCGTATAATCCCATTAGATTGCATTGTAAATAATAAACCACAGGGAATATCAACATTCCACTAATATCTGTTTGGCAACAGTCATCGATGTGAAATTTCTCATGTTATTCAGCTTTATTGGCATTGAGTAGCGTAAGCTCATCACTTTGGAATGGAGAGAGATCAGATCAGGTTTCCTTCTATTCTCATTCTTCCCTCTTTCATTTGGGGGAGAAAAAAAAATCTGTCTTTTGTGTTCGGCCTGCCAGCTGTGTATACCCAAGTGCGCAGAGGAGTAGGTAACACAGCGAGCTTATAGCTAGCGTATTCACCATTGTGTTTGTAATCACCAAAAGTGCTACAAATCCCCTGATTACTTACATAAGCCTATTCACACAGTTACATTTTTCTGATGTGTGTGTCGCCGATGCCTAATAGACATGTAAAAGAAAAACCAATCCACAAGCTGCATTCAGCCCCTTGTCTGAATTGGGAACCTTGATTCAGCGCGGTATTTCATTGAACCAAAACATTGTCCCTCATTTTTCATGTTTCCTAATGCTTCATTCGAGCAGTACAGCGAGTATTGTCAATCCAATTTCCCCCAAAGACAGTAAAGGAATGTTCGAAGTCTAATCTTCCACGCACAATGGAATAACATTATTACAAGCTTTGTGCTTCCAAACCTCTCATTGCAACAAATGGTTTTTTTTTCCCCCTCTGGTCTTGGCAGAAATTCCATTATAGCGCACAGCAGAATCTCAACTTCAATGGGAAAATCGCTTCCATTAAAATAAATGTTATTTTGTCAGTTCCCAGGAGCTTGTACTCAGCTCCCATGATGACTTAGGGGTCATTTGGACAGTTCTGTGCAGCAATAAGCCATTCAGTTCAGACAGATTCAATCCCTGGTCCCTGCCCAGTTGAATTCTCTGAGTCAGGTTGGTTGCTTGGGACAGTAAAATTGGCCTTCGTGCCTCTAAACCGTAGAAGGGAAAAGATTGCCAGGATCCTTCTTTCAATAATAGTGAATCCTGGTAGAATTGCACGTGTGTGGTTGGTGGTTGAGGACTGAATAGGCCTTGGCTATGAAATGCTACCTACCCCTTCCCATCATGCCCACAGTCAAGTTTCCTGCAAACACTTACCCTTTAAGCCTCACAGATAACTGTCAGAACTTTACCTGGAGGTATTGGCCTTGTCCCCTGGCAGAATAGTCAGGGAGTGAGCCCGTCTCCTCTGATGGCATCAAGTGGTATGTGGAGAAAGTAGGAATATGGCATTGAGAGCAGACATGATCACAGTGGGCGGCACGGTGGCACAGCGGTTAGCACTGCTGTCTCACAGCTCCAGCGACCCGGGTTCAATTCTGGCCTTGGGTGACTGTCTGTGTGGAGTCTGCACTTCCTCCCCATGTCTGCGTGGGTTTCCTCCGGGTCCTCTGGTTTCCTCCCACGGTCCAAAGATGTGCAGGTTAGGTGGTTTGGCCATGGTAAATTTCCCCTTAGTGTCCAAAACGTTAGATGGGGTTATTGGGTTACGGGGATAAGGTGGAAGCGTGGGCTTAAGTAGGGTGCTCTTTCCAAGGACTGGTGCAGACTTGATGGGGCGAATGGCCTCCTTCTGCGCTGTAAATTTTATGATATCATGTTCAATAGCAGAGCTGGTTTGCAGGGCTGAATGGTCTGCCCCTACGTTCTCTGTTTCTCTCAGCTCAGGGTGAGATTTACATGATCCAGGAGGATACATCTCTGTGAGCTGTTACTGCAACTACAAGTATTCCTCAAAAAAGCGACGCCATGGATTTGGACTTATAGGTAACCCTGGGGTTTTGCTGAGGCCAGGCTAACAGACCCTAGCAAGTGGATAGAATGGTTGGGTTCATCAGGGAACAGGGGCAATGCAGGGGACATGGACTATATTGTGGAGGGGCCCTTCCTCAGCTCACAAAGGCATGCCACTTGGCGTGGCACTAGCTGCTGCAGGTAAAACCCTCCTTCAAGGGCAAAATTCCAGTGGAGGTGGGTAGGCAACAGGCATAGCACCAATGCCATGCCACCCACACCAGGAAACCAAAGATTGCAGCCAAAACGTGCCATCTAGACATTGGAACAGAATTGTTACTGTGAAAAATGTTTCCAATAGTGTGAGAGGAGAAGATTTATATTCATAAAATTTGACACTATAGTGCCACTGGTGCCAGAACTCTGGAAGGTTAACACTCCAAAATGTCAGCTAAATCTCTTCCAGCCAGGTCTGGTGTAGCTCATGCAGTGTGCTGTGATTGGAAGTGTCCGTGAAGCAGGTGGAATTGGCAGATAGTGACGTCAACATGTCTAACGTTGGGTTAACGCACAAACTACCATTTTGGACCTCCCAAATCCTTTTAATGCTCTCTTAATGTCTCCAATCTCTCAGTTCAGCCACATTAGGGACAGGCGGCACGATGGCACAGTGGTTAACACCAGGAACCTGGGTTGAATTCCAGCCTTGGGTGACTATCTGCATGGAGTTTGTTGCGTGCATTTCCTCCGGGTGCTCCAATTTCCTCCCACAGTCCAAAGATGTGCAGATTAAGTGGGGTTTTGGGAATATGGTGGGGGAGTGGGACTAGGTAGGGTGCTCTTTCAGAGAGTCGGTGCAGATTTGATGGGCTGAATGGCCTCCTCTGCACTGTAGGGATACTGTGGATCCTACATAAAGGCATCAGCGTGGAACTTCTGTATGAACGTAGAAAAGTGGAGCAGAAGATGGCCCCTTGAGTCTGGTCCTGCATTCTATATGGTCACTGATGATCTGCCTTCACCTTTCTGTCCATTCCCCGTACCCCATGGTTCCCTGAGAGTCCCAAAATCTGTTCATCTCAACTTTAAATATACTTAATGATGGAGTATTGCCAATCCGCTGGGGTAGAGAATTCCCAATATTCACAACCCTTTGAGTGAAGAAATGTCTCCTTATCTTAGGCCGAAATGATCGGTCCCCTTATTCTGAGACTGTTCTACCAGGCTCGCAGCTTCCCAACCGGGGAAATCAATCTCAGTGTCTCCCCTCTCAAGCCCTCTCAGAATCTTTCATGTTTCAATGAGATCACATCTCATTCTTCCAAACTCCAGAGACCCTCACATCATCGGACAACCCCCTTGTCCCGTTAATCTATTTGTAAAGCTTCAGTATATCTTCCCCAATGCAAGGATGTCATCTCATCTCGTATGTGCTCTGCTCAGACGTTAGGTCCTGGGCTCATTGGCTGCTGGTGTTTCATCCTGAGCCAGTTTCTGTGCAGATGTTTACAGCGGTGGTTTTCCTTTGCTCTGAAGGGTATGGCAAAGAGGCAGGTCTCAAGTCTATGTCAGCCACAATGGGAATCAAACCCAGGCTGCTCATGTCATTCTGAATGAAGCATGGACCATGTAGTCACCTGAACTAACAGCACCCAATGGAAGGATACCTACCCTTCCTTAAATAGGGAGACCAGAACTGCAGGTGAGCTCTCACCAAAGCCCTGTTTAATTGTCATAAGTCTTCCTTGCATTCCAAGCCCCTTTCAATAAAGGTTAACTTTCCCTTTGCCTTTCTAATTGCTTGCTGTACCAGGATGCTAACTTTCTGTGTTCCTTGTTTGAGCAGACCCAAATGTCGCTGAGCATCAACATTTAGAAATATTGCACCTTTTAAGACGTATTCATCTTTCCTAGTTTTGCTACAAAAGTGAGTAACTTCATGCTTCCCCACATTTCACTTTAACTACCACCTTGTAAACTATTCACCGAACCTGTCTACGGGTGGGGGGGGGGGGGGGTTTCACCCATTGTTCACCGTGGGTGAATATGGCACGCTGGCGCAAAATTCCGCAAGACCGGGAGATGGAGAATCCCTTGGCGAGGTCTCGTTCCTGGATTTTCCTCGCCCCTTGCTGGTGACACAATGAGGTTCCATTTCTGGGCGGGAACCTCCTCTAAATACATACCAATTCATTTAAAGGGCTTCTCCCACATATGTTTCCGCCCGGTAGGGAACTCCCCCCCTCGCCGATGTGACGTCACGTCGGCGAGGTTTACAATGGCTTCTTCAAAACTTGAAGCTGTCCAGGGGAACTTGCCAGGTGTGCAGAGGTAAATATAGCAAATCCCCCCCTCCCCCCACACCCAGGTGGGAGAAAGGAACATGCCTCCATGGCACCCTGGCACTGCCCTTAGCAGTGCTAACCTGGCAGAGCCAACCTGGCAGCACCAGAGTAGCAATTCCAGGGGGAAATCTTTGGGGAGCCCATTTGGGGGTTTCTCCTTATGTGTGTGTAGGGGGCAGTTTTCCCCAATGCTTGTGTAGGGGGGGGGGGGGTGGCATCATGCTTGTGTGGGGGTGGGGGGTTGGGTTTCCCCGATTTTGTACTTTTCTTGGTTCTTTACCCCGGAGGTGTAGAAGATTTGAGTTTAGATGGGCAGCATGGTTGGCGCAGGCCTGGATGGGTGAAGGGCCTGTTCCTGCGTAGGGTAGGATGCCCCACTGCTTTGGAGGTGGGGGTTGCCCCGATGCTTGTTGAGAGGATGCGGGGGGAGTGGGGGGGGGGGGGGGGGGAGAAGTCTCTTTTCAACCCAGTCGGTGTGTTCTCTAAAGATGGCACCCTGGTCTCTGTGGAGCCACGTTGGCGCTCTATCAAGCCCCGGCAGACCAGAGTGGCGGCAAATACCACGCCCCAGATCCTCTGTACACAGAGTGCCAGAAAATCTGGGGAGAAACCTCAGCTGTGCAGCTGGAGAGCCACACGTCGGTTTCCTCGCTGAAACTGACACTCTGACATCATATTGGAAGAGTCCACTCTTTGTCTCTTTTCAGCTCTTTGTGTCTCCCCCACAATTTATATTATTCCCACCTATCTTTGTATCATAAGCAAACTTGGATACATTACTCTTGGTCTCTTCATCTACGTCATTAATATGGATCGGGAATAACCGTGGCCCCAACACCCGATCCTTGCGGCGTTCCTTTGGCCCCAACCTGGCAACTTGAAAATGCCTCACTTCGCGCTCGTCTTTGCTGCCTGTCCATTAACCAATCCTCTAACCATGTTAGTGTGTTACCCCCTAACTCCAAGTCCTTTTGAGTGGCATCTTAGTGAACGCCTTTAGGAAATCCAAGTATACTACATCTACAGGTTCACCTTCATCTCCCCAGTTGGTCAATTATCTCTAATTTTCCAAACATGATTTTTCTTTTGTAAAACCATTTTGACTTTGTTGGATTATGCCATGGTTTTATCAGTGCATTCTTAAGACTGCCTTAATAATAGATTCTAGGATTTCCCAATGATGTTAGGCTCGCTGGTGAGATGGCTTTCTTTTGCTGGTGTCGTTTATTGAAATGTTATTGGAGGGGATTTGCAAGCATTTTAGATTTTTCAGGGAATGGTGCAGGAATTAGACAAAGGCTGTGATTTTGCATTCCCGTTCACGGTGGGTGTGTTTGGAGGCTGGACTGGAAATTATCGCTCGAAGGCGCTGGACGTGTTTCCTGGCGGCGTTAATGCATCACGCGATCGTTCTCTCCCCCATCGTTGGCAGGCCGTGTTTCCCACCAGACAGCTTTGGAATATCATTATAATATATTTGCATATCATTATCGAGCCCATACTCCGGAACTCACATGTCAAATCTAACTCACACGGCGCCATGATGTGTGACCAGACTCAAAAGACATGCACCTGGTGAGCAGAACTCTAACAGGAGCACTGAGGTGAGTGGCACAGCGCTCGTGGAGCAAGTCACTGGTAAGTCTACACAGAAGCTTCTTTGTGGCTGCCTTGTGGTATCTGGGCATGGGCTTCAATGGAGAGCCGAAGGGTGAGAAGGCCAGAGTCCCCTGGGGCAGTATGGTTTTTTCGCCATGACTTCCTAGTTGTTTCATCTGACTTGAAATGTACTAGCTGTGAGCAGGGACAACCTTTAAATATGGCACCCGGGTTATTGAAACACTGACCTGATGGTTGGGCGGGTGAATCAAAGGCAGCTCCCCCCCCCCCCCGCCCCCCGTGATCCAACGTGAAACCCATGCCTCTGCATTTTTCATAAGAAGTGCTGCACAATACGTGTAAAAAGCTGCATAGCCATTGGGGAGTTAAACACTACTTTCTTCGCTTGAAATCTGGGATGATTCTGCCCAAAGAATTCCAAGGGAGTGATGGCCAGTACCATTACTGCACATGAGCCTTCACCAGGGATTGTTGATGGATCCCTGGGTGAGGTAACTGGGAGGGACAGGATGGGGGTACTGGAGAGGTGAATATTGGTAATGGGGTAAGGGGGGAGTTGACAGCAAGGGCATGGGGATGCCTTCCTGTGGGGTCTTGTCATGCCCAGTAAAGAATTGTCATATTTATAACATTAAATATCAACTGCGTTCAGTGTGTAATTTTATGGAACAGCTTTTTCTTTTAAAAATGGCCATTAAAAGTATGCAAAGGTGGCTGCCAGGTAACAGGTAACTTTTGCAATTTCTGCATCGACTCAGAAGTATCTCAAGTCTCCAGCAAGTTCCGAATTGAATGAACATATGCGGAATGCCTCGCTCGGATGGAATTACCAAGATGAAACCTTTTGTGGAATTCGCACATCCTATTGTTTGTGGACTTACCCATAATGTAAACACACTGCCTTCAGGTTTGATGCTCAACAAAATAGAGCTGTCAAAATCAGTCAATCATAAGTAGGTGTGAGTGGCCACCATCCATTCCCATTGTGTAGCAAAGACTTTGAAATTCAAATCATGCTGGTTGGACAATATAAATATTGAACACGTCACCTAATCGAAGCTCTTGAGGATAAAGAATCTCATCGCCCTAAGAGCGAGCGAGAAATCAGTCAGTCTGCAATGCATACGGCAAGTACAGCAGCAGCAAAGGCAGCAATATCTATCCTATAAAATTGGAGATTGCAACATCGTAAGATCTTTCAGAGTGTTCCCTTTCAAGTCCACCAGTACAGAAAACCAACCTCCTGGTAAGAAGACCACAAGTAACTCACTTTGTAATCCGCTGAAAATCCATCTCTTTGAGGGAATCTTGCAACATTTCTGATATACAACTCCCGCCGTTGAATCCACCTTTACTATCCTTCAGAAATGAAACACCCTCCCCATTGGGCCTGCAATGTTGTTCCTAAGACGAGCCAAACACATGAATTGTACTGCATTGTGATTATGACTTGTAAAAGTACATTATTCTCTCCAACTGTATTTAGCCTGAGTGTGTTGTATGTGTGAGTGCTGAGCGATGGACATAGATTTTCGGATGAATGCATGAATGAATAATTATTTGTATTTAAACCCATGAAAGCTTGCTGCTCACTGTTCAAATTGACCACACACTCTGGGTTATTATGCTCCTGGATCAGATCCCAATATTTGCTAGGATATCAGACTGGAAGCCCAGAACCTTTTTATAACTTGTACAACTGTGAGGAAAGGATACATCGCTCCACAAGTGTTTCCACACAGAAATAGGGTTATGGTATTAAAACAAACTTCATTATTAACACAGTATTAGACTGTCTTAACATCACTGAAATATAGCTTACGTTTACCAGTTAAACAATGCTTAACAATAAAAATAAACACTTTAACTCCTAACTGATACCTTCTTTATCGCCAATCAAGCAAACCCTATCTTAGGTCAAAAACACTTTTAGATAGAGTTAACAAACACAGGGTCGGTATTTTCCATCCAGCCAGACCCGTTTTCTGGTACAGCTCGCCCCCGCCAGAAATGGGATTCTTCACCCCGGCAGCTGGCCAATAGGCTTTCCCATTGTGGCCACCCCCCACGCTGTTGGGAAATCCACAGGAGTGAGTGCGCGGCCGGCAAAGCAGAGGATCTCGCCGGAGAATTCTGCCCCCCCCCCCCCCCCCCCCCCCCCCCAGGATTACTTGCCAATCTTTGGATCGAGAGATATTTTGAGAAACTCCTTGAAGAGAAAGAAATCCTGTCAAATTACTGCTGGACCTCTAACAGCCTCCTGCATAAGCTGTTGCTCAGCTCATGGCCACAAGTAAACTCAAACACTGCCTAATAAAGCCTTGACTCTTCCCATTAATTACATCATCACCATTCCACTCAAATCCCATGGCCTACTTGCTTCAGTATTAAAATTATCCACTCCCCAGGGAATCCCCAGCGTTCATAACAAAAACTCATTAAGCCTCTCTTTGTCAACATACACAGATTAGAAAGAAGAATTATCTCACTTTTACGACATCTTAATAGCACATTTTGCGGCCACAAATTCCAGCTGTTTTTCAAACTCGGATTTTAAAAATACAGCAGCATATGCATACATACCCTAACCCAAGCTTTTAAAAACATTACTGCCCCTGATTCATATAATTCAATATATATAGCACTTCCTTACATTCATCACAGGGGTTAAGAAGCACACACCTCTCACTTTTCTGAAAACATACTGATTACAGACAGTAAGGGAAGGGAATTGAAGCACAGAATGATAGAATTGTTACAGCATCAAAAGAGACCATTCAATCCATAATTTCAGCACTGGTTCTCCGAATGAACACCTTGCTTCAGGCCATTTCCCCACTTTTTCACCTTGTTTAAAATAAATGTAATTCCTTTTTGAATGCTTCGGTTCAACCCGCTCCCACCACATTCTCAAGCCGTGCATTCCAGAACTAACCACGCGCTGCATGAAAAGGTTTGTTCTCATATTGCTTTTGCTTCTTTTGCTGAGTACTTTAAATCTCTGTCCTCTCGTCCTTGATCCTTTCACGAGTGGAACAGTTTCCCCCCCCTGTCCAGACCCCCCTCATGATTTTGAATATCTCTGTCAAAGCTCAGCTCGGCCACGAAGGAAAACATCTCCAATCTATCTTCAGGACTGAAGTTCCTCAGCCGTGGGAACACTCTCATTAACCTTTTCTGCTATCTCTCCAACGTCTTCACCTCCTTCCTAAAATGGGATGCCCAGAACTGATGCAATGCTTGAGCGGAGGCTGAACTAGTCTTACACATTGTCATAATTTCAACAATTGGCTCCACCAGTTCACTTATATGAAACAACAGTTTATTCCCACTGCAAGCAACTTTTTAAAGAATGATTTAAAACAGTCTTTCCAGACTCAGCTCAGGGTCCAAGTGTGTGGACAAGTCTCAACACCTCCCAGTGAATTTCCAACTCCACCCCTAATTGGACTAGTGGGTCACATGACCCCCCCCCCCCCCCTCCTCCCCACCCGCAGGGCGAACATCCCTTATTTGCTTTCACCTTGTCTTCCATGGGGTGCAGCCCCTGTGTGTCTGCACGGTAACCCAGGTAAACCACCTCATTAGCCCAGAAGGTGCACTTCTCTGTCTTACTTCCTGGAATCTCCTTAAAACTTCTTCCAAACTTGACAAATGTTCTTCTTCAGTAGGTCCTGTTACCAATACGTCATCCAAGTACACAATGACACCAGCAAGCAGTGCAGTAAACTCTCCATGGTTCTTTAATGCAATACAACTCCGAAGGGGAAGCATGTGTACTGGTGGTAATAATAATAATCTTTATTATTGCCACAAGTAGGCTTACATTTACATTGCAATGAGGTTACTGTGAAAATCCCCCAGTCGCCACACTCCAGCACCTGTTCAGGTACTCTGAGGGAGAATTCAGAATATCCAATTCACCTAACAGCACCTCTTTCGGGGCTTGTGGGAGGAAATCAGAGCACCCGGAGGAAACCCACGCAGACACGGGAAGAACGTGCACATTCTGCACAGGCAATGACCCAAGACGGGAATCGAACCTGGGAACCTGGCGCTGTGACGCAACAGTGCTAACCACTGTGCTACCATGCCACTGTAAGCGTCGTTATGGTCACATATTCCTTTGAGGCGTCATCCAGCTGCTGCGGCTGGTTAGCATGACTCATGTCTGACTGCCGTGATGTGGAGATGCTGGCGTTGGACTGGGGTGAGCACAGTAAGAAGTCTTACAACACCAGGTTAAAGTCAAACAGGTTTGTTTCAAACACTAGCTTTCGGAGCACTGCTCCATCCTCAGGTGAATGAAGAGTTATGTTCCAGAAACATATATATAGACAAAGTCAAAGATGCCAGACAATGCTTAGAATGCGAGCATTTGCAGGGAATCAAGTCTTTGCAGATCCAGAGATAGGGGTAACCCCAGGTTGAAGAGGTGTGAATTGTCTCAAGCCAGGACAGTTGGTAGGATTTTGCAAGCCCAGGCCAGATGGTGGGGGGGTGAATGTAATGCGACATGAATCCCAGGTCCCGGTTGAGGCCGCACTCATGCGTGCGGAACTTGGCTATAAGTTTTTGCTCAGCGATTCTGCGTTGTCGCACGTCCTGAAGACCGCCTTGGAGAACGCTTACCCGGAGATCAGAGGCTGAATGCCCTTGACTGCTGAAGTGTTCCCCGACTGGAAGGGAACATTCCTGCCTGGTGATTGTCACGCCATGTCCGTTCATTTGTTGTCGCAATGTCTGCATGGTCTCGCCAATGTACCACGCTTCGGGACATCCTTTCCTGCAGCGTATGAGGTAGAGAACGTTGGCCGAGTCGCACGAGTATGTACCGCATACCTGGTGGGTGGTGTTCTCACGTGTAATGGTGGTATTCATGTTGATGATCTGGCACGTCTTGCAGAGATTGCCATGGCAGGGTTGTGTGGTGTCGTGGTCGCTGTTCTGAAGACTGGATAGTTTGTTGCAAACAATGGTTTGTTTGAGGTTGCGTAGTTGTTTGAAGGCAAGTAGTGGGGTTGTGGGGATGACCTTGGCGAGATGTTCAACTTCATCGGTGATGTGTTGAAGGCTGCGAAGATGTCGTAGTTTCTCCGCTTCGGGAAAGTACTGGATGACGAAGGGTACTCTGTCGGTTGTTTCCCGTGTTTGTCTCCTGAGGAGGTCAGTGCGGTTTTTTGCTGTGGTGCGTTGGAACTGTCGATCGATGAGTCGAGCGCCATATCCCGTTCGTACGAGGGCATCTTTCAGCGTCTGTAGATATCTGTTACGCTCCTCCTCGTCTGAGCAGATCATGTGTATACGGAGGGCTTGTCCATAGGGGATGGCTTCTTTAATGTGTTTAGGGTGGAAGCTGGAGAAGTGGAGCATCGTGAGGTTGTCTCTGGGCTTGCGGTAAAGCGAAGTGCCAAGGTGACCGTCCTTGATGGAGATGAGTGTGTTCAAGAATTCAACTGTTTTTGAGAGTAGTCCATGGTGAGTCTGATGGTGGGGTGGAACTTATTGATGTCATCGTGTAGTCGTTTCAGTGATTCTTCGCCGCGGGTTCAAAAGAAAAAAATGTCATCGTTGTATCTGGTGTATAACGTTGGTTGAAGGTCCTGTGCGGTGAGGAGGTCTTGTTCAAACTTGTGCATGAAGATGTTGGCATATTGAGGTATGAATTTAGTCCCCATGGCTGTTCCGTGCGTCTGGATGAAGAATTTGTGGTCATAGGTGAAGACGTTGTGATCTAGAATGAAGCGGATGAGTTGCAGAATTGCGTCTGGAGATTGGCAGTTGTCGGTGTTGAGTACTGAAGCTGTTGCAGCAATGCTGGGGGATGCTGGTGTAGAGTGCCGAGACATCCATTGTGATGAGGAATGTTCCTGGTTCAACTGGTCCATGGGTGCTGAGTTTCTGTAGGAAGTCCGTCGTGTCGCGACAGAAGCTGGGTGTACCAATAGAGAATCGCCGAGCAGAAACTTATCGCCAAGTTCCGCACACATGAGTGCAGCCTCAACCGGGACCTGGGATTCATGTTGCATTACATTCATCCCCCACCATCTGGCCTGGGCTTGCAAAATTCTACCAACTGTCCTGGCTTGAGACAATTCACACCTCTTTAACCTGGGGTTACCCCTATCTCTGGATCTGTAAAGATTTGATTCCCTGCAAATGCTCACATTCTAAGCATTGTCTGGCACCTTTGAATTTGTCTATATATATGTTTCTGGAACATACCCCTTCATTCACCTGAGGAAGGAGCAGTGCTCCGAAAGCTAGTGTTTGAAACAAACCTGTTGGACTTTAACCTGGTGTTGTAAGACTTCTTATCATGTCTGACTTCGTTAACGTTTGACCTCCAACCAGTTTCACATATAGATCTTCAATTTTGGGTGTGGGGCACTTGTCCAGCTTTGCAGTCTGGTTCACCGTTACCTTGTAATCCCCACAGATGTGAATGGTTTTATTCGGTTTCACTACTGACATAATGTGTGCGGCCCATTCTGCAAATTGTACTGGTTGAATGATACCTAGGTCTTCCAGCCTTTCGAACTCGACTTCAACCTTCTCCAATAATGCACGGGGCACAGGCCTACTTCAGAAAAATCTAGGAGTGGCTTCCAGGTGCACCTGAATTATCACCTTGACTCCTTCTATTTTTCCAGTTCTTCCTGGAAGACACCTTGTTGATGACCTTGAGTGAGCCCCTTCTTTGATGCTAAACATCTCCAGCCAATTTAGCTTGATCTCCTGGAGCCAGTCACAGCCCTTAAAGCTTGGCCTCTGACCATCCACCACGACTAAAGGCAGCTGAGCAGATTGCTGTCGATAGCTCATTGGGTCATCGCTGTGCCTACTATTTTTATGGCTTCCCTGGTCCCAGTGTTCTTCAACCTCAGGGGTGGACCCCTTCATGAAGGTATAAGTAGGCCTGCTCCCCACCACGGTGCCAGAGACCCCAGTGTCCACTTCCAATCATAACACCCTTCCATTTACCACCAACTGCACTGTGATCAGGGCCACTTTTACATTATTGATAGACATAACTCTCCGCCCTGCCTCAGTACCATTCTCCATATGCTATACTGGGCTATACTGTTTGATCAACTAGTGCTCGGCAGGCTCTGCTTATACTTGCTTTTATGTCTCAAGTGTCTTCATTTTCCACACCTAAAGCATTCAGCTTCACTGAATCTGCATACGTCTGGGTGGCTTTCCCTACATCTGTTACACTGTGAATTCTGGGTCCATCCTACCCCGTTTGCACGGAAACATAATTTCAAGCATTCCACATACTATACCCAGTCTTTTTAGCAGGATTCAACAGCTCTAGTTTCCCGAAAAGGGGCAATTTGACTCAACTCTTCCTTGCAGGCTGAACTTGTCTGGATGTATTCTACAACTATTACAATCGGACTTTTTCCACAAATCCTTGCTGGTCTTTACTTCATCACCAATGTAACAATTTCAAGAATTGGCTCTACCAGTTAACTAATAAGAAACGATGATTTATTACAACTATAAACAACTATTTACAGAGTGATTTAAAATGATCTTTTCATACTCAGCTCTAGGGTCCAACTAGTCCCAACACATCCCTTAAAAGAGTTAGCTACTACATACATGTTCAACACATTATTTCCCACATTGATAAAGCCAAGAATACTATATGCCTGATTGACCATGTTCTCAACCTGTCCTGCCATCGTGTTACCGAGGAAGAAACGAGCAACATGGATAAAGGGGAACCTGTGAATGTGCTGTAATTGGAATTCCAAGGTGCCAAATCAAAAAGTTACTACACAAAATAAGAACTTATTATGTAAGGGGTAAAATAGGCTGCTCGACGGTGCAGTGGTTAGCAATGCTGCCTGATAGTTCCCAGGACCCAGGTTCGATCACGACCTCAGGTCACTGTCTGTGTGGAGTTGGCACCTTCCCCCCCCGTGTTTGCATGGGTCTCACCCCCACAACCCAAAGTTGTGCAGGGTAGGTGGATTGGCCATGTTAAATTGCCCTTAATTGGAAACATGGTTTTAATAAATGTAAGGGGTAAAATATAAGTCCGGGTAGAGGATTGGTTAGCCAAAAGGAAACCAAGAGTAGGCTTAAATGGGTAATTTCCAGGTTAACAGGATGTAATGAATGAAGTGACACAGGGATTAGTGCTGGGGAACTTCTGTATATCATTCGCCTTGCAATAAATGTTAGCATTCCCTCCATATATATTCCATTCCCCTTACAATAAATAACAATATTCAATTTGCCATCTTAATTGTAAGGGTCCTTCCTGTTTGTTCCTGTTTATTCCCATATTTCCCCTTTCTTTTATTTTTGCCGTTACATTTTTGCCGTTACGGGGCAGCAGGGTAGCATGGTGGTTAGCATAAATGCTTCACAGCTCCAGGGTCCCAGGTTCGATTCCCGGCTGGGTCACTGTCTGTGTTGAGTCTGCACGTCCTCCCCCTGTGTGCGTGGGTTTCCTCCGGGTGCTCCGGTTTCCTCCCACAGTCCAAAGATGTGCGGGTTAGGTGGATTGGCCATGATAAATTGCCCGTAGTGTCCTAAAAAAGTAAGGTTAAGGGGGGGGGGTTGTTGGGTTACGGGTATAGGGTGGATACGTGGGTTTGAGTAGGGTGATCATGGCTCGGCACAACATTGAGGGCCGAAGGGCCTGTTCTGTGCTGTACTGTTCTATGTTCTATGTTCTATGTTCTATTTTTGATCCATGGATCTTTACTGGACCTGCGACTTTAAGGCAAAGCAATTTGTCAGCAGCCTGTATCTTTAGTTCAAACAGAATGATCCAGAAGTCTGTGTTGTTTTAGACGGGCTGATAATAGTGATGACTTGGTTGAATGATTTGGCTGCTGGCCAATGAATGGGCTCAAAAGGCTGTGCTCTGCCTGGTAACAGGTGGTGATTGGATCTTACTCCACTGAATTGTTTCAGAGACCTAAGGAGCTTTCAGTTTGGTTTGGCAACAGGGAGGTAAAAGTTCCAGCCAAATCCTGTCCAGAAAACTGTTGCTAACTCTCTTCCAAAAGATTCAGCTACATTTTCTTGAGAAGGCCACCGTGAGGCTGACACTTGCTCCAGGACGTCTGTGTGTCTTTCTCATGAAACAGCGTAGGCTTGAAATCAACTGAAAGAAAGGTTTGATGTGGAATGAAGTGTCTATAGAGAAGGATATAGGCCTGAATGTGAACCTGGAGCTGAAGGCCCAGTTTGATAAGAACTAAATTGACTCCCCGGAAGGCCTGCTGCTTGTGTGTTCTGAATTCTGTAGCCTGCAGGGACCCTGGATAATTGACTCTGCAGCCAAGGCCATTACCAGCTGTAAACCAGAGGCCCTGCTGTGAGGAATGCATGCCATTGGAACCACCATTTGAAACAAAGACTCTTACCTTTTGACCTTCATCATTATTACTTTTATCCCTTCATCCCCTCTGTGATTGTCTGTCTTGTGTGTGTGGGTAGAGTGTGGGACAGTTATCTGGGGTAATAGATCATCTTACCGTTATCCAGTTGGGTTTACTGTATATTTCATCATCAATCTTCACCTGAGGAAGGAGCTGTGCTCTGAAAGCTAGTAATTTGAAACAAACTTGTTGGACTTTAACTTGGTGCTGTAAGACTTCTTACTGCGATTATCATTCTTGTTATAAATAAACAGCAATTGTGTTTCCACTTACAAACCTGGCGACTGTAATTATTGGGCAGCCAAGGGTCAAAGACTTTGGGAATTTTTCGAAGAACTATTGGTTAATTCGCTTGTGCTGTGACTCTGGGGCACGTGCCCAGGTGAAGAGGTTAATGAGGGTTGAGCTTAACTGGAGTGGGTAGGCAGGGGGTGGTCAAACATGGGGAGGTGGGGCCTGGGAGGATGGACATCAAGGGTGTGTAGCTGCAGTGGGTCGTGGTCGGACATGGGGAGAGGACAGGCATCGAACGTGGTAGGGGTTTGTACATTGAGGGGGTGGGTCTTCAGACATCGGCGAGGGGGGGGGGGGAGTGCAGGTCTGGTTGGGTTAGGCCCAGTGGGGCGGTTCAGCTAGGTTGGGTTGGGGGGATCCAGTAGGGTCGGGGGAGGGGTTAGGTCAGGGGGGGAAACAGCTGGATCAGGTCATGGGGGGGGGGGGGGGGGGGGGGGGGGAGATCGAACTGGGTGTTTAAAATAGTTGTATAGAAGTTAGAAGAGGTTCTATTTCTTTGAACCTTTTCAAAGTAACAATTCATGTAACACTGGCAGAACCACCCAAAGTTAATGATTCAGATCGTTTTGTCGGATGGTTCCCAGTGCAGCTCAATTTTCCCTGGGAGTTTAATGCTCCTGGACAATTGCGGTGCAAGTACCTACCTGGGTACCTCCGCGAGGGTATATTTGAGGCACACCCAAATCCGACACCGGGGACCCTGGAAATTATGTCCCAATGTGCTGATAATCCATTCGGTGGGAAAGTGGGCAAAAAGAAATGCTGAAGCATGACAAGGGGACTATCTCAGTTTGCAATAGTGCCTTCTCGCTAGCAGAGAAACAATAAACAGGAAGCAGCACTGAATCTCAACGCTGCTGATATCACACGGCATGAATACAGAAGCAGAAAAATCCACAAATGAACAAAGATGAGGGGGAGGTGCCCAATCTGACCCTGGACCACATCATGAATACCACCACCACAGGTACTCCTCACGATAATGCTAAATTCCCATTTATGTTGTGGCAATAAAGAGCGTGGTTTAGCGACTGCATTACGCCCGGCATGGATCCAGGCGCAAAGTGTGAATCCCGCCAGAACCCCAAATCGCTCTCTGCACTGGGCCAACTGAGAGTCACCTGACCCACTCCACTCGCCCCAATATGGATCTCATCCTCGCTGGGCGCGATCCCGATCTCCATATTTCAATCAGCCATTCAGTTCATTTAAATCCCGGACGCCACTTCACTCAGCACCTGAGATCCAACAGCCGTGCCTGCGAGACCCCGACAGGGCGCCATTTAGCACTGGTGGACCAGGCATGACGGCACCTCGGGATGGGGGGGGGTCTCGCAGGCCATTAGCGACCCTACTGGGTGTCGAGGACAGGGCAGCGTAGAACCCTGACACTCCCCCTGACACCTGGTCACCTTCACGCTGCCAGCCTGGAACCCTGGCAGCTCCAAGCTGGAACCCTCGTAGTGTCAGCCTGGCACAGAAGGTTGCCCAGGTAGTACTGCCAGCATGCCAAGGTGACTGCCATGGTGCCAGGTTGGCAATGCCAAGATACCCAGGTGCCAGGTTGACACCAGAGGACAGGGGCACCTTGCCCATTAGAGAAAGGGGGTGCTCCAATGGCCTCGAGAAGGTTGGAGGAGGTGAAGGGGGGGGGGGGGGGGGGGGGGTGGGGGTCCGGAAAGCTGTGGAGAGTCTGAAGGCAGGGAGGGGGCATCTAGAGATCAGGGTAGCTTTCCAAAATGATGCCCCGATCTGCTAAGCAGCCGTTCCTGCTGCCGAGCTCAACTCCTTGGGGCTAAAAAAAAACAGCAAAGTTGAAAAGCGAGGTTATTATCGGTGCTTCAGCTGCCGAGACTAAGCCACCAAACAGGCCCAAAAGCGAACTTTAACTTTTTTCCGCTGAATCACACCCAAAGTGTTAATACCACACTTCACAGCACAAATGTGCTGACATGATAATCAATATTAATCTATTCTTCTCCTTACATATATTCTGAGATTCTGGGTAAAAGCGCCAAACCTTAATGTGATGGTTTTAATCTTGGGTGGTTTACCTGTCATAATGGGCAGGGTGTGCGAAACTAGGTAAAATATACTGTCATTCACGCAAAAAGAGCCTTTCTTACTTCGAAATAATGCTGCTCCTTTGTCCTTTCATCAGAAGGAAATGAGTTCTGGATTTCTACTGCGCCATTTCAGCCAATTTTCGTGCTGATATTCCCAAGAAATTCTGCCCTGCTGTCACAACTATGCACTGGAAATATGTTTAAATGAATCAATTGATAAATATTCAAAGGCTCGAAAACATGCTCTGGACCGCCAAATAAAATAGCCAAAATAGAGCCTTAGGGGCCTGCGCCACACTGTTAAAGAATAGAATTCTGCTCAGTGTGTCTTTCATTAACACTACAAAGTGTAAATTGCAAATTGGTTATTTGAACAGTCCTTCTATGGCCGCCTTGATCCACAAACAGTCCATACTCGCTCGCCACTCAGCTGTATTGGCAAATGCCGCAACACCTGGTGACCTCCCAATTTTCCAGGCTTGGGAGGAAATTAAATGTCACTTGGAAAAAAATGCATCGTGTGAAAATTAATAATGTTCACTTAAAAAAGTTGACACGTTTTTCTTTCAAACCAAAAAAATCGGAGCTCGAACTGCAAATTATATCAGTGGAATTATAATTTATTCCAACGCCTGTTCTTTCCCTGAAATGCAACGACATTGTTGGCCCCGAGTAACACCCAGTGCCAAATGCACACATGCACTGCGCAAGGAAGATGACCTGAATCTGAGATGTGGGTCAGATCGTCTTGCCATCTGGTTTTCTTCTCGAGTGAAATTAAAATAAATGTCAGATCTCATCAGAATAAAACTAATCATCTTGGGGAAAAGAATGAAAAATTGAATAGGCACTCATGTCAGGAAATCCTACACTTAATGAATCAAAGAACGATTTTATAATGGTGGCATGCTTTGCCAATTAAGAATTCCTTTCCATTCCTCCAACCCCCTGAAAATATTTGGAAGAGTAAGGTAACGCCCACAACAGTACGGTAACGCACACAATAGTAGGGCAACGCCCACAATAGTAGGGTAACGCCCACAACAGTACAGTAACGCCCACAATAGTAGAGTAACGCCCACAATAGTAGGGTAACGCACACAACAGTACGGTAACGCCCATAATAGTAGGGTAACGCCCACAATAGTAGGGCAACGCCCACAATAGTAGGGTAACGCCCACAACAGTACGGTAACGCCCACAATAGTAGGGTAACGCCCACAATAGTAGGGTAAGGCCCGCAATAGTAGGGTAATGCCCACAACAGTACGGTAACGCCCACAATAGTAGGGTAACGCCCACAATAGTAGGGTAAGGCCCGCAATAGTAGGGTAACGCCCACAACAGTACGGTAACGCCCACAATAGTAGGGTAACGCCCACAATAGTAGGGTAAGGCCCGCAATAGTAGGGTAATGCCCACAATAGTAGGGTAACGCCCACAATAGTAGGGTAACGCCCACAACAGTACGGTAACGCCCAAAATAGTAGGGTAACGCCCACAATAGTAGGGTAAGGCCCGCAATAGTAGGGTAATGCCCACAATAGCAGGGTAACGCCCACAATAGTAGGGTAATGCCCACAATAGTAGGGTAACGCCCACAATAGTAGGGTAACGCCCACAATAGTAGGGTAACGCCCACAATAGTAGGGTAACGCCCACAATAGTAGGGTAACGCCCACAACAGTACGGTAACGCCCACAATAGTAGGGTAACGCCCACAATAGTAGGGTAACGCCCACAATAGTAGGGTAAGGCCCGCAATAGTAGGGTAATGCCCACAATAGCAGGGTAACGCCCACAATAGTAGGGTAATGCCCACAATAGTAGGGTAACGCCCACAATAGAAAGGTAGTGCCCACAATAGCAGGGTAATGCCCACAATAGTAGGATAGTGCCCACAATAGTAGGGTAATGCCCACAATAGCAGGGTAACGCCCACAATAGTAGGGTAACGGCCACAATAGTAAGGTAGTGCCCACAATAACAGGGTAATGCCCACAATAGTAGAATAGTGCCCACAATAGTAGGGTAACGCTCACAATAGTAGGGTAACGCCCACAATACTGTAGTAGGGTAACGCTCACAATAGTAGGGGTACGCCCACAATAGTAGGGTAACGCTCACAATAGTACGGTAACGCCCAGAATAGTAGGGTAACGCCAACAATAGTAGGGTAACGCCCACAATAGTAGGGTAACGCCCATAATAGTAAGGTAGTGCCCACAATAGCCGGGTAATGCCCACAATAGTAGGGTAGTGCCTACAATAGTAGGGTATTGCCCACTATAGTAGGGTAATGCCCACAATATTAGGGTAGTGCCCACAATAGTAGGGTAATGCGCACAATAATAGGGTAACGCCCACAAGAGTAAGGTAGTGCCCACAATAGCAGGGTAATGCCCACAATAGTAGGGTAGTGCCTACAATAGTAGGGTATTGCCCACTATAGTAGGGTAGTGCCTACAATAGTAGGGTAGTGCCCACTTTGGTAGGGTAATGCCCACAATATTAGGGTAGTGCCCACAATAGTAGGGTAACGCTCACAATAGTAGGGTAACACCCACAATAGTAGGGTAGTGCCCACAATAGTAGGGTAATGCCCACAATAGTAGGGTAATGCCCACAATAGTAGGGTAGTGCCCACAATAGTAGGGTAACGCTCACAATAGTAGGGTTACGCCCACAATAGTTGGGTAATGCCCACAATAGTAGGGTATTGCCCACAATACACAATACTGGGGCAGCAGGGTAGCATGGTGGTTAGCATAAATGCTTCACAGCTCCAGGGTCCCAGGTTCGATTCCCGGCTGGGTCACTGTCTGTGTGGAGTCTGCACGTCCTCCCCCTGTGTGCGTGGGTTTCCTCCGGGTGCTCCGGTTTCCTCCCACAGTCCAAAGATGTGCGGGTTAGGTGGATTGGCCATGCTAAATTCCCAGAATATTAGGGTAATGCCCACAATAGTAGGGTAACACCTACAATAGTAGGGTAACGCTCATAATAGTAGGGTAACGCCCACAATAGTAGGGTAGTGCCCACAATAGTAGTGTAACGCCCACAATAGTAGGGTAATTCCCAGAATATTAGGGTAATGCCCACAATAGTAGGGTAACACCTACAATAGTAGGGTAACGCTCACAATAGTAGGGTAACGCCCACAATAGTAGGGTAGTGCCCACAATAGTAGTGTAACGCCCACAATAGTAGGGTAGTGCCCACAATAGTAGTGTAATTCCCACAATATTAGGGTAATGCCCACAATATTGGGGTAATGCCCACTATAGCAGCGTAATGCCCACAATAGTAGGGTATTGCCCACAAGAGTAGGGTAATGCCCACTATAGTAGCGTAATGCCCACAATAGTAGGGTATTGCCCACAATAGTAGGGTAGTGCCCACAATATTAGGGTAACTCCCACAATAGTAGGGTAATGCCCACAATAGTTAGGTAAAGCCCACAATAGTAGGGTATTGCCCACAATAGGAGGGTAGCGCCCACAGTAGTAGGGTAACGCCCACTATAGTAGGGTAACGCCCACAATATTGGGGTAATGCCCACAATAGTAGGGTAATGCCCACAATAGTAGGGTAGTGCCCACAATAGTAGGGTAGTGCCCACAATAGTAGGGTAATGCCCACAATAGCAGGGTAGTGCCCACAATAGTAGGGTAGTGCCCACAATAGTAGGGTAGTGCCCACAATAGTAGGGTAACGCCCAAAATATTGGGGTAATGCCCACAATAGTAGGGTAATACCCACAATAGTAGGGTAGTGCCTACAATCGTAGGGTAATGCGCACAATAGTAGGGTAACGCTCACAATAGTTGGGTAGTGCCCATAATAGTAGGGTAGTGCCCACAATAGTAGGGTAACACCCACAATAGCAGGGTAACGCCCACAATAGTAGGGTAACACCCACAATAGTAGTAGTGCCCACAATAGTAGGGTAGTGCCCACAATAGTAGGGTAACGCCCACAATATTAGGGTATTGCCCACAATAGTAGGGTAATGCCCATAATAGTAGGGTAGTGCCCACAATAGTAGGTAACGCCCAGAATAGTAGGGTAACGCCCACAATAGTAGGGTAACGCTCACAATAGTAGGGTTATGCCCACAATATTTGGGTAACGCCCACAATAGTAGGGTAACGCACACAATAGTAGGGTAACACTCACAACAGTAGGGATATGCCCACAATAGTAGGGTAATGCCCACAAGAGTAGGGTAGTGCCCACAATAGTACGGTAATACGTACAATAGGTGGGTAATGCCCACAATATTAGGGTAATTCCCACGATATTAGGGTAATGCCCACAATAGTAGGGTAACACCCACAATAGTAGGGTAATGCCCACAATAGCAGGGTAACGCCCACAATAGTAGGGTAGTGCCCACAATAGTAGGGTAGTGCCCACAATAGTAGGGTAATGCCCACAATATTGGGGTAATGCCCACAATAGTAGGGTAGTGCCCACAATAGTAGGGTGGTGCCCACAATAGTAGGGTAGTGCCCACAATAGTAGGGTTACGCCCACAATAGTAGGGTAGTGCCCACTATAGTAGGGTAGTGCCCACAATAGTAGGATAATGTGCACAATAGTAGGGTAACGCTCACAATAGTAGGGTAACGCCCACAATAGTAGGGTAACACCCACAATTATAGGGTAATGCCCACAATAGTAGGGTAACGCTCACAATAGTAGTGTAACGCCCACAATAGTAGGGTAGTGCCCACAATAGTAGGGTAGTGCCCACAATAGTAGGGTAACACCCACAATAATAGGGTAACGCCACACAATAGTAGGGTATTGCCCACAATAGTAGGGTAACACCCACAATAGTAGGGTAATGCCCACAATAGTAGGTAATGCCCACAATAGTAGGGTAACGCTCACAATAGAAGGATAACACCCACAATAGTAGGGTAATGCCCACAATAGTAGGGTATTGCCCACAATAGTAGGGTAACGCTCACAATAGTAGGTAACGCCCACAATAGTAGGGTAATGCCCACAATAGTAGGGTAACGCTCACAATAGTTGGGTAACGCCCACAATAGTAGGGTAGTGCCCACAATGGTAGGGTAGTGCCCACGATAGTAGGGTAGTGCCCACAATAGTAGGATAGTGCCCACAATAGTAGGCTAATGCGCACAATAGTAGGGTAACACCCACAATAGTAGGGTAGTGCCCCAATAGTAGGGTAGTGCCCACAATAGTAGGGTAACACCCACAATAGCAGGGTAATACCTACAATAGTTGGGTAATGCCCACAATATTAGGGTAATGCCCACAATAGTAGGGTAATGCCCATAATAGTAGGGTAGTGCCCACAATAGTAAGGTAATGCGCACAATAGTAGGGTAAGGCTCACAATAGTAGGGTGACGCCCACAATATTAGGGTATTGCCCACAATAGCAGGGTAATGCCCATAATAGTAGGGTAACGCCCAGAATAGTAGGGTAACGCCCACAATAGTAGGGTAACGCTCACAATAGTAGGGTTATGCCCACAATAGTTGGGTAACGCCCACAATAGTAGGGTAACGCCCAGAATAGTAGGGTAACACTCACAAGAGTAGGGTTATGCCCACAATAGTAGGGTAATGCCCACAAGAGTAGGGTAACGCCCACAATAGTAGGGTAATGCCCACAATAGTAGGGTCGTGCCCACAATAGTACGGTAATACCTACAATAGGTGGGTAATGACCACGATATTAGGGTAATTCCCACAATATTAGGGTAATGCCCACAATAGTAGGGTAGTGCCCACAATAGTAGGGTAACACCCACAATAGTAGGGTAATTCCCACAATAGTAGGGTAATGCCCACAATAGTAGGGTAGTGCCCAGAATAGTAGGGTAGTGCCCACAATAGTAGGGTAACACCCACAATAGTAGGGTAATTCCCACAATAGTAGGGTAGTGCCCACAATAGTAGGGTAGTGCCCACAATAGTAGGGTAACGCCCACAATATTTGGGTAACACCCACAATAGTAGGGTAATGCCCACAATAGCAGGGTAATGCCCACAATAGTAGGGTAACGCCCACAATAGTAGGGTAATGCCCACAATAGTAGGGTAGTGCCCACAATAGTAGGGTAGTGCCCACAATAGTAGGGTAACGCCCACAATAGTAGAGTAGTGCCCACTATAGTAGGGTTGTGCCCACAATAGTAGGGTAATGTGCACAATAGTAGGGTAACGACCACAATAGTAGGGTAGTGCCCACAATAGTAGGGTAGTGCGCACAATAGTAGGGTAACACCCACAATAATAGGGTAACGCCCACAATAGTAGGGTATTGCCCACAATAGTAGGGTAACGCCCACAATAGTAGGGTAATGCCCACAATAGCAGGGTAATGCCCACAATAGTAAGGTAACGCTCACAATAGTAGGGTGGTGTCCACAATAGTAGGGTAACGCTCACAATAGTAGGGTAACGCCCAAAATAGTAGGGTAACGCCCAGAATAGTAGGGTAACGCCTACAATGGTAGGATATTGCCCACAATAGTAGGGTAACGCTCACAATAGTAGGGTAATGGCCACAATAGTAGGGTAACACTCACAATAGTAGGGTTACGCCCACAATAGTTGGGTAACGCCCACAATAGTAGGGTAGTGCCCACAATGGTAGGGTTGTTCCCACAATAGTAGGGTAGTGCCCACAATAGTAGGGTAGTGCCCACAATAGTAGGGTAACACCCACAATAGTAGGGTAGTGCCCCAATAGTAGGGTAGTTCCCACAATATAGGGTAACACCCACAATAGCAGGGTAATACCTACAATAGTTGGGTAATGCCCACAATATTAGGGTAATGCCCACAATAGGTGGGTAGTGCCCACAATAGTAGGGTAGTGCCCACAATAGTAGGGTAGTGCCCACAATAGTAGGGTAACACCCACAATATTAGGGTAATGCCCACAATAGTAGGGTAACGCCTACAATATTAGGGTAACGCCCACAATAGTAGGGTAGTGCCCACAATAGTAGGGTAACTCCCACAAAAGTAGGGTAGTGCCCACAATAGTAGGCTAATGCGCACAATAATAGGGTAACACCCACAATAGTAGGGTAACGCCCACAATAGTAGGGTAATGCCCACAATAGTAGGGTAAAGCCCACAATAGTAGGGGAACGCCCAGAATAGTAGGGTAACGCCCACAATAGTAGGGTAACGCCCACAATAGTAGGGTAACGCCTACAATAGTAGGGTAGTGCCCACAATAGTAGGGTAACGCTCACAATAGTAGGGTAGTGCCCACAATAGTAGGGTAGTGCCCACAATAGTAGGGTAGTGCCCACAATAGTAGGGTAACGCCCACAATAGTAGGGTAGTGCCCACAATAGTAGGGTTTGCCCACAATAATAGGGTAACGCCGACAATAGTAGGGTAACACCCACAATAGTAGGGTAGTGCCCACAATAGTAGGGTAACGCCCACAATAGTAGGGTAGTGCCCACAATAGTAGGGTAGTGCCCTCAATATTAGGGTAATGCCCACAATATTAGGGTAACACCCACAATAGTAGGAAAGTGCCCACAATATTAGGATAGTGCCCACAATATTAGGGTAATGCCCCCAATAGTAGGGTAAAACCCCCAATAGTAGGGTAAAGCCCACAATAGTAGGGTAGTGCCCACAATAGTAGGGTAGTGCCCACAATAGTAGGGTAACGCCCACAATATTAGGATAGTGCCCACAATATTAGGATAGTGCCCACAATATTAGGGTAATGCCCCAATAGTAGGGTAAAGCCCACAATAGTAGGGTAATGCCCACAATAGTAGGGTAACGCCCACAATATTAGGATAGTGCCCACAATATTAGGATAGTGCCCACAATATTAGGGTAATGCCCCAATAGTAGGGTAAAGCCCACAATAGTAGGGTAATGCCCACAATAGTTGGGTAACGCCCACAATAGCAGGGTAGTGCCCACAATAGTAGGGTAACGCCCACAATAGTTGGGTAACGCCCACAATAGCAGGGTAGTGCCCACAATAGTAGGGCAACGCCCACAATATTAGGATAGTGCCCACAATATTATGGTAGTGCCCACAATAGTAGGGTAGTGCCCATAATAGTAGGGTAATGCCCACACTTGTTGGATAATTCCGACAATAGTAGGGTAACACCCACAATAGTAGGGTAACACCCACAATAGTAGGGTAACACCCACAATAGTAGGGTAGTGCCCACAATAATAGGGTAGTGCCCACAATAGTAGGGTAATGCCCACGATAGTAGGGTAGTGCCCACAATAGTAGTGTAATGCCCACAATAGCATTCTTCATTTCAGTTGTGACATTCCAGCAACTCACAAGAAGCTCAACACCATCCAGGTAAATGCAGTCTGCTCCTTCGGCACCCCATCCACCACCAATTACCATTTACTCTCTTCACCACCAACTCCCAGCGGCAGCACTATGTACCATCTGCAAGCCTCACTGCAGTAACTCATTAAGGCTTTGTCAACGGCACCCTCCAAACACAAAACCTCCAACTTCTAGAAGGACAAGGGCAATAGATGCATGGGAGGACTGTAGTATAAGCATTTGTTATGTGAAGGGTTATGTGACATTATGGGAAATATTCAGAATGCAAAAGGTTAATGCCACATCATAATTAACCACTAGATGGAGCTAGATGCAGAACTATATAAAGCACTGACTCACAGACTTCTGGGAGAAGGCTGAAGAGGAGAGGATGGGAGTAGTGAGAGAGATCAGAGTCCAGTTATAGATAGAGTGTAGAGATTAGTGTTAGTTGAGTGTAAATTACTAGATTATTGTTTACTATTGATGTAAGTGGTCGAGCTTTAATAAGTAATGTAAATAAATGTTAGCTTTGTTAATGAATCTCGCTTCTGTGGTCTTTGTGAACACTACAATATCCAGCGTGATAACACGAAGCACAAAGAACACCACAGGTTAATGTGGGACTGAGTACAGTACCACCCACACAGTGTTGTAAGAAGGCCCATGACCTAGATCTGGCATCAATGTGATACTGACCAGAGATGTGATAAGAACGAGAATGGAGATAGTTCAATACCTGTACCCTTTACTGTATATATGTATTTAGTTACAATTAGTTAATAATGACTTGCTGTTAACATACAGAAGGTTATGAAGACTATACAGGGACATAGTGTAACCAACAGCATCACAACATAGTGGCAGATCCAGATCAAAAACCCTCAGCCTCACAGAAATGCTGAAAGTCTAAGAAAATGAAAATCTTCTTTGGATCCTGAACTGAAAGAAGCTTCCAGCCAAAGTCTCCAACACTGAGAAAATCTACCAGTAAAAGCTCCAAAGAGAAGAGCCTGGAAGCTAAAGGCAGAGGTATTACTGCAGCAGAAGTCTCCATAGAGTCTCCCTTAAAAGTCCAGCTTCAGCAGACAGTGTTCATAGCCTGCAGGGGTGAGCAAAATCTTTTTAACTTCCAGGCTGCAGCCAGTCCTGGGAAGTCCCTTTCATTATTTCAGTCAGAAGCTATGTTTGAATGAAACCCTTCACTAATCCAGATCTCAGACTCTAAGCCTCATTACGTGGCCTCTGAGAACAGATAAAAAGGAGAAAGAAAAAAACTTAATTAAATGATTCAGCCTATTGACAACATTGCAACCATCTGAATCCTTAAACAGCAAGCCTGTGGTTCATAAGAACATAACATAAGAGCATAAGAACTAGGAGCAGGAGTAGGCCATCTGGCCCCTCGAGCCTGCTCCGCCATTCAATGAGATCATGGCTGATCTTTTGTGGACTCAGCTCCACTTTCCGGCCCGAACACCATAACCCTTAATCCATTTATTCTTCAAAAAACTATCTATCTTTGCCTTAAAAACATTTAATGAAGGAGCCTCAACTGCTTCACTGGGCAAGGAATTCCGTGGATTCACAATCCTTTGGGTGAAGAAGTTCCTCCTAAACTCAGTCCTAAATCTACTTCCCCTTATTTTGAGGCTATGTCCCCTAGTTCTGCTTTCACCCGCCAGTGGAAACAACCTTCCCGCATCTATCCTATCCATTCCCTTCATAATTTTATATGTTCCTATAAGATCCCCCCTCATCCTTCTAAATTCCAACGAGTACAGTCCCAGTCTACTCAACCTCTCCTCATAATCCAACCCCTTCGGCTCTGGTCTCGCTAATTGCCATGTCAGAGGAAATCAAGTTGGCATGCTGACACATGTAGCCAATGTTGAAAATTCTTCTTCTTGAAGAGTGCCGCCGGCATTTTGCATAGCCTACCAAAACTGGCAAGGGTGAGGAATCCGTTGTTCAGCAATAAACGCCAACACCATCTTGGAAGCCTGTAAGTTCTTCAAGCTGCATCCAACATGATTCACTATTTCACACTTCCAACCCCACTGGGACTCATCCAAGACCCAGACCAGTCACAAGATTGGAATCTTTGGAAGATATGATTTTAAGATTCAGAATAGCCTTAGATCGAAATAAAAAATCAGAAGAAGAACAAGTAAACACATTTCAATACTCAACCGGGCCAATTGCAGACAAAATCTTGCACAACAAAATATTGATGAGTCATATGCCAAATTTTAGCAGCTTTTAAAACCTTTTTTCATTTATTCGAACTTGAGAGCCAACAAAATATTGCAAAGAGTTAAATTCAATATGAGAATCCACCTGCCCGGAGGAATCTGTAAATTCCTTCAGAAATGACCTACAGGATGGCAGAGGGGTGCGAATATGGAGATTTAAAGTCTGAGTTCATCTGAGAAAGGTGCTGCTGATCATTCACTCTCTGATCTCCTACAAGCTAAAGATAATTTTGCCCAACTGAAGGCAATCCAACTAGTTAAACTGCCTGAGTTAAATGAATATCACAGGATAATCCTGGGGTGAGAGAGCACAACGTGAAGCAGACGGCAACCCTCAGTCCAACTCATAAGATCGCAAAGACACAGGGACAATGCCAGTTAGGGAAAGCAATTCTTGAACCGCCCAGCACAACAACCTTGTTAGTGCTATGATGCAAAGGCTGGGGTGGAGGCAGGATCTGCCTCCTTGCCCTACGTGTGTTGGAGATAGCGATGCTGAGGGTCGCTCCTGTAATCAGACAGAGAACTGAGGAAGAATGAAGAGGTGCTCCAGACCTTTCACTTCCAGGACAGCCACCAGAGGAGATCAGTGTCCTGTGAGGATGGCTCAGTCCATCCATTGTAATAGACAGGGACACTCGGCAGCCTGTACAAGTCAAAACCCCAACACTGCTCAGATAGCCCAAAGGTAATCCAGGAGATCAACACTGAGAAGACACACAACCATGCTTCTTGGGCACGATCAACAATTGCGGTTCTTCCTTTTGGAATGCCGACATCTTAGTAAATGTCATCTGACAAATTTAAATTAGATCCAGGTGCCAGTGTGACAGTGCTGTCAGATGAGGAACCATGGTTCAAAGACCTCTCTCTGGCTTTGAACAATGGATACTCCACTTTGAGGAGCAGGGGGGAGTCTGTCTCCCAGTCAAGGGCATGATCCTGGAACCACTGAGGTATGGCAGCAAACAAATCTTTTCTTTTAGAAAATATTTTATTGAGGCATTTATAATTTTTAACAAACACATCTTTGAGCTGACGTAGGTTCCCTACAGTGCAGAAGGAGGCCATTAGGCCCATCGAGTCTGCACCTATCCTTCAACAGAACATCCTTACCTAGGCCCACAGCCCCGCCCTATCCCTATCACCCCACATAAACATTTGGAGCCAAAGGGGTAATTTAGCATGGCCAATCCACCTAACGTGCGCATCACTGTGGGAGGGACCTGGAGCACCCGGAGGAAACACACGCAGACACGGGGAGAATGTGCAGATTCCACACAGACAGTCACCCAAAGTCGGAATCGAACCCAGGTCCCTGGATTGTGAGGCAGCAGTGTTAATCACTGTATGTCATTTGTAACCAGCCTTTCTTTCTCCTGAGCAGAGAGGCTGCATAGCCTGGATCTCCTTTAGATAGCGGATAACAGCATTACTGCCCCCGTCGTGAGTATTCTGACTCGGATTTCACCTTCAATCCTTCTTCGCACTTTGTGGATTGGGTTAGATCATTACCCTTCCAGATACCGAGAAGTCCTCAATGGTAAGACCAACCTTCCATCCAGGAAATTACCACAGTGCCCCAGGTGGAAGTGGTGCCCAATGACGGTCAGCGGTCTGAAAGGATGGTACAGCTTACGGGGCAGCACGGTGGCACAAGTGGATAGCACTGTGGCTTCACAGAGCCAGGGCCCCAGGTTCGATTCCCCACTGGGTCACTGTCTGTGCGGAGTCTGCACGTTCTCCCCGTGCCTGTGTGGGTTTCCCCTGGGTGCTCCGGTTTCCTCCCACAATCCAAAGATGTGCGGGTTAGGTGGATTGGCCATGATACATTGCCCTCCGTGTCCAAAAAAGGTTAACTGGGGGTTACTGGGTTACGGGGATAGTGTAGAGACGTGGGCTTGAGTAGGGTGCTCTTTGTTCGGCCAGTGCAGACTCGATGGGCCGAATGGACTCCTTCTGCCCTGAACATTCTATGATGACTCTTATCTTCTGGGCAGAGGATTTGTAAATGAAAAGATTCTGACTTGTACCCTGATTGATTGGTGAGGTGGCTTATCCGTTAGAAAACCATTGAACCCTCATCGGCAGTATTGTGGACCCTGAAAGAGTCCACACCGGGTTGGAGAGAGAAAGAAAGTTTTATTCCAATAATTATTATTTACAAGGTACGAAAGATATCAGCCGCATCTCTTTCCTTTTTTGCTGGTACCCTGGCCGACTTTATACAGATGTTTAGCTCTACATGGCCTCCGTCCGATTTAATGGGGGAGCTCGTACCCGGCGAGGCTCACCGAGTGCTTAATCATTGCCACTTCGTACGTCCTGTGCGGGTTACGCCAGTGCGACATTCCTGTTTCCAGCAGGAAATCATTCCAAAAAATGATAACCATGTTTTGGAATGTATTTTCAGAGCACTCGATTGTGAATCAAAACAACGTTTGGAACCTTGTATGGATAACTGGTGAATATGTGGATTACTATACGCACTTTTGGACACTGGGGCCGCGATTCTCCGCTCCCCACGCCGGGAGGGGGGGGGGGGGGATAATCGCGGGAGGACCGGGCGAATCACGCCACGCCGCCCTGCCGCTCGGAGAATCGCCGCTCGCCGTTTTTCCCGGCGGCCTGACGACCCCGACCGGTTCACGCCGGCGGCAACCACACTTAGGGCGCAAGTGCCGATGCTGGAGTGAAACCCGGAGTGTTTCACTCCGGCGTCGGAGGCCGCTCCTCGCCCCCTATTCCCCCCCCCCCCTTCCCGGGGGGGCTAGGAGCGGCGTTGCGTGAATCTCGGGCGCCAGGCCTTGACGCTTGCGTCAAAGCGGCGCGCCGAGAATGACGCGGCTGGTGGCGCCTAAGTGACGTCAGCCGCGCATGCGCAGGTTGGCCGGCTCCAACCCACGCATGCGCGGTTGCCGTCTTCCCCTCCGCTGCCCCGCAAGACATGGCGGCTTGATCTTGCGGGGCGGCGGAGGGGAAGGAGTGCGTCTCTTAGAGAATCCGGCCCAACGATCGGTGGGCACCGATTGCGGGCCAGACATCTGACGAGCAAGCCCGTGGTGCTCGATCCTCTCTCCGCCCCCCCCCCCCCCCACAGGCCCCACAATTACCTGTCACGCGATGTTCACGCCGGCAGCGACCAGGTGTGGTTGCCGCCTGCGTGAACCGGTCGGGGTCGTCAGGCCGCTCGGCCCATCCGCAAAACGGGACACGCCATTTTGGGGAGGTGGGAGAATCGCGGGGGGTGCCAGGGCAACGTGGCGTGATTCGCCCGGCCCTCCCACGATTCTCCCACCCGGCGTGGGGAGCGGAGAATCCTGGCCTTAGTCTCCCTTTGGGAGAATCGCGCCCTGGATCTTCAAATAGGCATTGATGAATTACAAAGGATTCAGTAACGAACACTGACGATTCCAAACGTTGCACAGCCTTGTGATGGAGTCTGGCCCACTGAGACAAGTGAATATTTAATGGTCAAAAAATTGAAAGGCAATGTGATTAAGATCTTTAAAATCCTGGAAGGTACAGGCACAGACAATAATGATAAAAGCAGGTTATTTAATTGTGAATAGAGAACTGGATGGTATACAAATAAAATCAGTGGGCCGAAACTGATCTAACAGTAGTCGAGTTCATTTCTTGCCAAATAATAGGTATGTGAATAGACTGTGAAGGAAAAGCAGCGAATGTTATCCTAATTTCATACCACCAGGAAAGAGCTTGTCAAGTATCTGTTGAGAAATAGAATTGAACATTGTGGAGAGAAAGCCAGACTGAAATGAGTAAGTGGCTCACAGAACATGATGGTTTCTGCTTTGGCTTGTGCTGGAGAACAGGGTTGTGAGTTTGGCTAGATAGGTGCAGGAAGAATTTTAGAGATTGCAGTCTGAATTTCGCAGTGGGTGAGATTGTAAATGTAAACACAGAGCTTCCCTCCTCTTTGAAAGAGAGTTGACCGGTGGTGATTTAACCCGAGACGTACCACACCTTCAGGTGAGGGGGCAAGGTTGAGAAGGCAGGGCCTTCATGCATAACCTAAGCCAGCACGGGAATTGAACCCATGCTGCTGGCATCGCTCCACATCATGAACCAGCCATCCAGCCAACTGAGCTAACCGGCCCTGGACGGAGTGAGTTTGAAGAATCAAATGAGATTTTCTAACTTACGTTGGCCCATTTGACACTTTATATTATTCAAGAAAGATCATTCTAGGCGTCATGCTACCCATGCTAAAAGTTTAAAACAAACTCTGCTTATAAAGATGCCATTTCTAGGTGATAGAGAAAATGCAATAAGACCCAGTGCCCTGATTCATTTATCATGAAGGAATTTCTACAGAAACACTACAGCACTGTGAAGCCATCTGTTTTAATTTTACTCTATGGAACTTTTGGTGTGTAACTTTTCAATGACAAGTAAGCCCATTGTATCTTCTATTAGAGATGGATGTCTTACCCCAAAAGCCCAAAGGATTACATGACTATACACATATTAAAAGTGATGAAAGTCTGAAGCATTGAGATTTAATGATTGCATACTGATGGAAAAGAGCAGATTAAACATTTAGCGTATCCCTTATTGTGTCTTTGAACTCAATCCATCTTTAATCCCATAATTAACCTTTAAATATCAGACTCTCAGTTACCCACCTCTGGTTATTTTACAGATATAAAAGTAAGGGGCTGGGGGAACGAGTTCAGCTTTCTCACAACAGCCATGCTGACTGAGGATAGAGAAAAAAGTTTTTTTTTTGAGCACATTTGTCCCTGATGATAGCCAGATAAAACCAACAACAGCCAGACATGCTGCTCTCAAGCTATACATGAGAAATGCTTTGCACTGCTTGTCATCAGACCTGAGACAATATACGTCTCTGCACTGTCTGCAATGATTAAACGACATGGCCATATGTCTCATATCATTGATAAAGCTCAGTTTCTTCTAATGTTTCTATCTCTGTGGAGCATACACTAAACTAACAGTCTACTTTTGAAACTGTTAGGTACCACCATTCTTTTTTTACATTGGCATTAATGTCCAAACCTTCAGACAGTATCTGATTCACAGCAGCCTTTTACAATGGAGGCAAAATACTCCAGCATGCTTTATTTTGTTTTAAGATTTTGTTGCAACCATTAGGTTTATAAGACTATTGCATCTGAGCTGTAGCTTCTAAGTTTCAGGTGAATGAAGGGACCTTGTGACCTGGTCCGAAGTCTACTAACAGTAAGATAGTTTTGATTGTTGCAGCAAGGCCCAGCTAATTTTATTGAGGAGAAAATTGAAGTTATTTACACTTGGAGGCAATGTCAGCAGCCTCTGAGCATACGATGAGTAGAATCTGAGTCTCCCAAAGTACCAGAAGGGTGTTGAAGTTACCAGGTTGTAAACAATTGTGCTGTAAAGTATCCATTTACTTCTGCGATTACATGCTTCCCTACAGACTAGTGAACAATGCAGACAAGCTAAAGTTTTGTGTGCTTAGCAGAATATATGACTGCTCGGCTTTTCAAACTATCACAGCCAGCTATGGGAGGGACATGGCCTCTTACTTAAAAGATACATCCTACAGCCTGCTGCAGATTCCACGAGATTTGTCTTGGCATGTCCAGAGGAAGAAGATTCATCAAAACATGCTTTGCTACTGGATTTAGGAAACTCTCCAAAAATTCAGGAAAGAGCCTTGAGATGGTCATTTGAATTTACTACGCGGGGAGGTGGGGATACAGGAACCCATTGGATGCTGGAAGCAACTGTAGACAGCTCACCATAAGGACTTTAATTCAATGGAAAGTGCAATGTATGACAAGAATGAAAATGGAATGCTCTCCTTTGTAGTTTAAAGTATAGGTTGCCTACAAAAAATTGTGTTTACTCAATAGTGCTTTTAATCATTTGTCACAGTAAAGGTTTTAAATATTTTACCTATTAGAAGTTCAAATGTATTTTTAAACGTTATTTGCCCCTGTCTCTGTGGAGATTGTAACAAAATATAAACCCTCACTTTCCCCTGATTCTATCACCCAAAGGAGAAGATCATAAAAAATGGGAAAGGTAAGATGTTATTGCATTCCACTGTGCAAGAAGGTGGATTCGTCGTGATAAATGCGCATGGTTATGTGGATGGGGCAGGGATGGGCCTAGGTAGAGTGCACTTTCAGAGGCTTGGTGCAGACTCGATGGGCTGAAAGGCTTCTTTCTGCACTGTATCGATGAGAATGTTGTGTATTAGAATGACCAATTTTGAAGTAACAAAGAGACGTGGCTTGCATGTAGTAATGAAGTGTGTTATAGTCACAGAGCATGTGTGACTTATGTCTGAAGCGCTGAGAGAAAAGATCCAGTTGGGAAAATGCTGTCTGAGAAGTCAAAGCTGAGTTGGTGGAACTGAGTACAGGAGGGTGGAAACCTCATGCAAAAAAGAAAGATACAGGAACAAGAACAGGGAATGGGTATAATGACCAGATTTCAACTTTAAGAGTGGCAGGATTGCTGATGAAGGGTGTCTATAAAAGCCGAGAATCATTCATGGGAAGATGAACAAGCATGGCCTAAATTAACTAACCCTTAGATGATTTGCGTGGATAACTAGTGCCGTTATGGAAGAGGTATTGTTGTATTATCACAGGGTCCTTAGCTTTAAAGTGGACAAAAGGACTGTGGTCTTGAGCGGCTGTGGTTTTGAGGGGAGGCATCAGAACTGGAAGCAGTAAACACATCATTGTAATGTTTGACAGCAACTCTAAGAGAGTTTTGTGACAACATGAATCAAATCTGATTTTTGCATTCATTACTGGTTATTGTTTATTGTTGGGTGTAAATTTGGGAGAAAATGTGAAAAAGGAAGAGAATAAAAATATAGTTTTTTAAAAAATGAATCAAATCTGACTTGTGAAGCATTTTCATACTGTATCACTAAAAATACATTTGCTTGAACAAATGAGGTTCAGGAAGAAACCTTTGATTCACAGCAGAGGACAGAGCCTGCTGGGGGAGAGCGGAGGCTGGATTGCTCAGTAGTGGCGGGCCCGTTTGCCTGCGTTTAACCACCTCTGGGATATTTTAAAAGTGGGTGGTTGGGGGTGGGGTGGGGGTGGGGGGGGGGGGGGGGGTGGTGGCTATGGTGGAGGTGGGAGCAGGCTATCTATCCATAAAATGATGGGTAGCCAATTGAAGGACCTATTACGGACACCAAGGGGATGCCGAGTGGAATTTTCCAGCTGGTGGTCAGGCCCTCCATGGCAGCTAAATCCCAGTCAATACTTGGAGGCAGTTTCCTGCTGGAAGACTGGGAGGCAGATGGTGAAAATGGCATTTTAATTGCGGCTGTCAACTTTCTGACTGCATTCGTTAGATGGCCACAAGTGGAACCGCACGCAAACCCTCTGCAGGCGAACCCCCTCCAAAATAATGAACGGGTGGCTGTGGCCCGTAAAAATGTAATCTTTATCGAGAAGCTTTCAAAGGCCCTTCCACCTTGGGATGCCCCCACCCTCTCTTACCAATATCAACAGCTTCCATCTCTGACAGGCAGGTGTGGCGGTGGTGGTTGGGGGGGGGGGGGGGGGGGGGGGGGGGGGGGGAGGTGGCATGGTGGGTGTGGGAGGGGAGGGGCTTCCGACCTTTTACAGTTGAAAGGCGTCTTATTGGCCCTCCATTCCTAATATTCCAACGCGCCGGGGTCATGATCCCAGAACAAGAATCTGGGCGCGATTCTCCGCAAATGCAGAGAGTCGTAAAGGCTGCCGTGAAACTGGCCGTGTTTCACGGCAGCCTCCGCGCCCCCTCCCGGGACCCGATTCTCCCCCACGGTCGGGGCTAGCAGCGCGGCCCCGTGAAGCACGGCATCGCGGGCTTAGCAACCGTCGCTAAGCCCGTGCGCCAAGCGTCACGGCGGCTGACGCGCAAGATGGCATCAGCCGCGCATATGCGGGTTGGACGGCTCCAACCCGCGCATGCGCGGATGACGTCATCACGCATATATGTCAAACCTGCGCATGCGCGGGCCGTCATGCCCCTCAGCCGCCCCGCGGACTGATCCTGCGGGGCGGCGGAGGAACAAAGAGTGCGCGGGTATCGGACCCGCTGCTCGCAATCGGTGCCCACCGATCGCAGGCCCATGCCACCATTGGCACGGCCGTGGTGCGGCCATGCCAATCGGTGCCATGGTTATCCGAGACGGCACTTTGCGGCCGTTTTCACGAACGGTGAGAGCAGGTGTGTTTGCATTCGTGAAAACGGCCGTAAAGGCCTGGGAACTCGGCCCATCGGCCTGGGGAGAATCGCTGCTCGCCGTAAAAAATGGCGAGCAGCGATTCGTGTCGTGGGGCGGCCGTGGGGGGGGGGGGGGGGGGGGGGGGGGATAGCGGGAGGTCGGGAGAAATGTCGGGAAAGCCCTCCCGCTATTCTCCGACCCGTCGTGGGCAGCGTAGAATCGCGCTGTTTAATTTCCAAACGCAGCTTTGAAGTTTACGACTTCCCTCACCAAAATAAAATCTTAACAAACGTTAATTTAGTGGTGGCTGATTAGAATAGCTGACAGATTTTGACCATTCTCCTAATATTTACCTCCCTGTCTTGCAACAGCCAAAAGAGCCTTTACTTTAACCTCTCTTTGGTGGTAAAACAACAGAGCTTACAGATAGAAAATGCACAAAGTGTGGATGAAGGGATGTGAGTGACAGATAGATAGATGGATGGGAGGAGTAACAACAGATGCATGGGTGGGCTTTCCAATCATAGTTTGATGTCAACAGCGCTTAACAAATATGGTGTGCTGCTAAATAAATAGATCCTTGCATACTGTACCACCATTAACACCATAATTCTAATAAAATCGTGCCCTCGAAATGAAAGCATAGAGTCTGTAACTCTCCCTGAATGATCCCATTTGTTTTGTATTACTGATCCATTCCAACTTTCTCCCTAACAATACACGCACATTTTATACTCTGATACACAAGCAAATATTAAGAAAAATCTTGGCCCCTTAGGGCCTCTGAATTAAACGTTTGTTCAGTGCCGGAGAGGAATGATGGTTCAGCAGGGAATCCTGTACTGGGAGTTTGTAAGTCAGGATGTCTATTAAATGGAAACATCTTTAAACTATTTGTAAGGTTTGAACAGTTGAGTGAGTTAGTTAAAACTTTGAAACTTCTGAGCAGGCGAGAACATGTGTCTGAGGGCAACATTTGCTGTTGAGGATTTTTCTATGAGAATTCAATTACGCATCTGGGCCTCTTGGCATTTCTGAACTTTGCCATGGGATTGCAAAGTTTTAATGATTTTTGAAGAAAGGTTTTCTTTTATTTCATGTTTAACCACTTATTTTAGAAATGTCCCAAAGGCGTTTGACATGTAACAAATTCAGGAGTGGCTGTTACTACCTCGGCAATGCTTTGCTCAAAAGTCGAATCCCCATGAACAAAGAGTGAAAAATGACCACAGCAAAAAGTGTCAATGCCAATTATGGAATGCGACAGAAATTCTGAATAAAATCTTGCAAAAAAGATTATTATCGAATGCTACAAAATATTATACAATAGAAATGATTGGGATTAAAAATGGGTGCAAATAATATGTTATTTGGAAGTTAAAAGGGTCTCCAAATAAATAGGATGTTCTGTGCAGCTAATCTATTAGCTCAGTTCCATCTTCCAGCTCTACGACAGTCCCATTGTTTGTTTTCAGTTTTATCAATTCAAATATAGAGCTTCTCTAGCAATGGTTTCTATTCCCACTCGTGCAAAATAACCACTGGAATTCTCCAAGTCTCTATCCCTTCCACCTTCCGTTCCTCTCTTACATGTTGCCCCTGGCGACAGCACCCAAGGACATGGGTCAATGTCTATATGAGCCAATGGCCGTCTACTCGACCCCTACATCACCTGCCTCCACCCCACGACAATCTCCATGTTGTCAGTCTGTTTGTGGTGCTGGATAAACTGTAGCATCTCCCAGCTAAACGTTAGTAAGACCAAAGCCTTATGCCCACCACAAACTCCACACTCCTGCCATTGTCTCTGGGCTGGGCTAGATTGTTCATAACATCCATGTCTTGTTTGACCATGAGCTGCTTCTAACCCATAGGCTTTTATTATTGGTAGGCTGAGAGAGATTTCCTTTCAATTGCACTTACTTGAGATTCAGATCCTTCAAGGCTGAAAGTGTTGGTTTTCCCTCAGCACTTCCTTAGCGAGTGGCCTACGCCAGACTGTGACTGAGAAAGGCAGAAACCAACAGAAACCCCAGCACCGTGATCGTCCAGTTCAATTTAACGCTGCAATTGAACCTGTAGCATCAACACAGGGTAGAGATTTGATAGACGTCAACCATTAATCTCTGAAGCAACAATGAAAATGCAATGTTGGCACTCAGAAGCACTGAAAGTTGCATTTTACCAATGTTCATAGCTGCACTGACACAGCCACATACAACAGGAAGTTTCCAGTTATCTCACCATTAATGACATGAAGATCAAAATGATGCTGTTCTATAACTGAAATGGTTAAGTAGCCAATTTCTTGCATTGAAGCTGGTAGTGCTTTAACCGAGGCAATGCATGTGAAACATAGCCTAGTTACAATGGCAAAAAGATGAGAAAAAAACATGAGGAAACCAATATAATTTAGATTATCATGAACAATTGTAGCTCATGTAGTTCACAAGCTGGAGTGGCGAAACCTTCGACCCCCACCTTGTGGCTCCTACTCCTGTGGTGCTTCAAGAACGGTAGCACAGTGGTTAGCACTTTAGCTTCACAGCGCCAGGGCCCCAGGTTCGATTCCAGGCCTTGGGTCACTGTCTGTGTGGAGTCTGCATGTTCTCCCCGTGTCTGTGAGGGTTTCCTCCAGGTGCTCCGGTTTCCTCCCACAAGTCCCAAAAGACATGGGGCGCGATTCTCCCAGAGAGGGAGAAATCGTAAGGCTGGCGTCAAATCCGGGCGGGTTTGATGCCAGCCTCCCCCTCCCCGACCGGGAACCGATTCTGGTCCCCAGTAGGGGCTAGTATGCCGCCGCCGTAAACTCCGGCATCGCGGGCTTAACGAATTTCGTTAAGCCCACTTGCCAGATTTTGCGCTGGCTGACGCGTCACATGACGTCAGCCGCGCATGCGCGGATTGGAAGACTCCAACCCGCGCATGCGCGGATGACGTCATCGCGCATTTGCGCGAAACCCGCGCGTGCGCGGGCCGGGATGCCCTTCAGCCGCCCCGCGGAGTGATACAGCGGGGCGGCGGAAGGACAAAGAGTGCGCGGGTATCGGACCCGCTGCCCGGTGGGCACCGATCGCGAGCCCATGGCACCCTTGGCACGGCCGTGGTACTGCCGTGCCAATCGGTGCCATGGTTTTAAAATCGGCACTTTACGGCCGTTTTTACGAACGGCCAGACCAGGTGTGTTTGCCGTTCGTAAAAACAGCCGTAAATGGCTTGGAACTCGGCCCATCGGCCAGCTGAGAATCGCTGCTGGCCGTTAAAAAAACGGCGGCAGCGATTCGTATCCGGAGTCAGGCGTGGGGGGGGGGGGGGGGGGGGGGGGGGAGAATAGCGGGAGGGCGTCAGACTAGCGTGGCCGTAAAATTTTACGAACCCCGCTATTCTCCACACCGTCGTGAGTGCGGAGAACTGCGCCCATGCTGTTAGGCAATTTGGACATTCTGAATTCTCCCTCTTCCTGTGGCAACTGGGGGATTTTCACAGTAACTTCATTGCAATGTTGATGTAAGCCTACTTGTCACAATAAAAATTATTATTATTAAGAAGGCGGCTCACCACCGCCTTTTTTAAGGGCAGTTAGTCAGTGACATCCACATCTTGCGAAAGAATGTTTTAAAAATGGAGGACAGGTGACTCAGTCAAAGAGGTTAAGTTTCAATGAATGATTACAAACCTGTGAGGGAGGGGTTTAGATCAGAACTTCAGGCCAAGCCAGCTGACAGCACAGCCACCAATTCTGAAGGCCATATTTGAAACACGATTCATCTACAACACTAACTTTACTTCCAACTGTAATAATGAAAAAAAAATGAAAATCGCTTATTGTCACGAGTAGGCTTCAATGAAGTTACTGTGAAAAGCCCCTAGTCGCCACATTTCGGCGCCTGTCCGGGGAGGCTGGTACGGGAATCGAACCGTGCTGCTGGCCTGCTTTAAAAGCCAGCGATTTAGCCCAGTGAGCTAAACCAGCCCCTGAGCTGGTTTAATGTAACAGGGACATTAAATTAGCTCAGATTCCTCAACTAGTGCGACAAGCAAATCATATCTCGTCATGAAACAGTACCCGTGTTGTGCAACACGCACATCTTTAAAGCGAGAGCTGTTTAATTAAGGCCTGTCTAAAGCGAGCACTGGAACTCTTCTGCATAAGACAGACAAACTGAAAGTCTGTTTTTCAGAGCAAACACAAGGATAACAAATTACACATTACCCTGTGGTGCCATCTGTTGATAGGCATAGAGACCTGGAAGCCATATGTCTACCACAAGGAAGGTGAAACTCCTCTGAAGCACGGGACTGACTAAGAACCATGAGGCCTCCGGGAACACAAACCTCGGGATGACAGGAAATCCACAATTTTAAGGCTGCAGACCTCGGATTTCCAGAACAAATCCTTATTCCATGGTGTATTTGATGCTGTGCTCGGAAAGCACAAGCAATGTCGATTCTTTTAAGCATGAAAGCCACATTATAAAGTGTATATTGCCACTCTAGCATTTTACTTGGGTATGACAACCTGTATGTAGCTTCCAGAAAAAAGTCATCAAATTCCAATGACCTCTAATGTAAAACAGAGGGTTGAGTGCGAGAGTTCTGTTTAGTTGGACGCAATAAGGAAATGTTCATTTGGGACCGAATACTTTCGTCCTCCAGCCATTACCTTTGAGTTATGAAATGCAGTAATGCAGTCTCCAAACATGATGACACAGTTCATTTGTAATTGTCTATTTATATGAATCTGCTCCATGTACAGCTCGACTATCTGAGCACCATTACTCAGAGCTGTTTCAGTCCCTGTGACATGATACTTACTGTCAGATGAATCAACACTGCACCTTTGTGAATGAACAGTTTTAGATGGAAATTCCCCATGTACAAATGGGATTTTGTGCCCAGGTGACACACTTGGACGTGTGTTTGAAGCGGAAATTAAGTATTGATGTGACTCATTATTCGAAAGCCAGCAAAATAATCCAAAAAGAATTGTTGTTTGAGACATTTTTGCAATTCCTCCATTGCAATTAAATGTATGCAATACAGTTAACTGATGGGTTGCTGTAAAGAACAGATCAGTCCATATCTGGTGCTGTTTAGCACAGGGCTAAATCGCTGGCTTTGAAAGCAGACCAAGCAGGTCAGCAGCACGGTTCAATTCCCGTAACAGCCTTCCCGAACAGGCGCTGGAATGTGGCAACTAAGTTCTTTTTACAGTAACTTCATTGAAGTCTACTCGTGACAATAAGTGATTTTCATTCATTTCATTTTCATTCTTACTTAATTAACCCCATCTGACAGAAAGTAAATCAGCTACTTAAATCACCTCAACCGCATAAGGACAGCACAGCAAGAGGCCAGTGGCAGCTACTCAGAGATGCAGAATTTCATTGCTGCTTACATAAGCCAGTGTAAAAAGCTTTCAAAATAATTGATGGAACGCACTGTATAACTAACACCTTGGAACTGCTCTCAAAGCTGAACCAGCTTTGACAAAGAGTCATGAAACGTGAAACGTTGGCTCTTTTCTCTCTCTACAGGTGCTGCCAGACCTGCTGAGATTTTCAAGCATTTTCTTTTTGGGGACTGCTCTCATTCTCACACAGATTCCTCCCCTCACTTGATAAATACTGTGGATGCTGGAAATCAGAAACTAAAACAGAAAATGTTGTTAAAAATAAATCTCAGCAGGCCTGGCAGCATCGATGGAGAGAAACAGAGTTAATGGCCAGAATACTCCGGCCATTGCGATTCTCGGTTCCCTCCGCCAGCATAACCCCTGCCCGTGGTTCCCAGACCACCAGTCATTGGCCACACCCGAGAGGCACGCAGGAGGGGACAGGCGAATCCAGACCAAGATTTTTAATCTATCAGACTCAAAATCCTCATCCTGTTTCTCTCTCCATAGCTGCCACCAGACCTGCTGCGTTTTTCCCGGCAGCTTCTGTATTTATTCCCCCTCTCAGTTTGCTCCCCTCACATGCTACCTTCTGCACTGAATGCACAATTCCACCATCGACTCTCCTCTCAGCTGCTGGTCCCACACAATTCAGAAAATATAAACTCAATACTAAGACAGCAGATATGTAAGAAGCTATGCCCCTACTTGGTGAAACATTGAACAAAAGCTGAATTAACACCCTCTCTGTGGTATTATCATAACTGTAAGACCAGCAAGGGTTCATGTAATGTCTAGAGTAGCCACTAGAGGGAGCTACAGCTACAAGTATATAAGGCATTGATGCTAAGCCTTGTGGGAGAGAGTAGTGCAGGAGTTAGCTAGAGACAGTCAGAAGTATTAGTGTGAGTTTGAGCAGATCATAGTTTATACCAGTAGTAAGATTAGTTGTAGATGAGTGTAGTTTATATGTTAACAATCAACTGTGTATTATTTAGGAGTACGTGTCAAATCCAAATTAGTAGTGTTAATAAATTTATAGCTTTGTTTAATTTCAAGCTATTTTGTGGTCTTTGTGAACACTACGCCAACCATCCTGAATTAAGCAACACTAAGAACACCACAGTCTCCAGTTATTATTTACATGTACATCTACGCTGTGAGTTGGTTCGGTCTGATTTTCAATCAGGAAATAACTTGAGGCCATTTTATTATTTGCATGTTTTAGAATCTAGTTCTAGCCCACCAACAATGTTGCTTCTCTCCAGCCATTGAGAAACAGGTGGGAATCAAATTGGAGTGTTGCTGTCCGATATTTTCTTTCCTCCCAAGGAGAGTTGAGTGCTCTCTGCTTTGCACCTCCTCCCACATCATCCTCCGGAGAGCAATGGGAGAGCCAATCTTCTATCCTGCTCGTCTATGTTGGCATGACCTGGCAATCTAACATGGAATGGCACTGCCTCACCAGTAGGAGGAGTCTATTTCAATCTTCCATACCAAAATGCATATCCATCTATTCTTCTTTCAAAATTTAAAATTAATTCTTCCTTTTCTTCTACGATCTTTTAAAATTCACACTTTGGATTGGATTGGATTGGATTGGATTTGTTTATTGTCACGTGTACCGAGGTACGGTGAAAAGTATTTTTCTGCAAGCAGCTCAACAGATCATTCAGTACATGGAAGAAAAGGGAATTAAACAAAATTCAAGAAAATACATGAGAATACATAATAGGGCAACCCAAGATATACACTGTAACTACATAAGCATTGACATCGGTTGAAGCATACAGGGTGTAGTGTTAATGAGGCCAGTCAATAAGAGGGTCATTTAGGAGTCTGGTGACAGTGGGGAAGAAGCTATATTTGAGTCTGTTCGTGCGTGTTCTCAGACTTCTGAATCTCCTGCCCGATGGAAGAAGTTGGAAAAGTGAGTAAGCCGGGTGGGAAGGATCCTTAATTATGCTGCCCGCTTTCCCCCGGCAGCGGGAGGTGTAGATGGAATCAATGGATGGGAGGCAGGTTCGTGTGATGGACTGGGCGGTATTCACTTAAGTCCCATTATGATACAGTATTAACTGTTCCCAAGTACATAGTATATTGATCTTCAATATATCCTCAGAATATTACATTTTTTCATGTGGGCCTTAAATGTGTTTTCTTTCATTTTTCTTCTTGACTTTTTTTTTCAAATTCACCAATGGAATGTGGCTATTATTGGCAAGGTCACCAATATTACCGTCCTTAATTGTTCATGAGAATGTGGTTGTAGCTACTGCCTTGAACTGCTGCCATCCGCGTTGCGAAGATGTGTATTCTGAATTTTGACCCAGTAACAATGAAGGAATGGCAATTCATTTCCAAGCCAGGATAGGGTGTGATCTGGAGGAGGGTTTTGGGAAGGTGGGACAAGAGACGTTATTACTTCTAATATTTTTGGGGTCTATTGTGTTATTCCGTGAAGCAGGCTTAACTGAAGACAGATTTTCTGCCTGGGTTTGGGGCATGGAAGGTTCTTAAGTGCATTGGAAGTAAGTACGGCCAAGTGAATTTTCTCACAAGTCCCAAAAGACATGCTGTTAGGTGAACTGGATTCTCATTCCATGGTCTTTAGCACATCTTTGAACTTAACTTGGGGCAGCACGGTAGCATTGTGGATAGCACAATTGCTTCACAGCTCCAGGGTCCCAGGTTCGATTCCGGCTTGGGTCACTGTCTGTGCGGAGTCTGCACATCCTCCCCGTGAGTTTGTGAGTTTCCTCCGGGTGCTCCGGTTTCCTCCCACAGTCCAAAGATATGCAGGTTAGGTGGATTGGCCATGCTAAATTGCCCTTAGTGTTCAAAATTGCCCTTAGTGTTGGGTGGGGTTACTGGGTTATGGGGATAGGGTGGGGTAGGGTGCTCTTTCCAAGAGCCGGTGCTGACTCAATGGGCCGAATGGCCTCCTTCTGCACTGTAAATTCTATGATAATCTATGATTAACTATCCCAAAATATAAAAATATTTCATGTCGTCCCTATTGCCCCCACTTCCAGGTCAAATACAATGTAATAACTTTGCTTTTTTTAAATGCACATCCAATTACAAGTTCTAAAATATTTACACCTCTTTAGCAGCTAAATATATAAACCCTTACTTATCTCCTCTTGCAAATTTATATTGAGTGCTTGTTTACTTATAGAAAATTCACTTGTTGCCATGGATGATGCCCGGCTTTGAGCAGCTCGATATGTTCTGAATCTATTCTGTTTAGCACGGTGGCAATGCCACACAACATGATTGATACTATCCTCAATGTGAAGATGAGGCTTTTGAACCTCATGATCCAGCCTATCCCTCACTCTACCATTGCCATCAAGCAGGTTAGAAGTGGAGTGTTCGAAGAACATGTTCAGAGCAACACTAGGAGTACTTGAAAAAGGAGGTATCAACCTGGCAGAGCTACGGAACAAGATTACATGCATTGTGAGGACAAGATTAGGTAGATACTTTCCTTTTGCTAGTTTTTTCACCACAAGTCGCAGGCCCGGTCTGCTAAATCCTTCAGGACTCAGCCATCTCAGGGCAGCACGGTGGCCTAGTGGTTAGCACAACCGCCTCACGGTGCTGAGGTCCCAGGTTCGAAAAGGGCAGCACGGTGGCCTAGTGGTTAGCACAACCGCCTCACGGCGTTGAGGTTCCAGGTTCGATCCCAGCTCTGGGTCACTGTCCGTGTGGAGTTTGCACATTCTCCCCGTGTCTGCGTGGGTTTCGCCCCCACAACCCAAAAATGTGCAGAGTAGGTGGATTATAGAACATAGAACATAGAACAGTACAGCACAGAACAGGCCCTTCGGCCCTCGATGTTGTGCCGAGCCATGATCACCCTACTCAAACCCACGTATCCACCCCATACCCGTAACCCAACAAACCCCCCCCCTTAACCTTACTTTTTAGGACACTACGGGCAAATTAGCATGGCCAATCCACCTAACCCGCACATCTTTGGACGGTGGGAGGAAACCGGAGCACCCGGAGGAAACCCACGCACACACGGGGAGGACGTGCAGACTCCGCACAGACAGTGACCCAGCCGGGAATCGAACCTGGGACCCTGGAGCTGTGAAGCATTTATGCTAACCACCATGCTACCGTGCTGCCCAGAATGGGCGTGCATGGATTGGCCATGCTAAATTGCCCCTTAATTGGAAAAAATAATTGGGTAATCTAAATTTTTAAAAAAAGAAAGAAAAAAAAAGGACTCAGCCATCTCAGTCAGAAGCGGTGCTACTGAGCCATGTTTGATGACAAACCTTGAATCCAACCTCCCACATTCTGTGCCCTTGCTACACTAAATGCTCCTCCCAAATGGTATTCGACATGGAGGAATACTGATTCATCAGCTGAGTGTGAGAGGTAGGCGGTAATCAGCAGGAGATTTTGACCTGATGCCATAAGATTTCATGGAGTCCAGAGTCAATGTTGAGGACTCCCAGGCCCACTCTCTCTTGATTGTACAACACTGTGCCACTCCAACTCTGATGCTGCTGGTGGGAGAGGACATAGTGGTGATGGAGAAGTCGAGACATTGGCTGACAAATATGGGAAAGGGATGAAAAACTGTGTGCTTGGCTCGCCTGTGGGACAGCTCTCCCAATTTAGATACAGATCCCCTCATGATAATGAGGAGGACTTTGCAGGGTTGACTGAACTGCATGATGTCTTTGTCCTGTTCTGTGTAATTGCTGATTCCGGGTGGTTGGTCTGATTTATTCTCATCATAATTTATTGCAGCAGTTGGGTACAACCGAGTGACTTGCTAGGCACTAACAAGTCAACCACATTATTGAGGGCATGTAGTCAAATATAGGTCAGACCAGACTGGCCACTTTGCTCCCCTGAAGGACACTAGTAAACCAGATGGAGTTTTGCAGTATTTCATGGCCACCATTATTGATATCAGCTTATTATTCCAGATTTATTAAATTAGTTAACTGCAGTTAAATCCCCTCGTTGCTATGCTGGGATTTGAACTCATGTTTGCAAATCATTAGTCCAGGTGTCTGGATTATTAGGCCAGTAACATAATCATTATGGTACCCTTCCCTATAATATTACCTTTAATCTCATAATCATCACTGTTCAAGAATTATCATAGCTATCCATCTGCTGCCATCTCAAACTCACTATATATGATTCCCCATTTAATTGGTGTGCAAAAACTGGGCAATTATCCCCTGTATGAATTGACCTTTAAGACAAATCCTTTCCCCATTTCATTTTAATTTTGCATAACTGAAGTCCAGTACGATTATCATCCTCCCTTTCACTGCAGTACTTTTATTTCTTCAGGTACAGCTTCTCAATCTCCTCCCCTTGTCTCCACAGTCAACAGCAAATGCCAGTTCTTAATTTTCTTCCGTCTGTGTCACATCCAAGCCAGTTTAGTGGAAATCAGTGGCGCAAAGGGATGGGAATTCATAACTGGAAACGTTATTGAACAGCAGGATAATAAAAGGAATTTCATATGAAATTATTTGAACAAATAAAGCAGAGCTTCAGGGAAATTGTGGGCAATAATTGTGGAGAATTTAATTAACCAGAATTAGATCAAAATAGGAACTCCCACTAACAGAATTATTTTGACCTTACACTGCTACAAAATCTACCATTTTATTTCGCACAAAGTCTATTAATAAGCTACCATAGTGTACCTGGCAACCCTAAACCACTATTGACAGGGTCATCAACCTTACCATATTGCCAACGGCCCCTGCTACCTTACACTGCTATACACAGACAATCCAACATTACAGTATTACTGACAAGCATTACGATACTTTCCTTCCATACAGGCACTCCAGCCTGAACCCATGAGGACAATCCAATGTCACCTAATAGGAATAGGCTTTGTTAAAGAGTGAATTGGATACTTTAGCGCCTCTGATATAGTTTTAACCTTAATGTGGGTTCCATTTGGGGTGGGGTTGCTGTTGCCATTCTTACAGGTTTCCTGAAGAAGCTGTTGCAGAATTTCACTGCAGGGCACCTTTAAGTACGGTTCCCTTCCCACAGGCAGCTGGAATGGCTCAAGACACTTTGGGCGAGTAGCCTTCTTCACAGGGCTACTGAATAGAAAAGCAGGTAGATGGTCCATATCATAGTGGTTGATAGGGGCCCAATCGTAGGGGTTCTTAATCTCTGGGGTTAGGAGTCGAGGGGGTGCTGAAAGCAGTCCGAGGTCTCGCTTTCTGGGTGGGGGTATTCTGATGGTGGTCAGGGAGGAATAGCTGATAGTCGGTGAGGGCTGATGGTGGTTGGGTCTGATGGTGGTTGGAGGTGAAGAACAGCAAGATCATGGTTAGTGGGGATATCGTTTACTGGATCGCTTGTTGGATTGGAAGCAGGACTCCTGCTCCTCTTGGCCCACAAGAAGTGCTGTAAAAGTACTTTCACCCCATGCATTCAACCCTTTCCATATCCTTCAAACTGACAAGTTTTCCAAGGTCTGGGAAACACCTGGGTCTGAAATTTCAGCTCGACCCCCACCATCGGGAGATTCAGTAGGAAACACATCCCCGCCAATTCTGACAGGCCCGCTGCCATTTTACACTCTGGGAGATTGACGGGCAGCAGGCAGTCTGCCAGCCTCACTCGGGCAGAAGTCACGCCTTGTACAACTATCGTCCAATCAGATTGGCTGACAACCTTCCAGTCCATTCAGGCACAATGCTGCAACGTGCCTAGGCCTAAGGCCTGTCTCTCATGCTTCCACCCAGCGGCTTTTGAGAGGAATGCAGGCTGGAGTGTGAAATTGCATGGATGGAATTCCCTCTTGGATCCTGCCCGCACTGACCTGGAAGAAGTTTACCTTGGGCCAGACAGGGCTTCAGACGGAAAGCTAATTCTTTCCCCACTTAAACCTAAGAGTCTTTTCCCGTGCAGTGTCAATTTGCATGTTGGTGGATGACAGATAGATCAGGGGGTAATAGTAACATTTGCAATCCTCGTTCTTGGATGTGAATGTGGGAGGGGCACCTCCATTAGAAGCCCCCTTCTGACTGGGGGCTCCCTCCCTTCAAATACTGGACACCTCTGGACCTCCCTCCAACTCGCCCCCCCCCCCCCCCCGGCCTATCCACCGATACCCCAATCACACTCCATGCAACCCCCTCCCCAGGAGTCCCCTACCCAAGGCCCCTGAGCCATGTGCAAGCTGGCAGAGGGCAAATAAGATTCAAAAGGCAAATGTGTGGCTCAGAGGCTGGTGTGGGAGAAATGGATTTGGGTTTGTGGCGCATTGGTATCAATACTGGAGATAGTGGGGCTGTACCTTTGGGATGGTCTGCAGCTGAACCATGTCAGAACCAGTGCTCTAGCAAGCCTGATAACTAGGGAAGTATAGAGGGCTTTAAACTAAACAAGAGGGATGAGGGATCAAACTTGTTTCGAGGTAACAAAGTAGAAAAAAGTGGCAACATGGAACATGAGGGACGGAGAATGGCAGGAAGGGACAGAGAGGAAAAAAATGAAGAATGCACCAATACTCAAGGCCAGGTGTTACTCAGATAACAAAAAGACAAAATTAAAGGTCCTGTATCTGAATATGCGTGACATTAGTAACAAAGTAAATGTATTAATAGCGCACATTGAAATAAATAAATATGACCTGACAGCCATTACAGAGACGTGGCTGCAGAACGAAGGGATTGGGTCCCTAATATCAATGGCCACATAAAATTCAAGAATAGAAAGCTAGGAAAAGGTGGTGGGGTAGCACTGTTAATCAAAGATGGCACCGGTGCAAGAGTAAGAGATGACCTTGGTTCAGGAGATCAGGATGTAGAATCGATTTGGGAGATGATGAGGAATGGGAAGAGAATGGTCTCTCGGCCCCTGACAGAAACCGCAATTTGGACAAGGTGTACAAGAAGAAACATTGGGTGATAAAGGGGAAAAGGTGGAAATAATCATGGGTGATTTGAATCTGTGCATAAACTAGAAAAATCAGATTGGCAATAATAGCTTGGATGAGGAATTCACAGAATGCTTTTGAGATAGTTTCCTAAAGAAGCACATTCTGGAACCAACCAGTGAGCAGGTTATATTAGACTTGGTATTGTGTAATGTGACAGGATTAATTAATGACCTCAGAGTAAAGGTAGCTCTAGGCAGCAGCAACCACAATAAGATTGAACTTTACATCCAGTTTGAAAGAGAGAAGAGTGGGTCTAAGACTATTACGTTAAACTTAAAAAAGGGCAACTATGTGGGCATGTAAGCTGAGCTAGCTGAGGTGAACTGGGATGCTAGGCTAGAGAATAAATCAATAAAGGTAAAGTTGCCATAGTCCCAGATGACCATCGGCTGCTTTCCCCTTTGAGGGGGAGAGATGACTGGTGGTGATTTAACCCGAGGATCACCATACCTCAGGCAAGGGGCAAGGTTGAGAAGGCGGGGCCTTCATGAATAACCTCAGCCGGTACGGGAATTGACACTGCTGACCTCGCTCTGCATCATGAACTGGTTGTCTAGCCAAGTGAGCAAAACAAGGCCAATCAATAGAGAAAATGGCAGACAATTAAGAGGATATTTCAGAATATTCACAATAACTATAATTCTATTATCAAGAAAAATTATAAAGGGAGGACGCACCACCACCTCTGGTTACCTAAAAAAGTTAAGGAAAGCATCAAACTTAAGGGAAAAGCAGAAATTTTGCAAAGACTAGTGACAGGTCAGATAGTTGGTTAGAATATACAACAACAGCAGAGAATGACTTAAAGTTTAATCAGGAGAAATTAGAGTATGAGGGGAAGTTGGCTAGAAATGTAAAAATGGATAGCAAACATTTCCACATGACTAAGGTTGGTCTTCTAGAGAGTGGCAATGGTCAGTTAATCACAGATAATAAGGAAATGGTGGAAAAAAGTAACAAATATTCTGTTTCTGTGTTTTTACTCTAGACTACCCAAGAGTAGTAATAATTGTATATCAGGAGGTGGAAGGGAGGGAGGAACTTGGTGAATTTAGGGTCACTAGGGAAACAGTACTGAGCAAACTGATGGAACTGCGGGCTGATAAGTTTCCATGTCCTGATGGACTTCATCCCAGGATCTAAAAAGAGGTGTCAAATGAGGTAGCAGATGTGTTTGTGTTAATTTTCCAAAATTTGCCAGAGCCCAAAAGGGTTCAAGAGATTGGAAAATAACAAATATGAGCCATATATTCAAAAAGGAAGGGAGGCAGAAAACAGGAAACAACGGGGCAGTTAGCTTGACGTCTGTCTTGGGGAAGGTATGAGAATTAATGATTAAGGAAGTTAAAGCTGGGTACCTAGAACATTCAAGCTAATCGGGAAGAAAAATTCCAGGAAATCGGGAAGAGTCAACATGATTTTGAGAAAGGGAAATCATGTTCAACCAATTTATTGGCATTTTTGCAGGAGTAACATGTGCTGTGGATGTACCGTACTTATATTTCTAGACGACAATTTGATTCTGTCTACCAGAACTGGCACCAGAATGTGGCATCTAGGGGCTTTTCACAGTAACTTCATTGCAGTGTTAATGTAAGCCTACTTGTGACAATAATAAAGATTATTAAAGATTATTAAGTCAAAGTCTATTGTGGAAACTAAAAGATCATGATGTAGTGCCTGACTCTGTGAAGTATCGAAGCCATTGAATCCCACGAGAGCCTCTTGCGTGATTTGCGATGTTTGGAACACCTCGCGATATCTAGCGAGACATCATGCTCTGGATCTCACCCTCGCTGGCAAGATCCAGATTTACATATTTAAGTGAGCAATTAGGCTCATTTAAATATGTTGCCGCTCTATGCTCCAGAGGCTGGGAATTATCGCCCACGCATGGGAGACCTCGCCAAGGCGCTGTTTATCACTGCCCAACACAAACTGGTCCAAGCATCACGGCACCTGGGGGGAGGGTTCCCAGGCCATCAGAAACTCTAGAGTGGTCATGCTCTGGGCAGGGTGGTACCCTGGCACTTCCACTGCCACCCAGGCACCTTGGATCTTCCAGCCTGGCACCTTGGCCCTGCTGCTTGGGAACCCTGGCACTGACCGTGTGCCCGGGTGGCACTGCCAGGCTGGAAGGGGTATTGCCATGGTGCCAGGCTGGCAGTACCAAGTGCCCTGGATCAGGCCCGGGAGTTCCCTGCCATTTTGTGGTGGGAGGGTGTGGCACGAGGACCCCTAACAGGTAAGTTGGAGCATGGGGGGGGGGGGGGGGGGGGGGGGGGAAGGTTCTGGAGGCCATGGTGAGGCGTTCGAGGGGAGTTGAAAGATCAGGTTGTTATTTACAAATGGTGCCTCAATCTCGTCTGAACTTGTCAGTGCAGGAAGCAAGATTACGTGTGGCCCCGACGAGGTGCTCCTAGCCAAGACCAGAATAAAACATTCTGCTATGTTGCCCCCTACCTGCACGATTGATGAGTCTGGATAGTAGATTGTAGAGTAGATTGTGGAGTATGCATAAATGGGGACTTTTCTGGTTGACAGGAATATAACTAGTGGAATCCCGCAAGGGTCTGTGCTAGGGACACAATATTTAACAATTTACATCAATGACTTAGATGAGTGGAGCAAAGGCAAGGTAGCTAAATTTGCAGATGAGACACAGACAGGTAGGAAAGTATGCTGTGAAGAAAACATAAGGAGGATGCTGACAGATATAGGGCAGCATGGTAGCATGGTGGTTAGCATAAATGCTTCACAGCTCCAGGGTCCCAGGTTTGATTCCCGGCTGGGTCACTGTCTATGTGGAGTCTGCACGTCCTCCCCGTGTGTGCGTGGGTTTCCTCCGGGTGCTCCGGTTTCCTCCCACAGTCCAAAGATGTGCGGGTTAGGTGGATTGGCCATGCTAAATTGCCCGTAGTGTCCTAATAGTAAGGTTAAGGGGGGGAGTTGTTGGGTTGCAGGTATTGGGTGGATGCATGAGTTTGGGTGGGGTGATCATTGCTCAGCACAACATCGAGGGCCGAAGGGCCTGTTCTGTGCTGTACTGTTCTATGTTCTATGTTCTATGTGCTATATAGATAGATAGAGTGAGTGGGCAAAAATCTGCCAGAAGATATATAAAGTGGGGAAATGTGAAGTTGTTCAGTTTTCAGGGAGAATAAAAAACTCAGAGTATTATTTAAACAGAGAATAACTGCAGAGTTGTGATGTGCAAAGACAGCTCGCCGTTCTTGTGCATGAGCCACAAAACGTTAGTTACAGCAAATAATTACTGATAATGGAATGCGATCCTTTTGCAAGAGGAATTGGACATAAAAGTAAGGAGAATAAGTGGATGTTTTGCTTATAGAGGGCATTGGTCAGACTGCATCTCAAAAACTGTGCAGTTTGGGTCTCTTTATTTAAGGAGCGAGCTGTACCTCTGCCATTCCTGTGAGTGCTGGAGAAGGACACTGGGTGCTTGAAATGGGAAGAATTCTTTACCACTTCACTAATGTTCCTCACTCTGAAGAGAATAAAATGAATGAAGCTATACTCTCACAGTGCTATGGATGTACACAACAAAGGCTCTTAAGTGAGTGCAACTCTTCTATCAACATGTTTTTATGAACAAACCTTAATGATTGCAGAGTAACATTCTTCAGGTTTTTAAAAAAAATTGTTTACAAGGCGGTCTTGTGGCACAGTGGGTAGCGGTTCAAGTCCCACCCCAGGGCTTGAGTGGCAAGCTGGGTGTGTTCATAATGTGGCAAAGCTGGTTGATTATCCATCTGCCAATTCACACTAATGGCACGTGGTAAGAGCAGGGGCGATTCCTGGTCAGTTGTGTGATGGAAAGAACGTTTACACCTCTTTAACCTGTGATTATCCCTCTCTCCAGTCACTCAGTCTGGACCTGTAAAGACTTAATTACCTGCACAGACTCGCATTCAGAGTATCATCTTGCATCATTGCCTTTGTCTCTATATGTGGTTATGGAACTCACCGCTTCACTCACCTGAGGAAGGAACTGCGCTCCAAAAGCTAGTGATTCGAAGCAAACCTGTTGGACTTTAACCTGGTGTTGTAAGACTTCTTACTGTGCCCACCCCTGTCCAACACCGGCATCGCCACATCATAGAAAGAAAGTTGGAACTTCCACCATCACTTTCCACAGCTACAACATGCATGTAAAAGTGTATAATGTCACAGCAACTCAACTCTGACTCTGCGTGATCAAACCACCACCAAAAGATTGGCTCCTGAAAACGTAAAGACTAAAACGGCAAATAAAGCAGTCATTTTTTTCTAGACCGTGAAATTCTGTTGCAATGTGTAACATTAATCAGTATGTAAAAAGAAAACAACTGTTTTCATTTTACAGCATAATTAAGACAAAGGCCTCGACCCATCAAGTAGAACACATGAAGATAAAGATTTAGTGGTTAGATGACACCAAGGTAAGATGTAAAGATTTAGATTTGAAGTTAGGAGGAACAAAAGACTGAGGGAGGAAATATGTTCTTCAGTCTCGGCAGTCCTGTGAAAGAGTTGCAGAGCGAGACACTCTAACAAATTGAGAGACTAGGGAGGAGGAAGATCAGATCTTGAGGTAAATATGTTGTTTGCAAAGATCAATAACTACAGGTCAAATCAAATTGATGTTTTGACAAGAAAAAAATAGGACCTTAGGTATAAACTAGTGACCTCAGAGTAACCAATGTTACAGTAAAGGAGCCAGATTAAATACCTGACACTTTAAGGTTTAGGCTATAAAATAATTTAGATTTTCGAACACTGAACTCTCATTTTAACATATTTTCCATTTCTTATTCATCAGAGTCTGATGGGGTGAAGGTCTGTTCTGTCTGCTCACAGTAAGAGCACAATACAATTTCAGGCCAGTTGCTAGTAATTGGAATCCACACCGCTAAGGTGACAATAATTCATGAAATGTTGACAACAACTTACATTCTTAAAGCACCCGTAACATAGTAAAACATTCTAAGGCATTTCCCAGGAGGGCTGTCAAACGAAATTTGACACCGGGACGTGCAAGTAGATATTTCGACAGGTGAGCAAGCGTTTGGTGAAAGAGGTGAGAGTGATGGGGAGAGCAGTGAGGGATTTCCAGGGCTTGGGGCCCAGGCAGTTGAGGATATGGTTCCTCATGTAGAGCAATAGGAATTGGGGATGCAGAAATGGCCAAAAATGGAGCAGAGCAGTGAGTTGTGTTGCAGCAGGGGATTTCAGTAATATACGGAGGGGTGGGATGGGGGGTGGGGGGGAGGGGGGGGGGGGGGGGGGTAGTGCGGGTTGGGGAGATTTGGAAACTAGGATGAAAATGTTAAAATTGGGGCATTGCCAAATTTGGAGCCAATATGGGACAGCGAGCACAAGGATAATGGACAAACGGGATTTGGCGCACGTCGGATGGGGACAATGGGATTTTGGGGTAGTTTAGGTTTACAGACGGTGCAAAGTGGGAGGCCAGCTATGAGAACAATGGAAAGCACAGTGTTGAGGCAACTAAGATATCAAGGGTTTTGACAACAAATGAAAAGTTGACATCCTCAGTGAGGATAGGCTCACTTTCAGTGGATAAAACAGTGGATGAAAAATGGGAAAATTTCAAAGGAAAGATGAATACGGTGCAAGCTAGGTACGTACCCATGAGAAATACATATGGGTATTCAAAGCTCCAGTACCTTGTATGACTAAAGATACTGATGATAAAATAAGGATGAAAAAAGAGATATATGATGCATGCCAAAATAATAATAGCAATAGAAATCAGGCAGAGTATCTCAAATGCAGGAGAGAGGCTCAGGCTGGAATAAGAAAGGCTGAGAGGAAGCATGGGGGAAGGATGGCAGGCTGTGATAAAATAGCAAAATGTTCTTCTAGCATATTGATGGTGAAAGATTTGTGATGGATAGAATGGGGCCCATAATGAACAAACAGGGCAAACTGCTCACTGAAGCACAGGGTATGGCAGTGGTACTAAATGAGTACTTTGCTTTTGGCTTTACCAAACTAGAAGATGGTGACAATGGACCAATTGAAAATGTTGGTGTTGTACTACTGAGCAGTATAGCAATAGATACAGCAAAGGTGCTTAAAAGGCCGGCAGTACTCCAGGAAGAGAAGTCACCAGGCTCAGATGGGATGCATCCTAGATTGTTGAGAGAGGTAAGGGAGCATATTGCAGAGCCATTGGCAGATGTTTTCCAGGCCACTCTGAACACAGGATGAATCCCAGAGAACTGGAGGATTGCAAATATGATGCCAAAAGAGGCAAAGGATAATCCAAGAAACTACAGATCTATCAGCTTGACATCAATACTTAGAGTCTGCTTTGTGCTATACATGGACTGAGAGTATTCAGGGTTGATGCCAAGGACTAAAAGAGGAAGAATATTCCTTCCCAGGACATGATCACTGCAAAATTTAACAAAAAAAAACCCTCCTCATGTTCTAATCTAGCTAATCCCAGAAAAACAAACTATCATAATAAAGAAAACTTCATAGCGGAATACTCTGGTCCCCGCCGCCAAAATCGTGTTCGCTGATTGGCTGCAGAATCCCTGGTGGTGCCTAAATTGGGGGCGGCGCCACATTTGTGATGTGTCGGTGGTATTCCGTGTTGGTGGTATTCCGTGTCGGTGGTATTCCGTGTCAGTGGTGTTCTGAATAGGTGGTATTCCGTGTTGGTAGTATTCCGTGTTGGTGGTGTTCCGTGTAGGTGGTATTCTGTGTGGGTGGTATTCTGTGTGGGTGGTATTCTGTGTGGGTGGTATTCTGTGTGGGTGGTATTCTGTGTGGGTGGTATTCTGTGTGGGTGGTATTCTGTGTGGGTGGTATTCTGTGTGGGTGGTATTCAGTGTAGGTGGTATTCTGTGTCGGTGGTATTCTGTGTCGGTGGTATTCTGTGTAGGTGGTATTCTGTGTGGGTGGTATTCTGTGTGGGTGGTATTCTGTGTCGGTGGTATTCTGTGTGGGTGGTATTCTGTGTGGGTGGTATTCTGTGTGGGTGGTATTCTGTGTCGGTTGTATTCTGTGTCGGTGGTATTCTGTGTGGGTGGTATTCTGTAAGGTGGTATTCTGTGTAGGTGGTATTCTGTGTAGATGGTATTCTGTGTAGGTGGTATTCTGTGTCGGTGGTATTCTGTGTGGGTGGTATTCTGTGTGGGTGGTATTCTGTGTGGGTGGTATTCTGTGTCGGTTGTATTCTGTGTCGGTGGTATTCTGTGTGGGTGGTATTCTGTAAGGTGGTATTCTGTGTAGGTGGTATTCTGTGTGGGTGGTATTCTGTGTAGGTGGTATTCTGTGTCGGTAGTATTCTGTGTCGGTGGTATTCTGTGTGGGTGGTATTCTGTGTGGGTGGTATTCTGTATCGGTGGTATCCTGTGTCGGTGGTATTCTGTGTCGGTGGTATTCTGTGTGGATGGTATTCTGTGTGGGTGGTATTCTGTGTAGGTGGTATTCTGTGTCGGTGGTATTCTGTGTCGGTGGTATTCTGTGTGGGTGGTATTCTGTGTGGGCGGTATTCTGTGTAGGTGGTATTCTGTGTGGGTGGTATTCTGTGTGGGTGGTATTCTGTGTGGGTGGTATTCTGTGTGGGTGGTATTCTGTGTAGGTGGTATTCTGTGTCGGTGGTATTCTGTGTGGGTGGTATTCTGTGTGGGTGGTATTCTGTGTGGGTGGTATTCTGTGTGAGTGGTATTCTGTGTAGGTGGTATTCTGTGTCGGTGGTATTCTGTGTGGGTGGTATTCTGTGTCGGTGGTATTCTGTGTCGGTGGTATTCTGTGTAGATGGTATTCTGTGTCGGTGGTATTCTGTGTGGGTGGTATTCTGTGTGGGTGGTATTCTGTGTGGGTGGTATTCTGTGTGGGTGGTATTCTGTGTGGGTGGTATTCTGTGTCGGTGGTATTCTGTGTGGGTGGTATTCTGTGTGGGTGGTATTCTGTGTGGGTGGGATTCTGTGTAGATGGTATTTGTGTAGATGGTATTCTGTGTAGATGGTATTCTGTGTAGATGGTATTCTGTGTAGATGGTATTCTGTGTGGGTGGTATTCTGTGTCGGTGGTATTCTGTGTGGGTGGTATTCTGTGTGGGTGGTATTCTGTGTCGGTGGTATTCTGTGTGGGTGGTATTCTGTGTCGGTGGTATTCTGTGTGGGTGGTATTCTGTGTGGGTGGTATTCTGTGTAGGTGGTATTCTGTGTCGGTGGTATTCTGTGTGGGTGGTATTCTGTGTCGGTGGTATTCTGTGTCTGTGGTATTCTGTGTCGGTGGTATTCTGTGTGGGTGGTATTCTGTGTGGGTGGTATTCTTTGTGCGTGGTATTCTGTGTGGGTGGTATTCTGTGTGGGTGGTATTCTGTGTGGGTGGTATTCTGTGTAGATGGTATTTGTGTAGATGGTATTCTGTGTAGATGGTATTCTGTGTAGATGGTATTCTGTGTAGATGGTATTCTGTTTGGGTGGTATTCTGTGTGGGTGGTATTCTGTGTGGGTGGTATTCTGTGTGGGTGGTATTCTGTGTCGGTGGTATTCTGTGTCGGTGGTATTCTGTGTCGGTGGTATTCTGTGTCGGTGGTATTCTGTGTGGGTGGTATTCTATGTCGGTGGTATTCTGTGTGGGTGGTATTCTGTGTGGGTGGTAGTCTGTGTAGGTGGTATTCTGTGTGGGTGGTATTCTGTGTCGGTGGTATTCTGTGTGGATGGTATTCTGTGTGGGTGGTATTCTGTGTGGGTGGTATTCTGTGTTGGTGGTATTCTGTGTCGGTGGTATTCTGTGTCGGTGGTATTCTGTGTCGGTGGTATTCTGTGTCGGTGGTATTCTGTGTAGGTGGTATTCTGTGTTGGTGGTATTCTGTGTGGGTGGTATTCTGTGTCGGTGGTATTCTGTGTCGGTGGTATTCTGTGTCGGTGGTATTCTGTGTCGGTGGTATTCTGTGTAGGTGGTATTCTGTGTCGGTGGTATTCTGTGTAGGTGGTATTCTGTGTCGGTGGTATTCTGTGTCGGTGGTATTCTGTGTGGGTGGTATTCTGTGTGGGCGGTATTCTGTGTAGGTGGTATTCTGTGTGGGTGGTATTCTGTGTGGGTGGTATTCTGTGTGGGTGGTATTCTGTGTGGGTGGTATTCTGTGTAGGTGGTATTCTGTGTCGGTGGTATTCTGTGTGGGTGGTATTCTGTGTGGGTGGTATTCTGTGTGGGTGGTATTCTGTGTGAGTGGTATTCTGTGTAGGTGGTATTCTGTGTCGGTGGTATTCTGTGTGGGTGGTATTCTGTGTCGGTGGTATTCTGTGTCGGTGGTATTCTGTGTAGATGGTATTCTGTGTCGGTGGTATTCTGTGTGGGTGGTATTCTGTGTGGGTGGTATTCTGTGTGGGTGGTATTCTGTGTGGGTGGTATTCTGTGTGGGTGGTAATCTGTGTCGGTGGTATTCTGTGTGGGTGGTATTCTGTGTGGGTGGTATTCTGTGTGGGTGGGATTCTGTGTAGATGGTATTTGTGTAGATGGTATTCTGTGTAGATGGTATTCTGTGTAGATGGTATTCTGTGTAGATGGTATTCTGTGTGGGTGGTATTCTGTGTCGGTGGTATTCTGTGTGGGTGGTATTCTGTGTGGGTGGTATTCTGTGTCGGTGGTATTCTGTGTGGGTGGTATTCTGTGTCGGTGGTATTCTGTGTGGGTGGTATTCTGTGTGGGTGGTATTCTGTGTAGGTGGTATTCTGTGTCGGTGGTATTCTGTGTCGGTGGTATTCTGTGTCGGTGGTATTCTGTGTCTGTGGTATTCTGTGTCGGTGGTATTCTGTGTGGGTGGTATTCTGTGTGGGTGGTATTCTTTGTGGGTGGTATTCTGTGTGGGTGGTATTCTGTGTGGGTGGTATTCTGTGTGGGTGGTATTCTGTGTAGATGGTATTTGTGTAGATGGTATTCTGTGTAGATGGTATTCTGTGTAGATGGTATTCTGTGTAAATGGTATTCTGTTTGGGTGGTATTCTGTGTGGGTGGTATTCTGTGTGGGTGGTATTCTGTGTGGGTGGTATTCTGTGTCGGTGGTATTCTGTGTCGGTGGTATTCTGTGTCGGTGGTATTCTGTGTCGGTGGTATTCTGTGTGGGTGGTATTCTATGTCGGTGGTATTCTGTGTGGGTGGTATTCTGTGTGGGTGGTAGTCTGTGTAGGTGGTATTCTGTGTGGGTGGTATTCTGTGTCGGTGGTATTCTGTGTGGATGGTATTCTGTGTGGGTGGTATTCTGTGTGGGTGGTATTCTGTGTTGGTGGTATTCTGTGTCGGTGGTATTCTGTGTCGGTGGTATTCTGTGTCGGTGGTATTCTGTGTAGGTGGTATTCTGTGTCGGTGGTATTCTGTGTGGGTGGTATTCTGTGTGGGTGGTATTCTGTGTGGGTGGTATTCTGTGTCGGTTGTATTCTGTGTCGGTGGTATTCTGTGTGGGTGGTATTCTGTAAGGTGGTATTCTGTGTAGGTGGTATTCTGTGTGGGTGGTATTCTGTGTAGGTGGTATTCTGTGTCGGTAGTATTCTGTGTCGGTGGTATTCTGTGTGGGTGGTATTCTGTGTGGGTGGTATTCTGTATCGGTGGTATCCTGTGTCGGTGGTATTCTGTGTCGGTGGTATTCTGTGTGGGTGGTATTCTGTAAGGTGGTATTCTGTGTAGGTGGTATTCTGTGTAGATGGTATTCTGTGTAGGTGGTATTCTGTGTCGGTGGTATTCTGTGTGGGTGGTATTCTGTGTGGGTGGTATTCTGTGTGGGTGGTATTCTGTGTCGGTTGTATTCTGTGTCGGTGGTATTCTGTGTGGGTGGTATTCTGTAAGGTGGTATTCTGTGTAGGTGGTATTCTGTGTCGGTAGTATTCTGTGTGGGTGGTATTCTGTGTGGGTGGTATTCTGTGTGGGTGGTATTCTGTATCGGTGGTATCCTGTGTCGGTGGTATTCTGTGTCGGTGGTATTCTGTGTGGATGGTATTCTGTGTGGGTGGTATTCTGTGTAGGTGGTATTCTGTGTCGGTGGTATTCTGTGTCGGTGGTATTCTGTGTGGGTGGTATTCTGTATGGGCGGTATTCTGTGTAGGTGGTATTCTGTGTGGGTGGTATTCTGTGTGGGTGGTATTCTGTGTGGGTGGTATTCTGTGTGGGTGGTATTCTGTGTAGGTGGTATTCTGTGTCGGTGGTATTCTGTGTGGGTGGTATTCTGTGTGGGTGGTATTCTGTGTGGGTGGTATTCTGTGTGAGTGGTATTCTGTGTAGGTGGTATTCTGTGTCGGTGGTATTCTGTGTCGGTGGTATTCTGTGTCGGTGGTATTCTGTGTCGGTGGTATTCTGTGTAGATGGTATTCTGTGTCGGTGGTATTCTGTGTGGGTGGTATTCTGTGTGGGTGGTATTCTGTGTGGGTGGTATTCTGTGTGGGTGGTATTCTGTGTCGGTGGTATTCTGTGTGGGTGGTATTCTGTGTGGGTGGTATTCTGTGTGGGTGGGATTCTGTGTAGATGGTATTTGTGTAGATGGTATTCTGTGTAGATGGTATTCTGTGTAGATGGTATTCTGTGTAGATGGTATTCTGTGTGGGTGGTATTCTGTGTCGGTGGTATTCTGTGTGGGTGGTATTCTGTGTGGGTGGTATTCTGTGTCGGTGGTATTCTGTGTGGGTGGTATTCTGTGTCGGTGGTATTCTGTGTGGGTGGTATTCTGTGTGGGTGGTATTCTGTGTAGGTGGTATTCTGTGTCGGTGGTATTCTGTGTGGGTGGTATTCTGTGTCGGTGGTATTCTGTGTCTGTGGTATTCTGTGTCGGTGGTATTCTGTGTGGGTGGTATTCTGTGTGGGTGGTATTCTTTGTGGGTGGTATTCTGTGTGGGTGGTATTCTGTGTGGGTGGTATTCTGTGTGGGTGGTATTCTGTGTAGATGGTATTTTGTGTAGATGGTATTCTGTGTAGATGGTATTCTGTGTAGATGGTATTCTGTGTAGATGGTATTCTGTTTGGGTGGTATTCTGTGTGGGTGGTATTCTGTGTGGGTGGTATTCTGTGTGGGTGGTATTCTGTGTCGGTGGTATTCTGTGTCGGTGGTATTCTGTGTCGGTGGTATTCTGTGTCGGTGGTATTCTGTGTCGGTGGTATTCTGTGTGGGTGGTATTCTATGTCGGTGGTATTCTGTGTGGGTGGTATTCTGTGTGGGTGGTAGTCTGTGTAGGTGGTATTCTGTGTGGGTGGTATTCTGTGTCGGTGGTATTCTGTGTGGATGGTATTCTGTGTGGGTGGTATTCTGTGTGGGTGGTATTCTGTGTTGGTGGTATTCTGTGTCGGTGGTATTCTGTGTCGGTGGTATTCTGTGTCGGTGGTATTCTGTGTCGGTGGTATTCTGTGTAGGTGGTATTCTGTGTTGGTGGTATTCTGTGTGGGTGGTATTCTGTGTCGGTGGTATTCTGTGTCGGTGGTATTCTGTGTCGGTGGTATTCTGTGTCGGTGGTATTCTGTGTAGGTGGTATTCTGTGTCGGTGGTATTCTGTGTAGGTGGTATTCTGTGTCGGTGGTATTCTGTGTCGTTGGTATTCTGTGTGGGTGGTATTCTGTGTGGGCGGTATTCTGTGTAGGTGGTATTCTGTGTGGGTGGTATTCTGTGTGGGTGGTATTCTGTGTGGGTGGTATTCTGTGTGGGTGGTATTCTGTGTAGGTGGTATTCTGTGTCGGTGGTATTCTGTGTGGGTGGAATTCTGTGTGGGTGGTATTCTGTGTGGGTGGTATTCTGTGTGAGTGGTATTCTGTGTAGGTGGTATTCTGTGTCGGTGGTATTCTGTGTGGGTGGTATTCTGTGTCGGTGGTATTCTGTGTCGGTGGTATTCTGTGTAGATGGTATTCTGTGTCGGTGGTATTCTGTGTGGGTGGTATTCTGTGTGGGTGGTATTCTGTGTGGGTGGTATTCTGTGTGGGTGGTATTCTGTGTGGGTGGTATTCTGTGTCGGTGGTATTCTGTGTGGGTGGTATTCTGTGTGGGTGGTATTCTGTGTGGGTGGGATTCTGTGTAGATGGTATTTGTGTAGATGGTATTCTGTGTAGATGGTATTCTGTGTAGATGGTATTCTGTGTATTGGTATTCTGTGTGGGTGGTATTCTGTGTCGGTGGTATTCTGTGTGGGTGGTATTCTGTGTGGGTGGTATTCTGTGTCGGTGGTATTCTGTGTGGGTGGTATTCTGTGTCGGTGGTATTCTGTGTGGGTGGTATTCTGTGTGGGTGGTATTCTGTGTAGGTGGTATTCTGTGTCGGTGGTATTCTGTGTGGGTGGTATTCTGTGTCGGTGGTATTCTGTGTGGGTGGTATTCTGTGTCGGTGGTATTCTGTGTGGGTGGTATTCTGTGTGGGTGGTATTCTTTGTGGGTGGTATTCTGTGTGGGTGGTATTCTGTGTGGGTGGTATTCTGTGTGGGTGGTATTCTGTGTAGATGGTATTTGTGTAGATGGTATTCTGTGTAGATGGTATTCTGTGTAGATGGTATTCTGTGTAGATGGTATTCTGTTTGGGTGGTATTCTGTGTGGGTGGTATTCTGTGTGGGTGGTATTCTGTGTGGGTGGTATTCTGTGTCGGTGGTATTCTGTGTCGGTGGTATTCTGTGTCGGTGGTATTCTGTGTCGGTGGTATTCTGTGTCGGTTGTATTCTGTGTGGGTGGTATTCTATGTCGGTGGTATTCTGTGTGGGTGGTATTCTGTGTGGGTGGTAGTCTGTGTAGGTGGTATTCTGTGTGGGTGGTATTCTGTGTCGGTGGTATTCTGTGTGGATGGTATTCTGTGTGGGTGGTATTCTGTGTGGGTGGTATTCTGTGTTGGTGGTATTCTGTGTCGGTGGTATTCTGTGTCGGTGGTATTCTGTGTCGGTGGTATTCTGTGTCGGTGGTATTCTGTGTAGGTGGTATTCTGTGTTGGTGGTATTCTGTGTGGGTGGTATTCTGTGTCGGTGGTATTCTGTGTCGGTGGTATTCTGTGTCGGTGGTATTCTGTGTCGGTGGTATTCTGTGTAGGTGGTATTCTGTGTCGGTGGTATTCTGAGTGGGTGGTATTCTGTGTGGGTGGTATTCTGTGTGGGTGGTATTCTGTGTCGGTGGTATTCTGTGTGGGTGGTATTCTGTGTGGGTGGTATTCTGTGTGGGTGGTATTCTGTGTGGGTGGTATTCTGTGTAGATGGTATTTGTGTAGATGGTATTCTGTGTAGATGGTATTTGTGTAGATGGTATTCTGTGTAGATGGTATTCTGTGTAGATGGTATTCTGTGTGGGTGGTATTCTGTGTGGGTGGTATTCTGTGTAGGTGGTATTCTGTGTGGGTGGTATTCTGTGTGGGCGGTATTCTGTGTAGGTGGTATTCTGTGTCGGTGGTATTCTGTGTGGGTGGTATTCTGTGTGGGTGGTATTCTGTGTGGGTGGTATTCTGTGTCGGTGGTATTCTGTGTAGGTGGTATTCTGTGTAGGTGGTATTCTGTGTGGGTGGTATTCTGTGTCGGTGGTATTCTGTGTAAGTCGTGTTCTTTGTCAATGGTAGTCTGTGTCGGTGGTATTCTGTGTCGGTGGTATTCTGTGTTAAGTAATGGGTTAAGAGACATTGCAATTAGTTGTCTCATTTATGTTAAGTGTCCAATGATTGACACTGATGTAAAGGGGCTTCAGGTGGCCTCTGGGTCTAGTGATGTATAGAGTTTTGTGCAGAGTCTGTTGGAAGAAATAAAAGTGCGTTTGGTGAAAAAGGAACAGAACGTTTCTCTCTTCATACCACAGCATCTAATACGTCTAACATTCTGTGGAGGTGGATGGTATTGTGTGTGGACGGTATTGTGTGTTGGTGGCATGGTAGCAGGCTGCGTGATAGATATATCCGTCTTTTCTTCTTCTTATCCGTACTTTGTGATAGATATGTGGAACGCCACTGCCGGAAGCTGGGTGAGGAACGCCACTGCCGGAAGCTGGGTGAGGAACGCCCACTGCCGGCAGCTGGGTGAGGAACGCCCACTGCCGGAAGCTGGGTGAGGAACGCCACTGCCGGAAACTGGGTGAGGAACGCCCACTGCCGGCAGCTGGGTGAGGAACGCCCACTGCCGGAAGCTGGGTGAGGAACGCCCACTGTCGGGAGCTGGGTGAGGAACGCCGACTGCCGGGAGCTGGGTGAGGAACGCCCACTGCTGGGAGCTGGGTGAGGAATGCCCACTGCCGGGAGCTGGGTGAGGAACGCCCACTGCCGGAAGCTGGGTGAGGAACGCCCACTGCCGGGAGCTGGGTGGGGAACGCCCACTGCCGGAAGCTGGGTGAGGAACGCCCACTGCCGGGAGCTGGGTGAGGAACGCCCACTGCCGGGAGCTGGGTGAGGAACGCCCACTGCCGGAAGCTGGGTGAGTGGTTTAGGTCTTTAGGGGTAGGGTCAAAATGTGGGAGGGGCATTTGGCTCCATTTGCATTCCTGCTTATCTTTTCTCTTTTCTGAACAATATGTCTCCTGAACGATTGTAGGGTTAGCTTCATCAGTCCTCACGTGCACAGAGGAATGTTCCCTTTGAATCAGCGTCATCGCAAGAGCACCGGGGACCAGAGGCGGACAATGGAGAAAGCGATTGACCTGGGGTGGGATTCTGTTGCTCGTTCTGGGTGAGTGTGCTTTACACTCAATTGGCTCTGTTTTATTCCTTGGCCCTAGAGTCGCCAGGTATCTTTATGATACCGCCACGAGGTTCAAGTTCAAGTTCAGATCAATGCCTCAATACACCAGTTAGTAAGTTCAAACAAGACACGTTTATTATTACACAGTTATTTACTACTCATGCATATAATACTAAGACTAAACTATTCCTACCACTACTAGGCCAATACTTATCTGGAATAAGGGAACTGCTGGATCTGGGAACAATGGCCTCTTATCTTGTCCTGGATCCGCAGGCTTCCAGTTGGTGTGGACTAAAGGGGTCAGGAGTGTCTATTCTCGTAACGGGCGTTGTATGACACTTACTTGTCGGTGTAGCAATTGGCCAGGCCTCTCCTTCTCACGTTCAAGTTCTTAGAGAGCTGCTGCAAAGGTGTTCTGCTGGGAGGGCCGGCTAAGAGATCGCGGGGCGGTTCTTTCTAACTTGTTTGTGTCCTTTTGTGTCAGACTCTGTTGGCGCCGGGAAGTCTGACCTGCCATAGAATGTTTCGATTGCAGCTAATTGTTGTGTCCATTGTGCCCGGGAATCACCGGGAATCGCTCACTTAATATGCAAACTTGTTAGTTTCAATGCTGTCTGGTTTCTTCGCAGGCAGAATACACAGAGATGTTCTGCAGCCTGCTTGTCTTTCTGACATTGTCCAATTTTCCCTGCATGCATTTCAATTCTCCATTTTATGTCGGGAAGTGGACGGCTTCGGTGGCTACACTCCCTCCTTGTGATCCTAACGCGATAGTGTGAAGGATCACACAACTACGGTGTCTTTGTTTCCTGACCTCAGCGAGTTCCATGGCTTCTACACTGTCCTCAATTATGCTAAAATTTTACCTACAATCTCTATTTGGCGCTATGTCATAAGGGGACATGCATTACCAAATCACAACGGGAACCTCTAACTAACCTTAAATAAACTACACTCAACTTACATTCAATCATTCTATCTTCCTATCAGTACAAAATTATACCAACATTCATGATACATTTCTCTGACTCGGCAGTCGAGCTCAGAGGTACATAAGCATTCAAAACACATTCCTTTATTTACATGGCAACAACAACAAAAAAGAAAATCCTTTATTACATTTCAAGCGTTTTGGGGGCCTGGGGAAATCCGAAGATAGGGGATCTGATCCTATATACCGGGGTATGAGAGCGGTATGCTCTCCTTTGCCATTTCCTCATCCTAAAAGTCTGTACTATGATGCAGACAATAGCCAGTGCCAAAAGCGATTCTACTACATATGACAAGGAGTACCAATTCATAAATTTGGTACACCGGGTCAGGTTACTGCTGCTTGTTACTGGGCTTTGAGTGTTCTGTGGAAGTGAAACATTAACGGCCGGTGGAGTGGGGGTAAGGGGGTTCGCGTCCGCGTGCAACCACATGGATTCCATAATCCAGAATACAAAAATGAAAAACATCTGCTCCATCTTCTCTTCTCTTCTCTTCTCTTATTTTGATCCTGTTCTTGGTCTCTCCTCGGAATGTCCAAAAGCTATGGGATCAAGCATAGTGTCTGTTAGTGATCCGTTTAACATCTTGAATTTTAGTATGTCTGTCCTCTTATGCCAAGTGTCCCTTTATGATTGGTCACTCCCTGTGACTCCCTAATTTTTTTTTTTCAAAAACCGAATTTTAGGACCAGACATACGCTTAACTACTGTGCCACTGCGAGCCGTCTCGCAGGCTTTGCAATTTACCATCCCAATGTTCCTGGATGTAAATAGCATGTGGAATGGCAACCAAAGGGCTACCTAAAATAAAACAAACAAAACCAAACTTTTAGAAACAAGACTTTCAAATGAGTTGCGTATGGGCCGCGGCGGGTAAGATTTGGGTGGAATCTCCGGGTAGGGCGTGCTGTGCTGCACCCGAGCTTAGCTGACCAGACGGGGGGTCCTCAGACAGGGCGGGTCCTCAATGCCGTTACTCCACTGCCTGAGCGACCTGAAACGAACAGGCAAGAATGTAGTCATCATGGGGGTTGCCTCTTCTATCCTCTAAACATAAGAGCAGTTATGAAAGTGAAGCTAGCAAGCTCTCAGAGGTTTCGGCCAATATGCCTGTTGGCTGGACTCCAGACATTTCAGCTGATAAGGCATCTGGCATATTCTCCTAGGTTTCTGCGGACAAACTTGGTGTCTGGCCGCAGAGCTGCTGTTCCTGAGAAACAAACAAACACAAACAAACAAACAAATGCACAAACATACTGCAGGTTCCATCAGGAAAGGACACCGTTTATCTCTCACGCGGTTCCTCTTTTTACATCATCTGGACACCTCAGTCATCATCTTCTGCGAACAGGGTCGCAAAGGGGTTGCCGTGTCGGGAGTCAGACTTAAAGTCATCCTCTTCTCCCGGATCCCATACCCTTGTATGGATCAGGTGTGCTATGGTCGCATTGTGTGAACGGGGGTCCATCTCGTCGTTCCAGACGAGCCTGGATGAATTGTCACGGTGCCAATGAGTTTTGTCAAAAATTGAGTGGGCGAAAGCGGGGTCGTCATTGTGGGGCGGGGGTTCTGGGTCTGGGGCCTTTATGTATTTGATCTCAAACGGATCACTGGAGTTGGGTTCGTAGTCGCTGTGTGTGGGGTCTGTTGTATCGGGGCAGTAAATAAGCGTGCTGTGGCTGTCGTCAGAATCACAGTCGCTGTCTCTGCTGTGGCAGCTTGTGGGCATGTCGGGGCGGAGTCTAAAGGTAATGGGCGCAGTCGAGGTCGAGTCCGTGGAGGTGCTGGTCTGTGAGGGGGAGTGTGGAAATGCGTCTCTTGTGGGCGTGGCGTGGAGGTCTGCTGTGTCAAGCATGACGTGATGTGTGTGTGGTTGGACTGTGTTCCATATGCCTTTAACTGGTTAATATGGAACCAGGCAGTCTTCCCATTGGGGTACTTTATTTTGTAAACGGAAGGGCTAACTTTATCTGCAATGGTGTAGGGGCCAGAGTATTTGGGTGAGAGGAATGTACTGGGATTGTAGACAGAGAGCATAACCTGCTGCCCTACTGTAAACTCAGTGGCGTGTACCGTCTTGTCAAACCAGGCCTTGCTCTGTTTCCTTCTGGTGCCTAACTTTACCGCGGCTGCGAGCTGAGCCGATTTAATATTTTCTACCATTTGTTTGACTGCCTTCTCGTGTGTGAGGGCCGTCAATTCTGGGGTGGTCATGTCGAGTCCCAAAAGGAATTCAGAACCTTTCATGGGGCGTCCGGTCATAAGTGTGTGTGGGGCGCTAGCTGGGGGTGTCCAAAAATGTCCGTGCCTGGAACCTGCTTTTGCCAGTGCATCGGCTTTCACATTTCCAGGGGGGATGATCGATGATGGCTTCTCACTTTAATTATTCCGTAAATCCTATCCTTTGCCTTTTCTAGGATATGGCGGAGCAATGGGGCTGATGGAAGGGGCTTCCCATCTGCGGAAACAAAACCTCTTGTCTTCCACAAGGGTAGAAAATCCGTCAAACTGTTGCAGACATATAAACTATCAGAATATATATCTGCTGGGCTGGGGAATGAATCTGGGTGGTCCACTATGTAAGCTATGGCCGCGTGCTCTGCTGCCTGTGCGCCTAAGTGACCGGGTAACTTTAAAGCTATCTCTTCTAATGCGCGTCCCTGCGCGTCCTCTACATAGATGCCGCATCCTGTTATGCGCTCACCATTTAAAACAGTGGATGAACCATCCACATAAATTCTCAGGGGTGCACACGTGTCTGTGTGCTGGGGGCTTGGAGTTGAACTTCCTATCTTCCTGGGGGGCGTCTTTGCAATGAAGGGTCCTGTGTTGTGGAGGGGGGCTACTATCTCGCATTCATGGGGTTGTCCTGGGTACTGCTAAGAAGGTGTGTGTCTTTGTCCGTTTAACTGTGATGTCCCATCCTTGTAAAAGAAGGGTCCACCTAGCTGCTCTAATTTGGCTAACTGAACCGTCCTTCAGTCGTCCGTCCAATAGAAGCTGTGTGGGGGTGTGTTCGGTCAGAATCGTTGTGGGGTTTAGTCCGGTAATGTACGAAAAGTACTGTACTGCTCAGAATACTGCGAGTAGGTGCCTCTCGCAGGCTGAAAATCCTTGCTCTACTGGGTCTAAAAGTCTGGAGGCATAAGCCACTAGTCGTAACTGCTCGTGCCGCTCCTGAAGGAGCACGGCCGAGAGGGTCAGATCTGTGCTTGCTACCTCAATTGCATAGGGGGAAAGCAGGTCTGGAACTTGGAGTGCAGGGGCTGCGCTAAGGGCTTTCTTTAAATCGTCCGCAGCCTCTGTATGCTGCGGAAGCCATTCCCAGGGGGCTCCTTTCTTAAGGAGGTCTGAAAGGGGGGCTGCCTTTGTCGCGAAACCATCAATATGGTTCCGATAGTACCCAACCAGTCCTAAAAATGACCGGAGGGCTGAAACATTTTGGGGAAGGGGCAATTTGATGATCGAGTCAATTCTTTTGTACTCGATCTCGCGTTTGTCGTGCTTGATGACTGTACCCAAATACGTCACTTTACTCTCCAATATTTGGGCCTTTCTGGGGTTCACTTTACATCCAATTGTTTGTAGAAGTTGTAGGAGTTCAGACATAAGCGTGATGTGCTCTGCCTTGGTGTCTGTCTGCAGTAATAGGTCGTCCACATACTGTACTAGACATTCGGGGCGAGAGAATTTTGATAAGCCATTTGCCGACTGTTGGTGGAAAATAGAGGGGGAATTGTGGAATCCTTGTGGAAGGCATGTCCACGTGTACTGCTGACTTTTAAAAGTGAATGCGAATTTGTACTGGCACGCCTTTGCCAATGGGATTGACCAAAAGCCGTTGCTAATGTCCAAAACCGTAAAGTACTTGGAGTTGAGTCCTTGCTTGACATGGTCTCTGTACGTGTTGCTACAGTGGGGGCTACTGTGGGGGTGACTTTATTGAGGTCCCGATAATCAATGGTCAGTTGCCATGGTCCATCGGGCTTCCTCACTGGCTAAATCGGTGCATTATTAGTTGAAGCTACTGATCGGAGTACGCCCTGCTCTAATAAGTTCTCTATTACTGTCGCGATTTCTCCCTCTGCTTCCTGGGGAAAACTGTATTGTCGTTGTCGTCTAGGGTCAGGTCCTGTAATTTGAATGGATCCAGTCATTCTGCCGTAGTCGTGCCTGTGACTGGCAAGTGCCGATCTGTTGCTCTTTAAAACTGCCCTAACCTGTTTGTCTGTGGAGAGTGTGGTCGGATTAAAGCAATACTCTCCTACTGCGCTAATCCTGTTTTCACACTCACCTACTGTGAGCGTTGCGGGGGCTCTTTCAGACCTTGCCATTCGCCAGACACACTGATTGACTGGGTCGAACGACAGGCTGTGTGCATTCATGAAATTGATGCCGAGTATGTGTTCTGCTGTCTGGGGCAAATCCACTAGAACAATGGGATGTCTGGTGGTGATGGCTCCTAGCTGAATGGGTACGGGGGCTGTAATGTGTCCCTGCTGTGAGTGGCCTGTAAAGCCGCTGAGTGTGATTGTGGCTGTAGTGGGCCACGTGTCCTTTTGGTACATGGTGGAGGAATTTATGGTCGTGCGGGATCCTCCTGTGTCCCAGAGTAATTCTATGGGCTGTCCCCGAACCTTCGCTGTGACTACCGGTCGTCCGGACCTGTCCCAAAGGGTGTCACAGACCCAAGTGGGGGAGCCCGAACACCGTCAGTCCGTTCCGTTCATATCACCTTGAACGGTGCTGACGTTATGTATAGGCTTGGACCTATTGCGGTTCAGAGTGCCTGTCTGTGGGCCTCTCTGCGATTTCTGTGGGGCATTGCACTCCCGTACAAAGTGTCCTAGTTGTCCACAGTTATAGCATTCCTGCGAATTCTGTGGGGGGCTGTTCTGTCCCTCATTTACCCATGCGGGGTTTTGGTGCGCTCTTATGCTTGAATGTCTACCTCGGTTTGCGTCTCCTCGGGCTTCTTAAATGCTGTCTTACCATGAACAGATTGCTCCCAAGCGCAGGACAATCTTTTCAAGGCCCATTTTTCATTATGGGCCTCTTCTGAGGGGTTGTAATTTGCACACGCTTTCTGCCCTGCCTCTGTGGCGTGGGAGATAAGAGTGTGGGTCCATTTAGCCATGTTATCTTGGGTCAAATGGGCGCGGTCTAATTCACCGAAAACTGCAGTGAAGTGAATCCACAGCCTTCCTGCAAACGCTGTGGGGTACTCGGCCTTTTTCTGCCTACATCGGTTCAGGCCTTCAACTGGGCATCTTCTGTTATACCCTATCGCATCCAAAATAGCTGTATGCATTTCCTCTAGGGTACCTCCTCCAACGTTTTGTGGGTCGGGGAGCTACTACTGAAGAGTCTAAACTCAAAACTGTGAGCTTAACCTGCTCTCGCTCATCCAGGCCGTACATGGTCGCCTGCTGCTTCACTCGTGCGAAGAATTGGTGGGGGTCTGAAGTGGGGAGGAACGGGGTGATTTTCTCACACGCGTCCCTTAATTGTGTCACGGTTAAGGGGGTGGTGTAAGTGATCTCGGGTGCGCCGTCTGCGGTGGCTTTTCGTTGGGTGGTGACTGGGTTCATTGGTGCGGGTGCTATCTGATCTGTGGGGGGTTGGGGCGCTTTCCTTTTCTGCTGCGCTGCTAGCGCACATGTTCCCTGAACATATCGGTGCGCTGTCTCGCTTAACTCCTGCCAAGCTGGTGCATTCTCTTCCTCTAGTTGCGTTCCAAAAGTATCTTGGAAGCCATTCTGCACAGAAAGCAGAGATTGCAGCTCCGCAATCTGCTTCCTACACTTAGAGTGGTCCACTGTGCTTTGCCTTTGCTCAGTGGTTGCAGCATGGAGTGCTCTGAAAGCTGCCTTCAGGCCGCTACACTGCTTCTTCAATGCCTCTACCTGCTTTTCTGATTCCTGTCTTATCAAGACTGCACGCTGCATATCCTGATAGGCTTTTTCATATTGCGTTTGGGAGCTGCTCAGATGGACTAGACAAGACTGGTGTGCCCTCTTGGCATCATCCACCTCTCTATCCTTATCTGCCAACTTCTTCCTAATTCTAGATTCTCTCTTTCTATATCACTGACATCCACTTTACTCATGCAATGCCTTTCCTCTAATTCTGAGCGGAGCGTACGAACGACCTCCTCTGTGACTCGCAATTGTGCCAGACAGGACACAATTGCCATCGGCTTACGTGCTTTTCCTAGATTCCTTATGTGAATTGCGCTCAGGTCTTCCCACCAAGTATGTCCTATACTCCCGGGGCCTGTTTCCTCATTTGAACAGAATTCGCTCCAAAGGGGCCATCCTTTCCCTTTGAGGTATTTCCTGATCTCTTGTTCCCAAACGGGACACTGACCTACTCTGCTGGTCGCTGCGACCATGAATTCCTGGGGGTCCATGAGGCATTCCATTGCCTGCATGGCCATCTCTTTCTCAATGCTCTCTCTTAAATTTAGAACAAGGGATGCTAAGGCGGTGTTATACAATACGGGTACGGCTTTCGCTAATTTCCCAAGTATAAACTCCCGACAGTTTTTTCGCAACAAATCTCTCGGTTTTACCTTATAACCCTGTTAGTTACGCATGCAAAAATACACTTCCGAATTGTGAGGATTGATGTGAACTACTTGAACACTTGTGGTTTTTCCTTTTCCCAATTGAATTTCTGATTCAAATTGCTGGGTTCTCTCGGAGTGGGGGGGCCACTTCTAGTCGAGTCCCGTCAGAGTTCGCCACTAAATGTTGCTCGTTCTGGGTGAGTGTGCTTTACACTCAATTGGCTCTGCTTTATTCCTTAGCTCTAGAGTCGCCAGGTATCTTTATGATACCGCCACGAGGTTCAAGTTCAAGTTCAGATCAATGACTCAATACACCAATTAGTAAGTTCAAACAAGACACGTTTATTATTACACAGTTATTTACTACTCATGCATATAATACTAAGACTAAACTATTCCTACCACTACTAGGCCAATACTTATCTGGAATAAGGGAACTGCTGGATCAGGGAACAATGGCCTCTTATCTTGTCCTGGATCCGCAGGCTTCCAGTTGGTGTGGACTAAAGGGGTCAGGAGTGTCTATTCTCGTAACGGGCGTTGTATGACACTTACTTGTCGGTGTAGCAATTGGCCAGGCCTCTCCTTCTCATGTTCAAGTTCTTAGAAAGCTGCTGCAAAGGTGTTCTGCTGGGAGGGCCGGCTAAGGGATCGAATTTGTCTTGGGACCTTACTTTTATAGGTCCCAGGGGCTTCGCGCCCTTTTGGGCGGACCCCTAACTCACTGGCAATCGATTGGGTTGCATCCCAATCGATTGATACAAATCCCCCCAATACTGAGGCTGTTCCTCGATCGCGGGGCGGTTCTTTCTAACTTGTTTGTGTCCTTTTGTTTCAGGCTCCGTTGGCGCCGGGAAGTCTGACCTGCCATAGAATGTTTCGATTGCAGCTAATTGTTGTGTCCATTGTGCCCGGGAATCACCAGGAATCGCTCAATTAGTATGCAAACTTGTTAGTTTCAATGCTGTCTGGTTTCTTCGCAGGCAGAGAGATTCTGCAGCCTGCTTGTCTTTCTGACATTGTCCAATTTTCCCTGCATGCATTTCAATTCTCCATTTTATGTCGGGAAGTGGCCAGCTTCGGTGGCTACAATTCTCCGGTCGCAGGGAGAACGTGGCCAGAGAATCCCGCCTGTCTGTGTGGAGTTTGCACTTTCTACCCGGGTCTGCGCGAGTTTCCCCCAGGAGCTCCTGTTTCCTCCCACAGTCCAAAGATGTGCAGGTTAGATGAATTGACCATGCTAAAATTGTCCGTAGATTAGCTGGGATTATGGGGATAGGGGCGGGGTTTTGAGCCGAGGTAGGGTGCTCTATCGGAGCAAGGACCGGTGCAGACTTAATGGACTGAATAGCCTCTTTCTGTACTGTAGGGATTCTATGATCTGCGAACAGGGTACTGCTGGCATGATTGGAAATGGGGGAGCTATGCTTTGGAGCAACATGATGCCCTGAACATGATGCAAAAATCTCATCCTATATTTTCTCTGGCTGATTGAGCAATGACGGTAGCTAAGTATTTTCTTCCCTTAAAACAGACAAGCTGACGTAGCTTTGTTGCAGGAAATTTGTTTAGATGACGAGAAGCTTGGTCCAACAATTGAGGAGGTTGATTAAAAGTAAACAGGTTGAGGCGGGGGTGGGTGGGGCAGGTTTTTTAACCTTGTTCTCAACCAGTAGTTGTGGCGTAGCAGCATTTGTCAACAAAAACGTTCCTTTCAAAATAGAGAACTGTGTGAAGGACAGGGGTGTAGAAATGAGATTGTCAAGAGCTTTCTATGTGGGGAATATGTCTCAAGGCTGAATGTGTATGGTTCTGCAAATTATTCCCCTGATTTTGTTTACTTCATGGGTTTTTGCCAACCTGCCGTTGGCTAATTCTTTTGAGTGGCGACTTCAATTGTCACCTTAACCCCTTGATGGACAAACTTCCAGTCACCATCTCTCCCCCCCCCCCCCCCCCCCCACCCCCCAAATAGACAAGGATGTTAGCGTTGATTTGCGAGAAGGTGAGATACTCAAATATGTGGAGAACACTTCATCCTGGGGATAAGGAATGTACTTTTCTTTCTGCTCCTCATCAATGTCAGACTAGAATTGACTAATTTTTAATGCCAAGAGCAATCCTGCACCCGGTGGCCTCCTGCTCTATTGGTAGTACAGTGACTTCCGATCATGTTCCTGTTTTTCTCGAGTTTCTACTTGAGGGATCGCCCCACTGCCCGATTAGGTTGTGGAGATTCAACGGGTCCCTGCTCGCGGTATAATTATTTTCCCACGTCTTTTAAGATGGAATTTGACCTCTTCTGCTAAGACAAAGAACAAAGAGCAAAGAAAGTACAGCACAGGAACAGGCCCTTCGGCCCTCCAAGCCCATGCCGACCATGCTGCCCGTCTAAACTAAAATCTTCTACACTTTCTGGGTCCATCTCCCTCTATTCCCATCCTATTCATGTATTTGTCAAGATGCCCCTTAAATGTCACTGTCGTCCCTGCTTCCACCAACTCCTCGCGCAGCGAGTTCCAGGCACCCACTACCCTCTGTGTAAAAAAACTTGCCTTGTACATCTCCTCCAAACCTTGCCCCTCACACCTTAAACCTATGCCCCCTAGTAATTGACCCCTCTACCCTGGGGAAATGCCTCTGAGTATCCACTCTGTCGATGCCCTTCATAATTTTGTAGACCTCTATCAGGTCGCCCCTCAACTACCGTCGTTCCAGTGAGAACAAACCGAGTTTATTCAACCGTCAATTTCCTTTCTGATATAAGCCTCTCAATTTTCGGGGCCCCTCGGGGCTGGTGTAGCTCACCGGGCTAAATCGCTGGCTTTTAAAGCAGACCAAGCAGGCCAGCAGCACGGTTCGATTCCCGTACCAGCCTCCCCGGACAGGCGCCGGAATGTGGCGACTAGGGGCTTTTCACAGTAACTTCATTGAAGCCTACTCGTGACAATAAGCGATTTTCATTTTTCATTTCATTTTTCATCTTGTGGGAAACTTGTCAGGCTTATGCTGGGGTTAATGCTGGAGCGGCAGCGCTGGTTAGAAGTAGAGAGGAAGTATGGCAGGAATCCTAACCGCTTGTTGTTGACATTTTTGCAACTCCTGCAGCACTGGACCCCTTGCTGTCTCAGCAGGCTGAGACAAGTTTAAAGTTTGTGAAACAGAAGTTATATGACTTTGGAAACAATCTGAGTAGATCCCTGTCTTTCTGACTAGGAAGAAGACTGACTCTAGGGCTATTTCCTCTGTCCAAGGGTAACAGACTGACCGAAGCTGAGGATATCAATAAAGCGTTTAAGGGTTTTTAATACCAATTTATATGAATCGGACCAGTCTGGGGATGCACTGACATGATGGAACATTTCTTCTTTTCTCTTGAACTCCTAGCGATCTCCGAGGACCAAAGATTAATCCTAAATGCTCCTATTTCAAAAGAGAGAAGTGTCTCTTGCATTGAAGGAACCTCAATCTGGTGAAGCCTCAGGGCCTGATGGTTTTGGATGTGAGTTTTACAATGGATAACCTCTCAGTCCCTGTGGCCTTAGAATTTGATCCTTTATTCCTAATCCTGAGATTCCCAGATAGGAGAATCATTGATGCTGATGAAAAAAGGCTGTATAATATCCTAATATTTGAGACATGGAAGAATATCCATTGCTCATGGATTAGCGATAATTATCCTTCAATTGAGAATTGGCCTAGAGTTATCATGGAATGTATCCGTATGGATATATCCCTAACTTACATTCTGCATTCTAAATCGGATGCATTCCTAAAAGTATGGACTCCTAACTTAAATCTATAGGCTCCGCTATGTCTGACTTGCTCCAAAAGGTTTTCCATAAGTTGTGTGGCACCATCTGAAGCTCAGTATATGTGTTATTGTGCACCATATTGCCATGTTTACATGGCTTTATCACCTTCTCCCCTATTCTCTAGCTTATCCACTCATTGTTCTTTGTTACTGTATCGTCGGAGACACCAAGCTTAAAACTTCAACCAAACCAATTGCGTTGCCGTTTTCCTGTCTTTTTTTTCTGTGCTCATATATCCAGAAGCATTTATACTGTGCTGATCCAGTTTGGTGTGTTTATTGCCTGTAATTGATGTCTCTTCCTCCACCTGCTGTGTACCAGGTTGTGTGCTGTGTTCACCAGATTGTGACCCTGAGGCTGCTCTAGAATTTGGTCCCACCAAGGTGCGTGTCTCTGCGTTGGTGGACAGTGTGGGGAAGGCTGTGATGGTGTGGGACTCCGAGAGCAAGCCAAAATCTTCCGTATCCTCTAGTGTGGGCAGGGGGACGAGGGATGGACCTGGTGGGGACGAATACGGGGGCGCCGGGGAAACGGAGGGTGGCGGGGGGGTGAAAAGGGGCGTGGGCATGGGATCGGCACCTGAGGGAGCCAGGTCCCGGAGCAAGACTGTGTCCTGGCGGCCGTCGGGGAACTCCACGTAGGCATACTGAGGGTTGGCATGGAGAAGGCGTACTTTGTCCACTAGGGGTTCCTAGATGGGGAGCTGGTGCAGAGCCGGTACTTTGCGGGGTCCACGAGGGGTAGGACGGGAGGGCCGAGTGGCTAGCGGAGAAAGATCGCGCCCTACAGGATGCGGCCGTCATTGAAAGCGCCAGAGTCTTTGTGGCCACGAGGTCGAGGGCAGCCCCTTCCAGCAGTCGTTGCCGGATGGGGTCCGATGCAATGCCTGTAACAAAGGCATCGTGCATGAGTAAATCAGAGTGTTCTGTGGCTGTGAGGGCCCGGCAGTCGCAGTCTCGTACCAGAGGTATAAGGGCTCTCCAGAAGTCCTCAATCGACTCACCCGGCTGCTGGCCGCGAGTAGAGAGTAGATGTCTCGCAAACAGGGTGTTCGTCGATGGTGCATAGTTCTCCTTGAGCAGTTCCATAGCTCTGGCGTAGTCAGGAGCATCTCGAATTAGCGGAAAGACACTGGAGCTAAGTCTTGAGTACAGGAGTTGTCTTTTTTGAGCCTCCATCGGGGGAGGGTCCGCTGAAGAGAAGTAGGCCTCGAAGACTGCAAGCCAGTGAACGAAGTCTTTCCTGGCGTGAGGTGACTGCGGATCCAGCTGCAGACGGTCAGGCTTGATCCTGATGTCCATGGTGTAAGGAAAATCACACGGCAATAAATTCTGGCGCTAACAATTGCACACAAAGACTCGAGACATGTACAATCGAGGCTTTATTGCTGTGTGATGCTATTCCTCCGGCGGCAGCTGTAGAATAGGATCTCAGTGACTCACATGCATATTTATACACAAACTCCCTGTGGGCGGAGCTAGCTGGCAGGGGCTTACCGGAGGAACCTGTATTACAGGTACAGCCATACATCCCCCTACTGCAAGCACACATATCTACAGTGGTTATATCACCACAGATGGGTCCTCTGCTGTGATGTACTCTGGTTCCTCGGCCCAGGTATCTTCGGGGCTGGAGTTGAGAAGTTGGCTCATGGATACCAATGGAAGCTTTACAGAGGTGCTTATAGATTGAAAGGGAAGATCACTTGTGCATGGCAGAAGATTCTAAAGCAGGACAAAGCACTCACAGTTTGGTTGCCGGAGGGATGTACTGGTGCAGGATCTCCACTTGGGTATGTGCTACCCGCCTCGCCATCGGTGTAGGTAAGGTCGATGTCCTCTCCGGCTAGCTCGATTGCTCAATTCTCGAACTCTGTGGGGATCTTGATCTCGAGCATGAAGAGCACAAGTTAGTTCATATTGATTCTGTTTCACCAAGGAAGTAAGGAGCAGTGGTGAATGGTTCTGGTTTCATAGAATTTTATAGAATTTACAGTGCAGAAGGAGGCCATTCGGCCCATCGAGTCTGCACCGGCTCTTGGAAAGAGCACCCTACCCAAGGTTAACACCTCCACCCTATCCCCACAACCCAGTAACCCCACCCAACACTAAGTGCAATTTTGGACACTAAGGGCAATTTATCATGGCCAATCCACCTAACCTGCACATCTTTGGACTGTGGGAGGAAACCGGAGCACCCGGAGGAAACCCACACACGCACTGGGAGGATGTGCAGACTCCGCACAGACAGTGATCCAAGCCGGAATCGAACCTAGGACCCTGGAGCTGTGAAGCCATTGTGCTATCCACAATGCTACCGTGCTGCCCCAGGAGGAAGATATATCCGCAGGGGTAGGTGTCAGGACATCTGTTTTCCTGATGAATTTGAATGACCAAAACTTGGTCCACATCGCACAAGTTCAAAATTTGAAATACAGAACTGGGGAGCATTGTGAACAGTGAGGGGCATAATGATAAACTTTAATAGAACTGGCTGGTGGAACGGGGGGAAGTGGCAAATTCATTTTAATGTAGAGAAGTGTGAGGTGAATCATTTTGATAGGAAGAATAAAGAGCGGCAATGTAAAATAAAGGGAACAATTCTAAAGTGGGTACAGCAGCACACCCTGGGGAAGAGTGACTGAACTGTTTGCAGAGAACAGGCCTGTTGTGTATAGAAATTCTGACTGGACGTCTCTCAAAAGAGTTTATGGCCTGGTCTTGTAAAATAATAACTGTAAATTAACTACTGTTTTGCCTCCTAATAATATAAGAATCTTTATTTGTGTCACAAGTAGGTCTACGTTAACACTGCAATGAAGTTACTGTGAAAATCCCCCAGTCGCCACACTCCATCGCCTGCTCGGGTACACAGAGGGAGAATTCAGAATGTCCAATTCTCCTAACAGCACGTGTTTTGGGACTTGTGGGATGAAACTGGAGCACCCGGAGGAAACCCACGCAGACACGGGGAGAATGTGCAGACTCCACACAGACAGTGACCCAAGCAGGAATCGAACCCGGATCCCTGGCGCTGTGAAGTTCTAACCACTGTGCTCCGTGTCGCTTGTTCTTGAGAAAGTGTTGTTGAGATGCCTTCTTGAACTGCTGCAGTCCATGGGAGTTCCAGGAATTTGACCCAGCAGCAGTGAAGGAACGGCGATACAGCTCAACTCAAGATCATGAATGGCATGACGGGGAACTTCCAAGTGGTGGTGTTCTCACATATCTGCTGCTCTTGTCCTTCTAGATGGCAGAGGTCATGGGTTTGGAAGGTGCTGACTGAGGTGACTTGGTAAATTCCTGCAGAGCATCATGTAGAGGTTACACACGGCTGTCACTGTGCATCAATGCTGGAGGGAGTGAATGTTTGTGGGTGGGGTGCCATTAAAGTAGGCTCTTTGTCTGAGATGAATGAAAGATTCATGAGAACTGTCAGGAAACCTTATACAAACCTGAAAGTGCTGCATTTGTCTTTACTCAGTATTCCTCAGTAGCCTTACCTGACAGACAGAAATTTGAAATTTTAATTGATCCAGTAGTCTCCACAACATCTTAAAGGAAGAGAATGTCATTATTCCTCTACCCTTAGGGCGGCATGTGGTGCAGTGGATAGCACTGGGACTGTGGTGCTGAGGACCCGGGTTCGAATCCCTGCCCTGGGTGGGTCACTGTCTGTGTGGAGTTTGCACATTCTCTGCGTGGGTTTCACCCCCCCAACCCAAAGATGTGCAGGTTAGGTGGATTGGCCACGTTAAATTGCCCCTTAATTGGAAAAAATATATATATAATTGGGTACTCTAAATTTAAAAAAAAAATTATTCCTCTACTCTTTCTGTAAAAACGATGCTTCCATATTTCACTTCATAGAATGGATTTTGACTTGTGAGCAGGATCGCTTTCTGGCAAGTCGACATATTAAAGTGAGACAACTCTCTGCCTTCCTGAGATCTGCCCAAGCCATGGGACATAACCCTTTTACCTTGGAGACCTTGGTTGAGCCCCATTCAGTACTGAGCTCCACAAATGGGGACCAGCCAGAATAACACAGCTCGGGGTCTCCCAGGGGATTGGAAGCCAGAATAACACAGCTCGGGGTCTCCCAGGGGATTGGAAGCCAGAATAACACAGGTCGGGTCTGCCAGGGGATTGGAAGCCAGAATAACACAGGTCGGGTCTCCCAGGGGATTGGAAGCCAGAATAACACAGGTCGGGTCTCCCAGGGGATTGGAAGCCAGAATAACACAGGTCGGGTCTCCCAGGGGATTGGAAGCCAGAATAACACAGGTCGGGTCTCCCAGGGGATTGGAAGCCAGAATAACACAGCTCGGGGTCTCCCAGGGGATTGGAAGCCCCCAGGTGCATGTCCTCTGGGCAGGGTGCCACTCTCGCACTGCTGGTGCCACACGGGCACCCTGGCAGTGCCACCTGTGTGCCAAGCTGGCATTTTGTGTGTGGTGGTGATCGGGCTGGGGAATGCCTGGTTGGGAGGGGGGGTGCAGAGGGCCCCCTCATAGCAAGTTGAGGCTTGGGGGAGATTCATGGATCATGTCGGGGACACGAGAGATCAGGATGCTCTTTACAAATTCTGATGATTCAGTGCAGCGATTCCCCGCTGAGGCCCGCGAACCGCACAGATGGGCGTTAGATAGCGAGGTGTTCCTTGGCACTCCCAGCACTGGCAAACACCCAGCTAATCTTGTGCAATACTGGACCCTGTCTCCATTCGGGTAAAGCCAGCCCAGTTGGTTTAAAACCTACTTAGGCGCATGCAGCTTGGTCCCGCCCATTGTGGGCGGGATTCTGGCCGCGTAACTTCACGGGATCTGGGTAGATCCTGCAAAGCGTAGTGGCTGCCAGGAAGGGAGGCCTCATCCGGCATCTACCTGCCGTGTCGCACTCCTGGCCGGGGGCAGCGTGGCCGGTAGATCGCGCCCATGGAGTTTCAGGTAACAGAAAAAGAAAGAATAAAAATTTTATAAGCAAGTGACAATCCGAGATGATGGCAGAAATACTTAAAGAGTAGCCGTTCTGCAGAAGAGTCATACCGACTCAAACATTAACTCTGTTTCTCTCTCCACAGATGCTGCCAGACCTGCTGAGTATATTTAGCATTTTCTGTTTTGATTACTTAAAGTGTACTTGATTTTGTTTTCACAGAGAATACAATTATTGGAATGAAAAAGTAAGAAGAGCGGTTGAATAAACTCGGTTTGTTCTCACTGGAACGACGGAGGTTGAGGGGCGGCCTGATAGAGGTTTACAAAATTATGAGGGGCATAGACAGAGTGGATAGTCAGAGACTTTTTCCCAGGGTAGAGGGGTCAATTTCAAGGGGGCATAGGTTTAAGGTGCGAGGGGCAAGGTTTAAAGGAGATGTACGAGGCACTTGTTTTACACAGAGGGTAGTGGGTGCCTGGAACTCGCTGCCGGAGGTGGTGGAAGCAGGGACGATTGTGACATTTAAGGGGCATCTTGACAAATACATGAATGGAATGGGAATAGAGGGATACGGACCCAGGAAGTGTCGAAGATTTTAGTTTAGACGGGCAGCATGGTCGGCACGGGCTTGGAGGGCCGAAGGGCCTGTTCCTGTGCTGTACTTTTCTTTGTTCTTTTGTTCTTTTAAAAAGGGAAGATGGAAGATTTAATACAATAGCTATATGTAAGGAATTAATGTTGAGAAAATTTGATGGATCTGAAGGTGGAAAAGGCTACAGGCCTGGATAGTTAAGAGAGGAAATTGCAACCATTCAAACATCCTTAAATACTTAAGTTGTTCCAGAGAACTGAAGGCCAAAGTAACACTTGGTTCCAAAAAAGGAATAAAGAATAAACTCAGTAACATTAGTAAGGCTTAACATTCTCGATTCCATCTTAGGAGATAAAAGTAACACTGCCCTTGAGCGCCATTGAGAACATGCAAAGAAGCAAAGCATGTCTGGCAAATTCAATAAAGTTTACACAGGAAATAATGGAGTAAATAAATAACAGGAATGGTGTGGATGCTTTGTAAATGGATTTTCAAAACACATATAATAGGATGTCTGTTGTAAAAATGAATACACATAATATTACAGGGCGTGTGGCTACATGGGAAGGAAGCTAAATATATATTTACAAATGTATATAAAATAATAATAATCTTTATTATTGTCACAAGGAGGCTTGGATGAATATCGCATTGAAATTACTGTGAAAATCCCCTCGTTGGCACATACCGGCGCCTGTTCAAGTGCACTGAGGGAGAATTCAGAATATCCAATTCACCTAACAGCACGTCTTTTGGGACTTGTGGGAGGGAACCGGAGCACCCGGAGGAAACCCACGCAGACACAGGGAGGATGTGCAGACTCTGCACAGACAGTGACCCAAGCTGGAATCGAACCTGAGACCCTGGAGCTGTGAAGCCATTGTGCTATCCATGTGAATGTGCAGACTCTGCACAGACATTGGACTGGGTTCTACGATTTTGAGGCTATATGCGGAGGAAGTGTGTAGTTTTATGATGAAAAAGTCGGCGCCACCCCCCGCGTCGATGCTCCACCCAGTGGGGGGGGGGGGGGGGGGGGGGGCTAGCTGCCGCGCCACGTAAGACTCCTGGTGTTCCCGACAGAAACGGCCGGAGAATTGCTGTGTCCGTGGCCGCGCATGCTCATGCGGACCCGGCCTGCTAGATAGTGCAACCCTCTCGCCATCCCCGGACCATCCACCATCAGTCCCCCCAGCCCCCGCTGAAGACCCTGGGCCAGCGGAACAGCTCCCCACCAACTGTGGCGGCCCTGGACACAGTTCACAGTTCACAGCCACCACACGAGGTTGACGAAAACCCAGAGCACACGTGTCCCACGTCGTGGGGAACTCGGCCCATTGGGGCGGAGCATCGGGGGACGGGCTTCAGGTGACATCCTGAGGCCGTCCCAACGGCGTGCAGCGTACTCACCGATGATGCTGTTTTGGAGGGGGTGGAGCATCGAAAAAAGGCGCCGTCCCCGATTTCAGCGTCTAAAGGGATTCTCCGCCCGATCGCTGAATCCGATTTTGCCGTTGGTAAGTGAAGAATCCCACCCATTATCTATACATACTGCATTATTGCAAATGGATATTCTTGAGAATCTCAGCTGAAATAGATTGAAAAAGATGGGAGAGGGAAATCTGTGGCTCATGGCTCAACGATATTAGGAGTGACATTTCCCCATGAGCCAACTGTGAATCATTCTCAGTTCAATATATATAGATCGAGGAGACACGGCAGAAAGGGTTAATGTGTAAATTTCCAATTTTGGTAGTTTAAAGAACAAAAGAAGGAATCTGCTAGTGGTTCTATTTTCTGCCAATGACAGGCTGATCCCACATGGCATCATGGGCGGGATTCTCCCAAAGGGAGACAAAGTCCCGACACCATAGTGAAAACTGGAGTGTTTCACTCCGGTGTCGGAGCCCGCTCCCAGGCCCCTATTCTTCCGCCCCCGGGGGGCTAGGAGCGGGTCGTGCCATTTACGCACGCTGGGCCTTGGCGCCACGTGAAAAGCGGCGCGGTTGCCGTCCTCCCCGAAGTCGCCCCGCAAGAAGATGGCAGATGGATCTTGCGGGGTGGCAGAGGAAAGGAGGTCCTCCTTTAGAGAGGCCGGCCCGCCGCTCGGTGGGCCCCAATCGTGGGCCAGACCCCATCGGAGCCCCCCCCCCCGGTGAAGGAACCCCTCCCCCCGCACCACAGCTCCCCCCCCCCCCCCCCCCCCCCCCCCAGTGTTCCTGCACAGTTCCAGCCGGCAGCGACCAGCTGCGGACGCCGCCGGCGGGACTGTCAGGTTTCTCACCAGCCATTCGGCCCATCCAGGCCGGACCGAGCGGCCCGGCGCGATTCTCGCGGGGCTGGTTTGGGAGAATCGCGTGCGGGTGTCGGGGCGGCGTGGCGTGACTCGCGCGGCGCCCTGGCAATTCTCCCACCCGGCGTGGGGGGGGGGGGAGAATACCACCCCTATCCTTCTCTGGACATCGACACTCGTCCAATGGGGTTTAATTAAAACATGGCTTTGTGATCGTAAGTAAGACATAAGAAACTTGCTAAAGTGGGAAACTAAGATGTTTGCATATTTGTAAACTAAGGAAGAAAGAAAGACTTGCATTTATGTAGCACCTTTCACAACTTTAGGATGTCCCACGCGCATTAACACAAATGAGGTACTTTAGAAGTGTAGTCACTGGTATAATATAGGAAAAATTATCAATCTACAGTCAAGAAAAGCGCACGGTGGAACAGCAGTTAGGTATAGCAGGATAGGATAACAAGTATAGGGGAGTACAACAGTGGCATATTAGTTATAATAAAGTAATAATAAGATAAAATGTTTTAAAAGCGTCATTTTGGAATTGAGGATTTGCATTTGAGGGTTTATTCAACTTGAATATTAAGCTCATAACATTAATGCATTTGACTGCTCAAGCTACACCCTGTGTTATTATAATTTTAAATGGATGTTTATGGATGTGCTATTTACTTAATAAATCAATGAATGCTTGACTTCTGTACTGATTTTGAGAAATAGAATATCCAATCATAAATAAACATATCCTCGAACATATATCAAATTTCTCCACATGAATTAGTTGTCAAATAGAACTGTGCAAAGCACCACATGTAACATCAGCACGATAGATAGACCAGCAGATTAGGCAGATGGAAGTCAGATGATGTTTAACGCAATAATTTAATAAAGGAAGCACGGTGACACAGTGGTTAGCATTGCTGCCTCACCAGAGACCTGGGTTCAATTCTGGCCCTGGGTAACTGTATGGAGTTTGCACTTTCTCCCTGTGTCTGCGTGGGTTTCCTCCAGGTGCTCCGGTTTCCTCCCATAATTCAAAGATGTGCAGGTTAGGTGGATTGGCCACGCTAAATTGCCCCTTAGTGTCCAGGGATATATAGGTTAGGTGGGGTTACGGGGAGAGGGTGAGGAAAGGGGGAGTGGGCCTAGGTAGGGTGCTCTTTCAGAGGTGCGCTCGATGGGCTGAATGGCCTCCTCTGTACTGTAGGGATTCTATGACTTTAAATGTGAGGCGACATGTCTTTGGAGAACAAAGTGAGGACAAAGACACCAAATAATAACTCTTCAAAAAGTGGGAAAACAAATTGATAAAGCTGTTAAATAAATGGCTGGGGTTCTCCAGTCACGTCTATGGCAGGACCTGTTGCAAGCGAGATTGGAAAATTTGGCATTCCACCCAAAACTCAATTCATTGTCAGCGGCATCGGAAAATCCCAGCCATGAACGAGGACAGAGAATTTCGGTCCATATGTGATCCTAGATTTTATAAAAAGGGCGTAGAATACAAAAGTGAAATAGTAACACTAAACCAACACAATTACTGCTTCTATCCTGATTATATTGAGGATAAATTTCCATGGGGTGTCTTCCTCTCATACATCAAAACTTTGATGGACTGGCTGTGAGAACCTCGGAAAGATGATAAAATGGTATTTATTCTGCTTTTCAAGGAAGAAACTCAACCTCTGTGTGACCAACTTTGGGTCACTTGTCTTTGGCTAAATGGTAAAGCAAAGGGACAGGTGTCAAAGAGATGCATTCTACTGAAGTAGTCTGTGTCCATATGTAATGAGACCTAGATCATATCCAGGCTTGGGTGGATAAGTGACAAGTAAAATGTGTGCCACACAAGTGGCAGGCAATGACCATCTCCAACAAGAGAGAATCTAACCATCTCCCCTTGACATTCAGTAGCATTACCATCACTGAATCCCCCACATCAACACCATTGACCAAAAACTGAACTGGACCAGCCATATATATACTGTGGCTACCAGAGCAGGTCAGATGCTGGGGAATTTTGTGGCAAGTTACTCACCTTCTGACCCACCAAAGCCTGTCCACCACCTTCAAGGCACAAGTCAGGAGTGTGACGGAATGCTATCCACTTGCCTGGATGAGTGCAGCTCCAAAAACACTCAAGAAGCTCGACACCATCCAGATCAAAGGAGCCCACTTGTTTGGCACCTCATCCACAAATATTCACTCCCTCCACCACTGATGCACAGCAGCAGCCGTGTGAACCGTCTGCAAGATGGACAGCAGGAAATCACCATGCTCCTTCAACAGCTCCTTCCAAACCAGTGACCTCTACCAGCTGTTGTGATATCGTTGTGCTATCTTTATGTAACATAAATGAGGGGCATGGAATCCATTTGCTTGAGGAGCTGGGGTTCATTTACAGCTAGGTTAGTACAAGCATAATTTCTAGACACACCCTGTTGTTTAGAGTCATACAGTGCAGAGAGAGAGACTGCGGTTCCTGGTCACATGATGACAACCAGGTACCTGGTTGATCTGCATGTTGAACTCCTTAAAGGGACATCATTCTTAAAGTGATTACAACACCACCAAGCAGGACAAGGACAGAAGATGCATGGGAACCCCACCACCTTCAAGTTCCCTTCCACATCATTCACCATTCTGACTTGGAACTACATCACTGTTCCTTCACTGACGCTGGGTCCAAATCCTGGAACAGCCTCCCAAACAGCACTGGGTGTACCTACACCATGTGGATGGCATAAATGGCTTATGAACCAAGTACGAAGAAAGATATTCCAAGTAATTGTGGATGTTCAAAAGGATTGGTGCATTTTTTAAATATCTGTTGGCTTTGAGATGAATGGAGCACATGTCTACAGTAAATATGTACTAGTTACATGAGCAACTGAAAGGTTAACACGTACATACATGTTCGCTGGTGTGTTATTTATGTGGCTGCTTGACCTCATGTAAAATAAATGGACAAATGCCTCTATTAAAAGAGATGACAAAGTTATATTATTTGAATACGATAAGCATCCATCCTTTAATATCACCCTTAGTTATTACATTTTCCAGCAGGCAGAACAGGAGTTAGCAGTCGGTCCAGAATATTGGGCTGGATTTTGAAGAAATAATACTTACCATCATTCTTGAGGAAAGCTGTTCAGAAAGTCTTTGCAATCTCTTTCGTACCAAGCTTCCCTTCCCTGAGCCGGAATTCTCTGTTCCCCCCAGCAGCGCATCTCCACCCGTGGGTTTCCCAGTGACGCGGGGCGGCTTCAATGGGAAATCCCATTGACAAGCGCGGGAGTAGAGAATCCCGTCGCCAACGAATGGAGCGCCTCCAAGATACACACGACTGGGGAACCGGAGAATCCCGCCCCTGATGGAAGTTTGAATCTGGCACCAATTCAAGGGAATCTCTTGTCGTCCAGCAACAGTGATGTCGCCAAGCAGTATAAGCAGACAATCGCAGTGAAGTATTCACACAGACAGCAAACCAGGAAGTAAAAAAAACACTTCATTTTGCATTTTAACGATGGTGAAATCGATGATTGGGACTTACATGCGGTTACGGTATAATATGAACAAACTCCAAAAATATATTATTTTAAACATAAGTAAAATCATACTGGAGAAATTTGGCATTTGTCCCACTTTTAGGGTCAGTGATTCTGCTTAGCTGTAATTGTGAACTGAACATGATGTTATCAATCAATGAGTTTTTTACAGTGCGACTAAGCAAGTAAGAGCAGAAGCGTTTCATCTGTTCAATTATTTTCAATTAATAACAATCTGGGTGACTTGAAAAGTGTACAATCACCGACAACAACTTCTGGATTTCCACTTAATTTTGCAAATGAGCAGACTGCTGATGTTGCTGTCAGTTTGAATGACTTAATGACAGTGAGTGCTGACAGTTTTGCCATCATTACCACTGCAAAATCCCGGCCATTATTCTTTTCATTCTTTCCAGACAGGTGTTTGATATACTGGGTTACCTCCAGTCCTCAGTCTTTTATTTGACTGAGTAGATCGCACACAAGCAAACGGTGTATATATTTGTGGGCATATGTAGCAAGCATGTGTATCAAAATTGGCTGAACAGATGTTTCCACTCTTGTAATATATTCCACAACCTTTCACCTGCTCTTTCCTGGTTCCCATATGCTTCCTTCTTTGGAGCTGGAATGTGCCTGTTATTGGCAGAGTTTTCATGGTTAACATGGAACAAATACATTTTGTCAGCCGTTTGTTGGTATGGCAAAGTTATTAGATTAGAGAAAAATCCATTTGTACAATTTAGAGAACGTGTTGACAACATCCGTCAAATTTATAAGAACATTTAAAAGCGCTGCTCTTGTTGGATTATCCGTCCGAAAACATCTTTTGTAATTTGATGTAATTTGAAATGTTGTTACTCTTCTGGAGCACTGTGGCGAATGTGGTGAATGTATTCACCATAGTATAAGCTGTCTGTGTAGTACTGTGGCCCAATGGTAATGTGATCTCCTTACGGGTATTGTACTGGAACCTGGTGGGCTCTGCCTCTGGCTCCGCCTCTGGCTCCGCCCCCCCTTGGACAGTATCATTTGTACAGCAGACACAGGCAGGCAAGTTCTTGGTTAATAAAGCCTATGTTCACTCACTCTCATCGTCTTGCAGTGAATTATTGGTACATCAATTTATTAACCAAAGACATCACTATGGAAGCCGCTCTAAAGCCTGATAAACTAGAACTCGACACACAAGCAGCAGAAGCTGAGGAAATCTTCTCCACTGGCTCCACTGTTTTGACTCCTTCGAAGCGCCTCTCTCTGATGCCCTGAAGCTGCGCATCCTTCACGGCCGGGTAGGCCACCCAATATCGGGTATGATTCAGGACGTGGCCACGTACGAAGTGGCAGTCGCAATCCTAAAGAGACAGTTTGTGAAGCCCATGGACGAACTGTTCGCGCGGCACATCCTCACTGCCCGCCGTCAACGCGCCGGGGAATCGCTGGATCAATACTTAGAGAACCTGACGCTATTCGCCCGCAACTGCAACTGCAAGGCCGTGATGGCCGATGAGCACATGAAACTGATGATCCGGGACACCTACATGGCTGGGGTCCGGTCCAACTACATCCGGCAGTGACTGCTGGAAAACGGGGCCACTGACCTACAGGATACGGTAAAACTAGCCACCTCATTGGAGGTGGCCTACCAGAGCCTCAGTGCATTCCCGGCAAACCCAGCGAACTCCTCGTGGGCATGGCCGTCATCAGACCCAACGATGGCTCAGGCCTGTGCCATGCGGATGCCCGTGCAGCCCGCGGTCCGTCGTGCTACTTCTGTGGGAAGGGCCAACATCCCCGGCAACGTTGCCCAGCCCGCACCATGACGTGCAGCGACTGCGGCAAAAAGGGACATTTTGCCAGAGTCTGTCTGGCCCGCTCCAAAGTCCCGAAGTCGAAAGCTCACCAGGCCCGATCCACGGACTCACAAGCCCACAGACCCCACAAGGTGGCTCCGTGCCTGCGGGTACTGCCCCCTTCAGACGCGTCACCCGCCTCGTGCAGCTCGTGGGGGGCGCCATCTTTATCTCAGCGCGACACATGCGACCCGTTGGGGCGGCCATCTTGGCCACCATCTTCAACACCAACCGCCACATGTGACCGATGAGGGCGGCCATCATGATCGCCATCTTCGACTCAGCCCGACACGTGCAATCCATGGGGGCTGCCACCTTGTGACCTCGATACCTCAGACCACGCAGACTACCTGCAGCTCGGCGCAGTAACCCTCGACCAGTCGCAGCCAAAGCATCTGAAGAATTCAATGATGGTCGTCCGGGTCAATGGGCACGAGATCCCCTGTCTTTTCGACTCCGGGAGCACAGAGAGCTTTGTCCACCCCTACACTGTAAGGCGCTGCTCCCCCCGCATCCCAGACAATCTCCCTTGCTTCCGGATCCCATTCAGTACAGATCCGGGGGTATTGTGTCACGAACCTCGCGATACAGGGCGCTGAGTATGCCCAATTTCAACTATTTGTTCTCCCTCACCTCTGCGCACCCCTACTGCTTGGACTCGACTTCCAATGCAGTCACCGAAGCCTGACGCTAAAATTCGGCGGACCCCTATCCCCCTCACTGTTTGCAGCCTCGCGACCCTTAAAATCCCCCCCCCCCCACTTCGCTCTTTGCAAACCTTACCCCAGACTGTAAACCCGTCGCCACCAGGAGCAAGCGGTACAGTTCACAAGACATGATTTTTATCAAGTCGGAGGTTCAGCGACTCTTGAGGGAGGGCATCATCAAGGCCACCAACAACCCCTGGAGAGCACAAGTGGTGGTCGTCAAGACCGGGGAAAAGAATCGGATGGTTCTGGACTACAGCCAGACCATTAATCAGTTCACGCAACTGGATGTGTACCCCCTCCCCCGCATAGCGGAGATGGCCAACCAGATCGCACAGTACCGGGCGTTCTCAACGGTCGATCTGAAGCCTGCCGACCATCAGCTCCCGATCCGCCCGGAACAGCGCCACTGAACTGCTTTTGAAGCAGCCGGCCGACTCTTCCACTTCCTCAGGGTCCCTTTCGTCGTCACTAACCGGATCCCGGTTTTTCAGAGAACGATGGACCGAATGATGGACCAGTACGGGTTGCGGGCTACATACCCGTACTTGGACAATGTTACCATCTGCAGCCATGATCAGTAGGACCATGACGCCAACCTTCAGAGATTCCTCCAGGCCGCCCAATCCCTCAACCTCACATATAACAAAGAGTGTGTGTGGGAGTGTGTGTGTATGGTTGTGTGTGTATGGGAGTGTGTGTGTGTGTGGGAGTGAGTGTGTGTGCGTGGGAGTGAGTGTGTGTGGGAGTGTGTGTGTGTATGTATGGGAGTGTGTGTGTATGGTTGTGTGTGTATGGGAGTGTGTGTGTTGGGAGTGAGTGTGTGTTTGTATGGGAGTGTGTGTGTGTGGGAGTGAGTGTGTGCATGGGAGTGAGTGTGTGGGAGTGTGTGTGTGTATGTATGGGAGTGTGTGTGTGTGGGAGTGAGTGCGTGTGTGTATGGGAGTGTGTGTGTGTGTATGTATGGGAGAGTGTGTGTGTGGGAGTGAGTGTATGTGTGACAGTGAGTGTGTGTGGGAGTGTGTGTGTGTGTATGTATGGGAGTGTGTGTGTGGGAGTGTGTGTGTGTGGGAGTGAGTGTATGTGTGACAGTGAGTGTGTGTGGGAGTGTGTGTGTGTGTATGGGAGTGTGTGTGTGTGTGTGTATGTATGGGAGTGTGTGTGTGTGGGAGTGAGTGTATGTGTGACAGTGAGTGTGTGGGAGTGTGTGTGTGTGTATGTATGGGAGTGTGTGTGTGGGAGTGAGTGTGTGTGGGAGTGAGTGTGTGTGTGGGAGTGAGTGTGTGTGCATGTAATGGGAGTGAGTGTGTGTGACAGTGAATGGGAGTGAGTGTGTGTGACAGTGAATGGGAGTGAGAGTGTGTGAGTGTGTGTTGGAGTGAGTGTATATGTGACAGTCGGTGGGAGTGAGAGTGTGGGAGTGAGTGTGCATGTTTGCGAGATTAAGTGTGTGCGTGTGTGTGACAGTGAGTTGGAGTGAGAGTTGGGAGTGAGTGTGTGTGTGTGGGAGTGAGTGTGTGTGCGTGTAATGGGAGTGGGTGTGTGTGACAGTGAGTGGGAGTGAGTGTGAAAATGAGTGTGTATGTGTGTGGGAGTAAGTGTGTGTGACAGCAAGTTGGAGTGTGTGCATGGGAGTGAGTGCATGTTTGGGAGTGAGTGTGTGTATGGGAGTCATCGCCTGTGTATGTATGGGAGTGTGTGTGTGTGTGTGCAAGTGAGTGAGTGCATTGCAGTGAGTGTGTGCGTGGGAGTGAGTGTGTGCGTTGGAGTGGGTGTGTGCGTGGAAGTGTGTGAGTGTATGGGAGTGCGTGTATGGGAGTGAGTGCGTGTATGGGAGTGAGTGCGTGTATGGGAGTGAGTGCGTGTATGGGAGTGAGTGCGTGTGTGGGAGTGAGTGCGTGTTTGGGAATGAGTGCGTGTTTGGGAATGAGTGCGTGTTTGGGAATGAGTGCGTGTTTGGGAATGAGTGTGTATGGGAGTGAGTGCGTGTATGGGAGTGAGTGCGTGTTTGGGAATGAGTGTGTATGGGAGTGAGTGCGTGTATGGGAGTGAGTGCGTGTTTGGGAATGAGTGCGTGTTTGGGAATGAGTGTGTGTATGGGAGTGAGTGCGTGTATGGGAGTGAGTGCGTTTATGGGAGTGAGTGCGTATATGGGAGTGTGTGTGTATGGGAGTGAGTGCGTGTATGGGAGTGAGTGCGTGTGTGTGTTTGGGAGTGTGTGTGTGTGGCAGTGAGAGCCTGTTTGGGAGTGAGTGTGTGTGGGAGTGTGAGCCTGTTTGGGAGTGAGTGCGTGTTTGGGAGTGTGTGTGTGTGGGAGTGAGAGCCTGTTTGGGAGTGAGTGCCTGTTTGGGAGTGAGAGCCTGTTTGGGAGTGAGAGCCTGTTTGGGAGTGAGAGCCTGTTTGGGAGTGAGTGCGTGTTTGGGAGTGTGTGTGTTTGGGAGTGAGTGTGTGTGGGAGTGAGAGCCTGTTTGGGAGTGAGTGCGTGTTTGGGAGTGTGTGTGTGAGTGTATGGGAGTGTGAGTGTATGGGAGTGAGTGTGTTGGGAGTGAGTGTGTGAGTGTATGGGAGTGTGTGTATGGGAGTGTGTGTGTATGGGAGTGTGTGTGTTTGAGAATGTATGTGTTTGGGAGTGAGTGCGTGTTTGGGAGTGTGTGTGTTTGGGAGTGAGTGTGTGTGGGAGTGAGAGCCTGTTTGGGAGTGAGTGTGTGTGTGTGTATGGGAGTGTGTGTGTGTGACAGTGAGTGGGAGTGAGTGTGAAAGTGAGTGTGTATGTGTGTGGGAGTAAGTGCCTGTGTGACAGCGAGTTGGAATGAGTGCATGTGAGTGGGTGTGTGTGGGAGTGAGTGTGTTGGGAGTGAGTGCGTGTGTGTATGGGAGTGTGTGTGTTTGGGAGTGAGTGTGTGCGTGGGAATGAGTGTGTGTGGGAGTGTATGTGTGTATGTATGGGAGTGTGTGTGTATGGCTGTGTGTGTATGGGAGTGTGTGTTTGGGAGTGAGTGCGTGTGTGTATGGGAGTGTGTGCGTGTGTATGTATGGATGTGTGTGTGTATGGGTGTGTGTGTGGGAGTGAGTGTGTGTGTGGGAGTGAGTGTGTGCGTGGGAGTGAGTGTGTGTGTGGGGGAGTGTGTGTATGGGAGTGTGTGCGTGGGAGTAAGTGCGTGTTTGGGAGTGAGTGCATGTTTGGGAGTGAGTGCGTGTGTATGTATGGGAGTGTGTGTGGGAGTGAGTGCATGTTTGGGAGTGAGTGCATATGTGTGTATGGGAGTGTGTGCCTGGGAGTGTGTGTGTGGGAGTGAGTGCGTGTGTATGTATTGGAGTGTGTGTGTGGGAGTGAGTGAGTGTGTGTGGGAGTTTGTGTGTATGGAAGTGTGTGTATGGGAGTGTGTATAGGAGTGTGTCTGTGTATGGGAGTGTGTGTATGGGAGTGTGTATATGGGAGTGTGTATGGGAGTGTGTGTGAGTGTGTGTGTGGGAGTGTGTGTGTGGGACAGAGTGGGAGTGAGAGAGTGTGTGTTTTGTGGGAGTGTGTATGGGAGTGTGTGTGAGTGTGTGTGTGGGAGTGTGTGTGTGGGACAGAGTGGGAGTGAGAGAGTGTGTGTGTGGGAGTGTGTATGGGAGTGTGTGTGTGTGTGGGAGTGTGTGTGGGGGACAGAGTGGGAGTGAGAGAGTGTGTGTGTGTGGGACAGAGTGAGAGAGTGAGTGCCTGTCTTCCTTACTCCCAATCTCAGGTTTCTCACTCAATCTCATGACCACTCACCAACACACACACATTCACACACACACACTCACACATGCACACACTCACACACACACATGCACACACTCTCACACACACACACACATGCACACACTCACACACACACTCACACACACACACTCACACACACACACACTCACACACACACACACATGCACACACTCACACACACACTCACACACACATTCACACACACACACTCACACACACACACTCATAGAACATAGAACATAGAACATAGAACGATACAGCGCAGTACAGGCCCTTCGGCCCTCGATGTTGCACCGACATGGAAAAAATCTAAAGGCCATCTAACCTACACTATGCCCTTATCATCCATATGCTTATCCAATAAATTTTTAAATGCCCTCAATGTTGGCATGTTCACTACTGTTGCAGGTAGGGCATTCCACGGCCTCACAACTCTTTGCGTAAAAAACCCACCTCTGACCTCTGTCCTATATCTATTACCCCTCAATTTAAGGCTATGTCCCCTCGTGCTAGCCACCTCCATCCGCGGGAGAAGGCTCTCGCTGTCCACCCTATCTAACCCTCTGATCATTTTGTATGCCTCTATTAAGTCACCTCTTAACCTTCTTCTCTCTAACGAAAACAACCTCAAGTCCATCAGCCTTTCCTCATAAGATTTTCCCTCCATACCAGGCAACATCCTGGTAAATCTCCTCTGCACCCGTTCCAAAGCTTCCACGTCCTTCCTATAATGAGGCGACCAGAACTGTACGCAATACTCCAAATGCGGCCGTACTAGAGTTTTGTACAACTGCAACATGACCTCATGGCTCCGGAACTCAATCCCTCTACCAATAAAGGCCAACACACCATAGGCCTTCTTCACAACCCTATCAACCTGGGTGGCAACTTTCAGGGATCTATGTACATGGACACCGAGATCCCTCTGCTCATCCACACTACCAAGAATTTTACCATTAGCCAAATATTCCGCATTTCTGTTATTCTTTCCAAAGTGAATCACCTCACACTTCTCCACATTAAACTCCATTTGCCACCTCTCAGCCCAGCTCTGCAGCTTATCTATGTCCCTCTGTAACCTGCAACATCCTTCCGCACTGTCTACAACTCCACCGACTTTAGTGTCGTCTGCAAATTTACTCACCCATCCTTCTGCGCCCTCCTCTAGGTCATTTATAAAAATGACAAACAGCAACGGCCCCAGAACAGATCCTTGTGGTACGCCACTCGTAACTGAACTCCATTCTGAACATTTCCCATCAACTACCACTCTCTGTCTTCTTTCAACTAGCCAATTTCTGATCCACATCTCTAAATCACCCTCAATCCCCAGCCTCCGTATTTTCTGCAATAGACGACCGTGGGGAACCTTATCAAACGCTTTACTGAAATCCATATACACCACATCAACTGCTCTACCCTCATCTACCTGTTCAGTCACCTTCTCAAAGAACTCGATAAGGTTTGTGAGGCATGACCTACCCTTCACAAAACCATGCTGACTGTCCCTAATCATATTATTCCTATCTAGATGATTATAAATCGTATCTTTTATAATCCTCTCCAAGACTTTACCCACCACAGACGTTAGGCTCACCGGCCTATAGTTACCGCGGTTATCTCTACTCCCCTTCTTGAACAAAGGGACCACATTTGCTATCCTCCAGTCCTCTGGCACTATTCCTGTAGCCAATGATGACCTAAAAATCAAAGCCAAAGGCTCAGCAATCTCTTCCCTGGCTTCCCAGAGAATCCTAGGATAAATCCCATCCGGCCCCGGGGACTTATCTATTTTCACCTTGTCCAGAATTGCCAACACTTCTTCCCTACGCACCGCAATGCCATCTATTCTAATAGCCTGGGTCTCAGCATTCTCCTCCACAATATTATCTTTTTCTTGAGTGAATACTGACGAAAAGTATTCATTTAGTATCTCGCTTATCTCCTCAGCCTCCACACACAACTTCCCACCACTGTCCTTGACTGGCCCTACTCTTACCCTAGTCATTCTTTTATTCCTGACATACCTATAGAAAGCTTTTGGGTTTTCCTTGATCCTACCTGCCAAAGACTTCTCATGTCCCCTCCTTGCTCGTCTCAGCTCTCTCTTTAGATCCTTCCTCGCTTCCTTGTAACTATCAAACGCCCCAACTGAAACTTCATGCCTCATCTTCACATAGGCCTCCTTCTTCCTCTTAACAAGAGATTCCACTTCTTTGGTAAACCACGGTTCCCTCGCTCGACCCCTTCCTCCCTGCCTGACTGGTACGTACTTATCAAGAACATGCAATAGCTGTTCCTTGAACAAGCTCCACATATCCAGTGTGCCCAACCCTTGCAGCCTACTTCTCCAACCAATACATCCTAAGTCATGTCTAATGGCATCATAATTGCCCTTCCCCCAGCTATAACTCTTGCCCTGCGGGGTATACTTATCCCTTTCCATCACTAACGTAAAGGTCACCG